>NC_136752.1:17492870-17910370 GCF_936440315.1 Barbus barbus
GGGACCTGCTAGTCTGGGAGAAAGTCAGTACACCTTGGAATAAAGGGGTAGCTTGTTGCTGTAGCTACTGCTGGATCCTTTGTTCCGAATGAATAGAAAAAAATAGACCAGAAGATGGATGCTGTTAGATGTGATAAGTCTGAAACCAAACATCCTACTATTGAAGCCATTTTCTGGATGTTACTAGAGGTGTATATGTTTGGATGGCTCGTTTTTGAGGAGTCAGGCTAGTGGCAATGTATGGTATGTTGTTTTGTAAGATTCCTTCTTGTTATTTTGTGGACAAAGCAGTATCAAATTATTCAGCAGATACACTGATATAGGAAGCCCTTTGTTTGGTACATTATGATAATAATAATTTAAATAATTAACAACAGGGCTTAACCTATGCGGTTGAGCAAGTTAGTTTAGCAGAACGCTATAAAAAAAGAAGCAGCACGAAAATCGGCACGCTACTGGTGCCCTTCTACCAGGGGACAGCTTTACTGTCCTTTTCACAAACCATAAACTTACATCACTTGGTGTAGGACACAGGAAGTGGTTGGCTGATGTTGGATGAATGCTGTTCAAAGCTTCTGTGCCCTCTGCACTGCTGACTGAAGCCCCTGAGGGACGAGTGTGTACCTCCAGCACCACTCTGAGATGGCAGCAGGTCCATTGAGAATATGACAGCCCTGCAGTTAATCATAATTTATTGCCATGATAATTACATTTTAATGTTAGCCTATCACTAATTGTCTCGTGAGGTATGGCCACAGGAATCACTGATGAACAAAAGGGCGTAATTGAGAGGGAAATATTTTACAGAAAGCATCTAAATGCACACATGCTTAGATATATTTCTGGTTGCAAGGATTTGCCGTTGTAAACAGTTACGACTTTTTGCATTGGCAAGCATTCATAAGCACTCTAATAAAAAGCATTTCCTTGCATCTCACAGGCTCCGACCTCAATTTCCATAAGACTCAATGATAAGTGGGCTAAAGCACAGACCTTCCCAGATATATTCAGCTCTCGATAAACCCAAACTAATGAGACCCCTGGGATGATTTCCCTGTAGATTTTATAGTGGAAGTGTGTTACCTAAATGGTAGTTTTGTTATATGTTTCTGGTTGAACAGCAGATGCTGTATGCTGTAGACAGAAGGTTAAATTGAGGATCCATCGCCAATTCTGGGCCTATATGGATAAGGAGTTTGAAATCGCTTTTGCTGACATATGTTTGTTGGCTTTTCCTATTCAGTTTTGCTTTATTATTTGGAGAAATAGATGCTTCTTAGATCACTGAACCAGAAGCAGTTGAGAGGCAGTTCAAAGATTAAACAAGACGGGCCTTCCTGATTAGTTCTCCTGTCTGATCACACAGAGAATAATTGTAATGCTTATCACAGAATTTACAAAGAACAAGCCCTTGTTGTATACGAGGCATCCTTTGATTAACTTTGTAATGTTTGTTTTGGGGTGGCTTGGTATGTAGAGTAGAGATATTTAATAAATGATTTATTCAAGGTATGCACCATACCAACATATCATTTATCAGTTCAAAGATTTTTATTTTTTTTTGTCTGTATTATACATTTAATTCTGTATTCTCATTTGCCATATTTTTTACATTTAGATGAGCTTTGCAGCCATCTACACTCACTTAATGTTAATTTTTAACATTTAATAATTATCTTTAATGATATTAAATATAAATAAATATCCATACTGTACATTAATATGTGATGCCTAAATTAACTTGCAGCATCGTTGTTCATTTATTTTCACAAAATGCTACATTTTAATATCATCCATATTTATAATCAAGTATCAACCAGAATGTTAATCTTAAGATGTTGATTTGTCAAGTAATCAACTTCAGAACAAATGCATTCAGTACATCCAGTTGGTGAAAACTACACACTCGTATGAAGCTAGATGTCATGTCTAATTACAAACGTGCACACCTGGCTTGCTTTTGAAAAATGAAACAGACTTAACATAATGAAACATTTCTCTAACAGTTACGTTCACTGCAAACACTGTGTTAGTGTGTTAAAGTAGGCTACAACATGACAACAAGCAGTATCATCCGTCAGTCTTGCTGCATCATGCCACATTCATATTCCTGTGTATTAGCCATTTGTCAGTTGTCAGCTGGCACATGAGCTGCATATACCCTCTGGAATCAAATACTGCTATTACTAGCAAGAAATCCTGGCATTTTGCTGAGGTGAAAGTATTGCTACTCTTAGCCCCGTTTAGTCACTCTCTGGTGTTGTTCACTAAATTTAAGCTCAGGGCAAATGAGAGAAAGCTGCTATGCGGTCTGTTACAGGTTAGCACTTACCTTCTGGTTATTTCAGACAACATAACAAATGGCTTTGTTCTCACTGATGCCCTCTTAAAGAATTAGCAGAGAGTGATTTGCAGATGAACATCTTATTTGTCCTAGTTGTCTGTGAATGTTACATCCATCCTTATGATTTTCCCCTTCATTTATCTAAGTATCATTTATATAATCATTTTCTATTCTGTTTTAGTCAGCACCCCTGCTTTGTAAAATTAATAGGAGAATTCAATAACATACTGTAGAGGACACAATAAAACAGTCTTTTCTTTCCTCGGTGGATTTGTGGAAGACCTTTCTCAGCTTTTGGTGGGTTATGTGGTCATGGTCCACTGTTATAAACTTGGAGTTATTGCTTTAGACCTGTGTGCCTTCCTTGCTACCTTAACATCCTGCTAAAATAAACCACTGGGGCTATAAAAGCAGTCAGCGGTTAAGCCACTTTACAGTGGCAGCATGCAGTGCCTGTAAATCTAGCAGCAGTCATTATGTCTCAAATCCTGCTGCGACTGCATCAAATGAGAGATTTATGCTGTGATAATGACAACTTTTGTCTGGGATTTTTAAATCGTTGATGTTAGCCCACGTAGATCCACTTAAGAGTTTGACAGCAAGCAGGAGGCCTCATTTAAGAGACCACCATACAGTCAGATCAGAGAATTAAAAATGTCTTCTGCAGTACTTGAGGGCTAAATGCTGTCAGGTCTCTAGCAGTTTTAAATTGAGGTGACATTTAAAATCTTATATTATGAAGATTTCACTGTGATTTTATTTGTTTGTGTGTTATTGTTTATGATTAAAGTTTATTTCATGTTATGTTGGTTACAGCTCAAGCCATTTGTAGTATACTGAGATATGTTTCATGCAAAATAAAATTTTAAATAACTGGTAAATTTGTCATGTTATTTGTGTAATGGACTTACTATATGGATGCCGATTTGGTATTGATACAGATTTGCAGATTTGACTCTGATTCCTAAGCTTTTGATTTGATTCTAATATATAATTCTATTATAATATATTCAACATTTAAAATAAATTATCTTTCTGTTAATGCTGTAAATTGTGCTCCAATCAAATTAGGCTTTTTAAAATTCTTGAGTTAGAGAGACCACACCATATATGTTTTATTTTCCTGCATTTGTACTGCACAATATGAGAAATTAAATTCACAGTGATTGAAATTTACTTATAAAACATCTAAATGCCGATTTGATGTGCAAAGTGAGCCTCATTTATTTTATTTATTCATTTATTTAAATTTTTTGATAAGAAATTGAAACTGTGCTTGAATATGACACAGCTTGGGGCCTGGATGAGATAATATAAAAACAAAATCATTGCAAGACAGAATTAATGTAATTGAGGTTGTGGACAATGAATACTTTACTAAAGATATATTTACTGAATATTCACATTTTTTTCTCCTCGAATTTATCTACTCATAACAGAGTGTTTTTCAAAAGGCCTTTGTCAGCACTGCAAGGGACGTTCAGAGAAAAAGACAAGGGAGGAGGGTACAATGACCGGTCCCATCATTCTCATGGCTTGATTAATTAGTTTGAAGTTATCCATGAAAGCAAGACAGTGATAAGAGAAGGAACGAATAAAAGCCAATTACTCTCTCCCTCATAGCACAAAGAATCAAAGTTGAGGAAGGCTTAATGCATTGTGCTGCCTGAGTGAGAAGGTTGATTTAGTTACAGTTGTAAGTTGTTACATTATACCCTAGTCATACAGCAGTGGTCAAAAACAAAACCAGTGCGATAATTACTCACACGGTATTACTTTTCTTCACTGGCTTTCTTCCTCTTGAAAGAGCCAAGTAGTTGCTAGTACAGCATTTGGGACTGTTCTGTACGTGTGCCATCAATCAGCTTTGCCATAACATAATTTTCCTGTGGTTCTAGAGTAAGGCCCTGTCCCAAATGAAACATCGCAGCAGACTTCTACCCGGACAGTCAAAGCGGCATTACGTCAGGAAAGTGCGGACTCAGAGAAAGACCGTGATGGTTTAAGTTGCAATTTGGGACAGGGCCTAAGAATGCTGTGCTCCATTAAAAAGATCTGTGAATTTACCATTTAATTTTTCTATGCTGCCCGATGCTAAACAAAAGGCAACTTTAGCTTCAGAGGAATAACGGTACTATGTAATGCTAGTATTTGTTTAGCAGACCTCTTTGACCTGTAAACACAAGAAACCTCTATGAAAATATTTTCACTGTCAATCTTGCAGATGACTCAGTCTTGTTTCTGCTGCAACTCTTGTTGCCACACCATCACCTTCTGACCTTGTGGAAAGTGTTTTTCTAGAAATACCCTGACAACTGGCTGGTGACTAATTAAGAATTGGTCAGGCTGTGAATACCTCTCAGGGCCTCTTTGGATCCCCACCTGTGTCATTTCGTCTTTCCATAACTACATTCCGAGATTAAAAAACAGTTACATATACAGAGGTGAGACCTCAGTGGTCATTCATGACAACAAAAACAGCCTCCGTCTTTTAGATCATCCTCAGTCTTTCAGTAGAATCAGTACACCACAATCATAGACCTGTCTTTCTCTTATCACTAAATTATCTGCCTTTGATTCCAGTCTGTATTCTTTCATTGTTTTTAATCAGTTTCCTTTTTGAAAGAGAAGTTAGATGAGATGATTTGTTGCTAGTGGACATGCCATAAATCTGGCTCCTCTACAGAGGTGTCAAGAAAGCTTTCAGAAAGCTTGCCACACCATTGGACTTTGCTGTCATGGTGGTAATTGACTGTCAATTGTAAACTCAAATACTCCACAAAAGTCAGTGAGGTGGACGACAAACCAGGATCTGTCCCACTCAGACCCTGTTATTCCAGTCAGTTTTGGTGGCAAAATGTCACAGCTCAAGTGCTCTATCTCTTTCTCTGAGCTGGAATTAATACCGTTCGTTTGGTTCAGACACTCCTCGAAGGTTAATTACTTTGCTGGATTATGGAGAGGTGCTCTCGCCACCTGCGTTAAGTAAAAACTGTGCCAGATTTAATGGCTAATCCTGTTGGCACATATTACCTCTTACATGTGCCAGTCATTCTCTACATTCATGTTCTGATTCACATTTATATTGATTTTCAGAATATAAACATAGACCCAATCTGTAAAAGCATAACAAAGTAGAAATACCAATAAAAATGTAATTCCCCAAAAATTACAATCTGTCATCACTTACACACCCTTTCTTTCTTGTGTCGTGGAACACAAAAGAAGACATGAAGAATGTGTCAATGGGGTCCAAAAACAACATTTGCCTCCATTTGCTCATTTTATGGACAAAAACGTACTTTTCTGAAGTCATACAGGTTTGGATAGACATGCGAGTCAGTAAATGATGACCAAACTATCCCTGTGGACTATCTCTTTAAAGGCAAAAATATTGTCCTTGCAGTTGGGGTTGGAGGGAACATTGGTGTTGTTATAACAGAAATAATGAAATGGAGAGATTGAAAGGGCCAAAGATAGATATATCATTACATGGGAAAGAAGAAGAGAGGCACAGCTTCATTAGAGTGTCTAGGAAGCTGCCTCGCAATTGTGACACTGGAAAGGACACAGGTGAGAGTGCTGTTTTTAATGACCAGAGTCTGTGATGTTACCTGTCGACAAGATTTGGGGTCTGGAGAAAGCTATTAGGTTGAGGACTGAGACGAAAGAGAGCTCTGTGAGCTACTAGTGTTTATACTAGTGTGTATTTGTTCATGTTCATCAGAAAAGAAAGAATTTGTGTGCAAGGATCATTTTAATCCTGTTTTTTGATTTCTTGCCATTTACAGACTT
Organism: Barbus barbus; assembly: GCF_936440315.1. NCBI lineage: Eukaryota > Metazoa > Chordata > Actinopteri > Cypriniformes > Cyprinidae > Barbus > Barbus barbus. The sequence goes on from NC_136752.1 coordinate 17,499,010, forward strand.
AAATCATGGAGGTATTGATGTGTTGATGTTTTTTCTTTTTTAACAAATAATTTATCTATCTATCTATCTATCTATCTATCTATCTATCTATCTATCTATCTATCATCTATCTATCTATCTATCTATCTATCTATCTATCTATCTATCTATCTATCTATCTATCTATCTATCTATCTATCTATCTATCTATCTATCTATCTATCTATCTATCTATCTATCGCAAAAAAAGTAATTAATTTTGCACTCTGTTTTGAAGAAATGACTACATACTAGCTCTGTTTTAGGCAGTTACCCAAGAATCAGCATTCAAATTATGCTCTTGTGAATGAGAAATCTTGTTTGTCTTTGGTGCTTACACTGTGCCGAAGCTTGTGGAGACACTCAAACATTTGCTTTGACTTCTGTTGGTAGACATGGATATTGGCAGAGTGTGTCAGATTCTTCATCAATGCAAAGTTTTTATACTGTTGTAACATCAGGCCTGACATTTCTTGGGTACGATATTGTCTGTGCTTTTTAGATTTCATCTCACTCATATTTTATTTATTCTACATATGCCATTGATTTGAGTCGATTACATATCAGAATCAGAATCTGAGCTTTATTGGCCAAGTTTGTTTACACATACAAGGAATTTGTTGTAGTGATAGAAGCTCCACAGTGCAACAGAAAGACAGCAACAGGACAGGACACAGGTAATAAAAACAAAATAACAAGAAATAGCCAATAACCAATGAACAAAGCAGCAAAAAAAAAACAAAAAAAAAACACAATATATAATATAAAAACCTATGTATATACAGGTCAAGTATGTGCAAATGAGAAAAATAAAAATAAAATAAGTGAGTGTGGTGAATGGATAATGTATTAGTTGTGTGTGCCACGTTTATTGTTGAGTGTTCATGAGATGTATTGACTGAGGGAAGAAACTGTTCCTATGTCTGGTCGTTCTGGCGCACAGGGCTCTGTAGCGTCGGCCAGACGGTAACAGTTCAAAGAGGTTGTGTGCTGGATGTGAGGGGTCCAGAGTGATTTTGCCAGCTCTTTTGCTCACTCTGGATAAGTACAGTTCTTGGAGAGTGGGGAGGGTTGTATCAATGATTCGCTCAGCAGTCCGGACTACCCTCCGTGGTCTTCTGAGGTCAGATTTGGTAGCTGAGCTGAACCAGACAGTTATTGAGGTGCAGAGGATGGATTCGATGATGGCGGAGTAGAACTGTTTCAGTAAGTCCTGTGGTAGGTTGAACTTCCTCAGCTGGCGAAGAAAGTACAACCTCTGCTGGGCCTTCCTGACAATGGAGTCAATGTGAATGTCCCACTTCAGGTCCTGAGAGATGGTGGTGCCCAGGAATCTGAATGACTCCACTGCAGTCACAGTGCTGTTCATGATGGTGAGTGGGGGGAGAGCAGTTTCAGAGTTTCTCCTGAAGTCCACTATCATCTTCACAGTTTTGAGCATGTTAAGCTCCAGGTTGTTGAGACTGCACCAGACAGCCAGCTCCTTAACCTCCTGTCTGTAAGGAGACTCGTCACCGTCCTGGATGAGGCCGATCAGTGTGGTGTCGTCTGCAAACTTCAGGAGCTTGACAGAGGGGTCTTTAGATGTGCAGTCATTGGTATAGAGGGAGAAGAGCAGTAGGGAGAGAACGCAGCGCTGAGGAGCTCCAGTGCTGATGGTTCGAGTGCTGGATGTGAATTTACCAAGCTTTACTAACTGCTGTCTGTCTGTCAGGAAGCTGTTGATCCACTGACAGACGGAGGTGGGGACGGAGAGCTGGGTTAGTTTATTCTGAAGGGTTTCCGTGATGATGGTGTTAAAAGCGGAGCTGAAGTCCACAAACAGGATCCTCACATAAGTCCCTGGTCTGTCCAGATGCTGCAGGATGAAGTGCAGTCCCATGTTGACAGCATCATCCACAGACCTGTTTGCTTTGTAGGGAAATTGCAGGGGGTCCAGTAAGGGTCCAGTGATGTCCTTCAGATAAGCCAAAACCAGTCTTTCAAATGATTTCATGGCTACAGACGTTAGGGCCACAGGTCTGTAGTCATTAAGTCCAGTAATTTGGGTTTCTTTGGGACGGGGATGATGGTGGAGCGTTTGAAGCATGAGGGGACTTCACACAGCTCCAGTGATCTATTGAAGATCTGTGTGAAAATGAGGGCCATCTGATCAGCACAGGTTTTTAGGCAGGCTGGTGACACACCGTCTGGACCAGGTGCTTTCCTTTTGTTCTTCCTGAAGACCTGACACACATCATCTTCTCTGATTTGAATTGTAGGTGTGGGGGAGAGAGGGGTTGCTGGAGGTGTGAATGGTTGCGTGAAGAATATTGAGTCGATTTGACAGGTTATTCATTTGCACAAAGTGTTATTCATATTTGAAAGGCAAATCCAACTATAAAAACAGGAAAGACTGTGTTATTGAGAGTGAGCTGTGACCCGAGTGGCTGTGTGTGTAACGCAAATAAATATTTGCTGGTCTATACGAGTCAGATGACTCATTGTTTAGGGTTTGAGTCATGAGATTGCTCACTCTGGGTATAAATTAAGAAGGGTATGCATACACAGATAATTATTGATTGGTTGCTACATTTTGTTCAAAGTACATAGTTCTATGATGGCATTATTGATGTCCAAGGCATTTAGTTTCAGGCTGATTCCCGCCTAGTTGACAAGGAAAGATTGTCCCCAGGTCAACGGAATGCACTAAAAAGCCAGTGTATCATTTTCCAGAAGGTGCCATTTTGCATTCCAGTCAGCTTGTAAGTGTTCTTGTGTACCAAGATGCGTGCTGTAACTTTCTCTTTCTTCTGGTTTTTCTCTTCCCTTTTCATATGATTTAAAGTCAACACAAAATCCTCATAGATATAGCAGGGCCACAGTTGAGGATTTAGGAGATATAAATCTGGCTCTTTTATTGCTGTCTCTCTAAGGAAATGTGCATACCAGTGTGAAGAAAAGGCTAAAGGAAAAAAGGTGAGAACAAAAGCTTCTGGTGCCTCTACGTTATTTTTTTTACTCTGGGGTGGTGATGGCGCAGTGGATAAGACACATGCCTTTGGTGTGAGAGACCCGGGTTCGAATCCACTGTGAGACACCAATGTGTCCCTGAGCAAGACACTTAACCCCTAGTTGCTCCAGAGGCATGCGACCTCTGACACATATAGCAATTGTAAGTCGCTTTGGATAAAAGCGTCAGCTAAATGAATAAATGTAAATGTCTTTCGGTGTAAACAATGAGACAAGGACAGTTTTTCAGAGCCACTCACCCCAGGAAGAGCCGAAAATATTTTGCTTTTCCACATCATCCTTATGTGTTATTTGTCTGCCTTTCTCATCCTTATTTGGCTGTTTAAAAAACGTTCCTTTTAAATGAAATGCAGCAGTGTAGGAGGTTTAATTTACTACAGTGAAGACTGTTGTCTTTTAAACAATGTAATCAAGATGAAATTATACATCATTTTCAACATAACTGTTACAGTACATTACAATTACATTCTATATAATCATAATAAAAGGCAATCAAACATCTCTGAGGATGCTTTTAAAAAGAGATACTTTCAGATCTAATCCAATAAATTAAGCTACTGAGTATTTTTCCCCAGCTTTTCATTATACAGTTCACTCTGAAATTTTGGAAGAAATGTTGGCAAGTGTACTTTTGGACAATATCAGCATAAATCCTCCTGCGTTTACACTGATGTGGGGCAACACAGACTACCAAACATAATTTTAGAACATCAAAAACCTGAACCCAAAAACATCTTAAATTAGCCTAAGCTAGTTTGCTGGTCTTTGCTGAGAGATTTTGTTCACGTTTCAGGCTGGGGGATCAGCTAGCTAACCATTCAGTCATAACTGAAAATTATTTTATTGCATTTATACCAAGTAATGATACATTTTCTGCTGATATTGTCTAAAACTTAGGAGCGTTTCCAAACTTTTGAAGAGCAGTGCATGCCAGCTAACTGGTTCCGTCGCCTTAAGGGGGTTAGCGCCGCTCGAGTGCCTGAGGGACCACTCTCATCATTAGAGCACTATGGGAACTCTAATGGGTTAGGGTTACAGGGGCAGTCTATGGAAGTACAGACACCTAGAACAGCTATCCAGGCAGAGCTGTCAGCTGCATCTCACTCCCAGAGGATTCACTCACCTTTGTGACTCTGGGTCTTGCATTCCCATAGGACTGGTGTTGTTTTACCTCACCGGTTAATGTTTCATCCATGAAAATGGCACTCGCTGATTTTCATACTCCATCTCTGATTATAATTTCATGAGGACTTGCAATTCACAAAGTCAGGCTGAATAGCACTTCCACTTCCTCTTTAAGCGCAAAACCAAACATGCAGTTTCTATCCCACAATAGAAGTTGAAAAACAAATGTTGGTGCAAAGAAATGAAACAATCCCAATATATGCACATAATCAGAAGAGGTATTACACTGAAACCAGTGCTTTAGGGAAATATGCAGCGATTTGCATAGTTTTATATTGAGCAGATATGAACTACTGTGCAGCAGATTGACCTGAGTAGGAGTGGAAGAGACGCTCTTCTGCACCCACACTCCTCATGTTTCAGATTTTCTCATCAACTTCAGCCGCTCTGTTTGAGATTGCTGGGAGGAGCCCTGAAGGTGTCTCTGAAAATTCAGTTCGAGAGGCGGATCTGCTTTGAAACCCATCTGCCTTTTACCTCTGCCCAATATTCTCTTGGCACAATTAGCTATTCCTGTCATGCAGCCTCCTGTTATAGCGAGCTCAAATTGGCAAAATGGGAAAAGGCAAATTGATACTTAGATATGAACATAATTAGACAGATGTTAGACGGCATGCTAATCTCTGCAGAAAAGTAACAGTCTGGCAGTACAAAGGCAGAAAACTAAATTGTTTCCTGAAGTAGGAAGGCATGATTGAACACACCATTCTTCCGTCATAGACCGGTATCTCAGTCTTGATCCTGGAGGCCTTATAACACTGAAAAAAACAGAGATGCATACATAATCCACAATATTAAAAGTGTAAATAATGTTCGGACCTGAACTATCTGTTTGTCTGACCATATGCTAATGGAGAATTGATCAGGAAACCTGAAAAAAGGGTTGTTTTTGCAATTCTGTTTGGTAATGTTAGAATGACACACTTGAGCTTTAACATTCCCATTCCAGAAATGTATTGTTGTGTTGAATCGAGTGTTAGGCTCCATTTACACCTGGTGTTAAGTTCTTTTACCACTTGTTAATGAATTTCATTAAAGGTCTCTGGTGTTGTGGCTGCAGTCTGAAATATCTGAAAATCACTGGACAACAAATTGCAGTTCATGTCATGAATGTGAAAGTAATATGTCAGTTGTACATTCTTGTTTGCATATGGAAGAATTCTGATTGATGGAATGTCAGTGCTGGTCAGGATGAACAGATCACATTTTCATTACAGGATACAGATTTTATTTAATCCTCTCACAGGAAAAAAAGGGCGGATTTTAATTTGAATGTCAGGTACTAGTTCATACCAATTCATTTCATACATTATACTTTTTGTAATTGCTTTTCAGTGGAGGATGTATTTATTTACTAAACTATTAACTTTACTATTTGCTAACAGCACTACTTTTAACTTCAAACTACATAAATAAATAAATAAATTAATTAATTAATAAATAGTCTGCAGAGCCAGACAACCTCTGCAGGTGCTGGTGCTTTCCACAAGGCATCAAGGAAAAAAAGCAGCTGCATCTTACAAGTGCTGCGGTTTTCACCTCAGGCAATGAAAGCACACCTACCACCTACAAAATAATATAAATCATAAAATAATAAACAAATGTATTTCCAAATATTGCCTCAATGTTTACACATGCCCAGACTTAGCCTAATATACACAAACATTTTTAATTACACATGCTGAAGCAATATGTGGCAAACCTCTTCTACAAGAAGAATAATGCAATTCATTTCGGCTTCGGCTTCAGAAGATGCATGTGACATCACAGATAGCAGAGAGTGCATTGAGTTGTGAATTGTGCCATGTTCTATAGCCGATAGATGTTAATGCCTGGTGTGAATAGGATAGAAAATAAATCCAGTGTAGTTTTTTTAGGGCTGTAGAACCAGATTTGAGAGCTAATGATTCAGATCAATGTCACTGATTTGGTGAACCATCACTTTCACTACCAACGCATTAAATGAAATTGAAGAAATTCTTCAAAAAATGTTTTGCTCCTGCAACATTTTATTATGAATGCTTTAAAGAAATCCCATTTGTCATAACAGTTCCTGTTTGGCTGATTGCATTTGTAATCAAACACTCAAATGCATCCCTGCGTGTGGCCTGTAGATGATTCAGCCCTTGTGGCCAGTGATAATCAATTCATCCGACTCTGTAAATGAATGCTGTTGTATTACTTACAAAACCACAAGCTATTCAAAACACAAACCTTTTGCATTTGTGTCAGACTGGCTTTACAATCGCTGAATTTAGGTAAGTAATACATATTGAACTACACAAATTGCAAATATATAACATTCTTCAATGATTTCCACTGAAGGATTTTGTAGGTGTTGATATATGGAAAATAAGGGGGGGGGGCATGAAGCTTCATCCTCACACCTCCATACACACCTCTGCTGTGCTCGAATATGACTCATCCATCTGTTTAGTCTGACTACCATTCTGTTCCTGTCAAGAGAGATTCTCACATGAGGACCACACTGTATCATTTTTTCCCAAAAGGCAAAAACACATCCAGCCTTTGCATTAATAGATACAAGCTCATTTTTGTCTGAAATGATTTATTTTATACCGCTGCATCTCGTCTTTATTTTGCTGTATTTACATTGTCACTCTCACAAGCACATTCTGAATCATGAACTCAAAGTATTACAATACCAAGAAAACACTGACATTCTTTATAAACACTTTACTCCTTCTCTCTCTCATTTTGTTTTAACTGAACATTCCTCAGTTTGTTGACGAGGGATACCAAAATAACCTTACAGCCTTAAAAACACCATTTGAATGACAATGACAAAACACAAAGCAGATAGAAATGATTGCTATTCAAATTTTCAAAGGTAAAATGCACATTTAATCTCACTATTCTTACAGTGTAGGTCATTGCATGTGGCATAAAATGAACGTCTGCAAATGACTAGTCACTATGGAAATGTAAAATGAGGGAAAAAGGACCAGGCTGATACACAATCAAGGGAGAGCAGACACTGACACTGTTCATTTAGAAATTAATGACGCAAACACGAGGAAAAATAAAAAATGTAAACGGCTTGATAGCATGTTAGTATCAGTTGAGACCTTGACGGAAAGTGAAACTCAATTTCACTACAGCCAATTTGAGTTTTTGTTATAGTTTTATAGTTAATTTATAGTTTGTAACCCACGTGTTAATTTTATTTTCACTGTGCTTAAAAATAGCAAAGATTTGCTTGGTCAAGCTTCAGTGGCTGCAACGTAGCGTTGAGTATTGTTTGTAAAAAACGATTTTGTTTTGCTATTTCCAGCTATGCTCTGGAGACCAGAAACTTCCTCGGAAAAAGCCATTATGGGAAGCTAATTGTGAGCCGTAAATGTCAGGTATGACTAATGCATGACCTGCGCTGAGAGACTGCAAGTGTCCCACATTGGCTTTCAACGCTCCGGTGGTTGCAGTGGAAATGCATTTGCTAAAGACTGCAACAAAACCAGCAGGTCTTAAGTGTGTGCTATGCATCACAGGCTCCGAGGAAGCAGCAGAGGTTTGCGTTTAGTCATCCAGGCATTATTCTTGCCTGTTGTGCATTCTGCTACATACTATTTCAAGTATGTGAAGGGTGCTGTGTTTGGATAAAAACCTACAAAAGTTCTGATATGACTGGTATGAGAATAAATTTTTATTCTCAGGTGCTTCATTTTGGTGCCATATATTAAGCATTAAGGTAATTAGTTCTTACAGCACAGATATGAACAGTGAATTAGCTGTAAAATCCTCAACCGTAGCCTCGTTTTTCATTTCTGTTCATTCTTGTCCAATAAAAGCTTGGTGATTCAGTGAATTCATTCTCACCAATGTCTTTCAGATTACAGCACTAGCAATGAGTAAATCTGTTAACCTTGACAAAAGCACCACACCAATAGAAGCCTGTCCTCCTGTAGATATTTTTCCCTGATCTGTTGACTCCTATTTGAAATAATGCATTTTTAATTAGTTGTGTCCATTTACAACTTATATTACAGTGTCTAGGTTCCACCTTTTACATGTTGATATAATTCAGCAGTATAATAATAGCAATAATGATACTTAAGTCCAGGTGGAAGTTACTTAACTCTCACAACAGAAGTTCAAGTACAACTTGTTTCTTGCTGTTGCTCAGTACGTTCCTTTTGTACTCACACTTTTACATGAAGACTGTAAAGTATGACCTTTACCGGTTTGCTTTTTTCACACTGAACAGTTCTCCTCACACATTTAAGTCCTTGTGAATTAGTTCCTCCAGAATTCAAAAAGCATCTGCAGGTACAGGTTGTAAGTACCGTGATGTCTGCTATTATGTTTACTTACAATAAAATTTTGAAGAATAAAGAATTGAATGAATTGACAGTTGAAAGAAATGTTTTGTGAATCCATCCTCTTAAAGGTCTCCCACTGTAAATATGTAAACTTGTGTAGAATCAGGGTATTTATTGCTATTGGGTATTTCCAATCACCATGGGAAGCAAAATGCGGCCAATTTCATTTCTACCAGCTTTCAACTGAGGTCTGTACCATAGGAATTGAAGTCAAGCACAGAATCACTATTTAGCCACCAGAGAACTCATAGTTTTCATGTTTTGAAGTTCTTATACGGATGACTACACCAGATTCAGTCTCCATTGTTGTTGAAATAGGCTAGTCGACCTTTAACTCAACATCCCCCGTGTGTTCGTTCTCATGCCTGCGAGCGTCGAGACATCCAATACATTATTAATCGATTCAATCTGAGTCCCTTTCACCTGAAAACAAAACCTCCCTTTTTGTTCAAACATCCATCTTAGGATTTGAGGAAAGTATATAATACATTTTTTAACCGTCTCTCTTGAGCTTTGCCAACTCTCAAGATTTTTTAAAAATCATAAGAGACATTAAGTGATGCATTTGGGGAGTGAAAGGACACATCGCCATACCATCCACATGTACAGTCATTTCATTTATATTCAGTTCAGACATCTGGGAGTAAAAGAGAATCGGTTAAAGTCAAGCAAATCCTTACCGATATAAAATAAACACTTGTTTTCCTTGTTATCTTTTTCTTCTACCATAACATAACTCTTGCAGCCTATGTTGGGTCAAAATGAAGATTTGGACTTCAGATAAAACAAAATACAAAGAATTTACAACACAAAGCATAGAGCCCTAAACAAGTGGGAACGACATACAGGTTGTTTATAAGTGGTGCTGAATTTCAATTCATAGATGTGGAGTTGTGGACTGCATTGTCTTTGATAGTTATTTCTTGTCCTGATCATAAGCATTTAAGTTTGTGTCTGACCTCCATATTCCCTTATAACATACAAAGCTGTGTTATTTTGGACAACACTCTATCCTTTTTAATGTTGCTCACAGACTGCAGTTGGTAAATTCAGCAGTGCTGGTTTAATTGGGCCACACGCATATACACGGTTTAACGGAGCAAGTAAGTAATGAGAGAGAGAAACGGAGAACGGCGTGACTTGTCTTTAAGTTTCGGAACAAAGCACAGTTGGAAAGGGAAAAACAAATCCAAGGGCACTTAGTCCCTTTTGATCTTTACATGTGTCCTTTGGAATAGCTTCCCTTTGGGTTTTGTTAATTGGATTGCGTATATGTTGGTAGTTTATATTCTTCACCTGAACTGCTCTCAGACTTAGTTAAGTTTTATCCAGTGTGGTGTGACACAAGGTGAAGCTTACATTTATATATTATGACTGAGGTGATAAAGTCCCCAGTTCTTCTGGTTCATCCTCTTCTGGTTCATCCCTTTCTCTGATTTGGACGGACAGGCAGTCCACGGGGAGGAATTAGAATGAGACATTTAGAAAAAGACGTTCAGAGGCGGTTGTGTAGTATCGTGGTGTTTTGTAGTCCTTCTCTGGCTGTGCTAAATGTGGCCTGGTTTGGACAGATACGCGATGAGGGCCACCACTACGCCCACGTAGACCCCCGTCCCAATGGTGATGGAGAGAGCAGCTAGGAACAAGGCTCGTCTAGATGCGATGCTAGCCAATGGGAAGTCTCCCTTGGTCACGGCTTTGCTGGTCTGGAACAAAGAAAGGGAGTGGTGAGAAAGAAGCAAGCTCAAAGGATACATTGACCTGTTTTCCATTCCAGGGTAAATTGCATTCAACTATATAGTGCTTCCTTGATGATTCTAAGGGCTGAGTGAAATATCGGAAATGTTCTTACACACAGCGCCGAGACAAACATCATACGCTTTTACGACATTTTAAAAATCAATTCGATCTACTTTGAAGGGCAGTGTCACAAAGAAAATTTACTTTTTGAATGTTTAAAAAAATAAAGCTGCCTTTTAGGAAGCAATGTGAATGGCCACATTTCTGATGGGCTGAATGCATCTAGAACAGAAAATAAAGCAAAATTCTGGACACGTTCAGTAAGCAGGATGTCTGTGGAGCTTTAAAAAGCATTAAAATGTCTTCAATTCACTTTTCAAAAATGTAAGGCCATAACAAATTGAAATGCCTCTTTAGTTGCACTGTTGTAGATGGAACAAAGAACTGATACAGATTTGCCTTTTGCCTTTTTGGGGTTTAGACTACATTTATTAAGAATATCACCTCAGGATATAAATGAAGAATAAAAAAGACCTTTATATACTTTTAATCATGTAATAAATCTTTTTAAAAAGCATTTTAAGCTTTTTTAGCATTTTAGCTATTTTATAGCATTAGAAAATGTTTAAAATTTAAAGATTTTAATTTTAAAATGATCCATTAAAATGTAGAAAACAACCACCCTAGCAACAAGACAAACACTGAAATGATATTATGTTATTTTTGTTATTATTATTGTTTCCAAATTTGGGATGTATTAAAAGACAAGTCTAACCCAGATGAGTGAGCATTGTTCAGAAATATTTGACTTATGATGGCCAAACTATTTATATATTTAAATATCCTTTAAAAAATGTTCGGTATAGCTTCAGTAAATATACTCAATTCACAAAGCAGTTGTACTGTTTATGTACTTATTTCTTTATAGATCTTCGATTTTTCCATTGGGAACACTTGATATTTGTGTTTTTGTTATAATTGTCATTTGCATTGTCCCTGCTGCTTTCACCTTGTAAACTTTCCTATAAAACACCTTTGAGGTTTCCGTCATGATCAGCAATGCAGCAGAGATGCGAGAGAAGGCGGTAGCCAGCATTGCACAGACGTTGTTTAGTTTAGTTTATTTTGCACAAGGGTAAATATATACAATAAAAACACGATAAACAAACAAACAAAAAATATATCATACAATCCATATACTGTGCAGGGAGAGGCAGAAAACGCAAAGGGCTTATTTAGAGCCTCCACCTAAACAATGAAAAACAAATAAACTCACAAAACTAAATGAAGAGCTAGATTACAATAACAAATATATAGATACAAATTAATTACAACATATGTCGAAAAAAAAAAGAAAGAAAAAAAGAATATACTCAAAATAAACCATCTACGGTTTAACTCAAAGTCTCATCAATAAATACTCCCAAAAAGTTTGTAGTTGACACTTGAGGCACCTCAATAGACTCCATAATAATTTTTGATAAATCCTTTGGGTATATTTTTTTACCACTAAAAATGGTAAAACTAGATTTTATTATAAATTAAACCAATTTGCATAAGCAAGTAAACCATTATTTGCATTCTTAATCAATGAATTAAAATTTGAGTGAGAGAGAACTAAGGTTGTATCATCAGCAAACATTACTGGAGTAAGAATATTTGAAACATTTCACAGGTCATTTATATAAATAAGAAATAGTAATGGTCCAAGTATGGACCCCTGAGGAACCCCACAGAGTAGACTTGCTTTGCTAGAATAGCAGCCCTTATAACAAACAAACTGTCTTCTATTAAAAATATAATTCATCAACCATTTATATATAAAATTATGAAAACCATATTTATACAATTTATCCAATAAAATGTAATGATTAGCTGTATCAAAAGCTTTTGACAAGTCTAAAAAAATACTACAAGCAAATTCTTGATTTTCCAGTGCAAGGGTAACCTTATCAATCAGGAGAAGCAAAGCCATATAAGTAGTGTTTTTTTTCGCTTTAAACAGAGGAATAATTTGAGCTATTTTTAAATCCTCTGGTACAATGCCTGTTTTCAAAGAAAGAGAAAAAATGTGAACAAGTGGCTGCAATATTGAACATTTCACCTGTTTGACAAGAAACACAGAAATATTATTATGACCAGCTGAAGATAATTTTAATTCATCAATAATTTCACTTATTTCCTGAATTTCAGGTGGCTTAAAAATAGAGATAATAAAACTTCTCGCATTGTTTCTTGTTATAAACATCGGTGTCAGGAGGGATGAGCCAAATGTGATACACAGATCAGAAGAAAACACAATTTTGCTTATGATGCAGCTGTTGCAATTCTTTCGGTAAATAGCAACACAGTTGCTTTGTAGAGTAAAACGCCCGGTCTTGTACAATTACTCCCTGTGTGTTTTAAAGAAATGACATGTGACTTGAAATGCCAATGAATGGTCTTATCTGTTTGCTGCATCCATTTAACCCCATGCTGGAAGTAAGCTGTGCTGAGAGCTATTAGACTTAAAAATGGAACATTACACTGCCTTAATTTCTTTAATAGCGATGCCTATGGAGCCCCATGTAATAGTTTAATCAATCCATTTCCCCGTTCAAATGAATAATTAAGTTCTACTATGATGCTCATTTACCAAGAACATGGCTCAAGGGCTGCATGAATTTAATGGGGTGAATTTGTGTAGAACATGCAGATAACTAAATCCACTCTATTATGCACAACATTGTATTATTTCCCCACAGCATGGTGTCCGCTACTTGTAAGCAAGCAAACATGCTTTGAACAGTCGCTTTGTGTGATTGTGTCATGACCCTTTGGAATCTGCTTTCTATTTTAGTATCCTCATGAGAAAAGTGGAAAGAGTTGCCAGTCACACATGTCTGCCGCTGTGGGAGGCATCTTGCTCTCTTTGTCACTGCATCTGACCCTGTAGTCCAGGGAAAACATTATTGATTTTCACTCCTACGCTTTGTGACGGTCAATAATGGGTTGTTTGGACACGCCAGTGCTAGTACACCAGCTGAGTTCCCATGTTAACATCTTTCTGCACATTTGTTTTTAGCTTTAAATTTGAAGACGCATCTACTTATACAAACTTTTCCAGAAAGGTTGGGAGATTGGGAGATACATATTTTCAATGAATTTGCAGGTGTGTGTCATTAGTTTCATGATCAATTTTTATATTATTTATATTTTTATTTTATTTTAAGTTAAGTTATACACCTTTAGTTTTTCAATATCAGTCGATATAGGATATTTCATTATGCTGCTCCTTTATTATTATAATTAGATTACCTTTGCTGTTAAATAATGCTTAATTTAATAATAATTGAATAACAAATCTATCTAGCTATCTGTCTGTCTGTCTGTCGCTTTTGATTTCTATGCAGTTGTTATATTAGTGCTTCTAAATTTAAATGATTAAATGTGAAAAACTGATTAATTGTACAAAATTTTGATAAAGTTCTAACAGAATGATGGATCCTTTTATCTTTTAAAATCACCACTTTCAGCCATTTAAGATTGAATACATAAAGTTTGTGATTGAATATAACTAGTACTGTCAAATGATTAATCGCGATTAATTGCATCCAAAATAAAAGTTTTTGTTTACATAATATGAGTGTGTATTTATGTATATATAAATACACACACATACAGTATATATTTTGATATTTACATGTCAGGGCTCCAGACAAAAAAATCGAGTAAGGAGCCATTGGCTCCTATAAAAGAAAAACTTAGGCGCCAAATTATTTTTTTAGGTGCCACAGAATAAAAGTGGTTTATTTTATTATTATCATTTTATTTTTTCCCCCTATTTTAACATTTCAATCATTTTGTCATGTGTTTATGTCTTATCTTTTCTAGGCTTTATCAGCATTTTAATCCATCTTGTAGATGATCAGGTCGACCGGGGGACTAAGGTTCACTTAAAGTGTGAATTAAATGTCTTTTACAACTTGAAATATACAGTCACAAAGAATTGTTCGTTACACAGAATCTGTACCAATATCATGGACCATAAGCATCACTTGGCAACTGAGTGCAGTGCATCCTATAAATGTTGTCACATCTTTCACACATTCAGTCTGTTTTTCTTCATTAGTAAAATGCAATTTTATAGGAGGAGTTGAATCATGTACAACAGAATAAGTAAAAATATTAATATGCAACAGCACATAAATATAGCAAAACGCTCCTCTTTATAGTTATTTTTCTAGCTGACTGATGAGTTTATGGACACTGAGTGGTTATTCTGAGGTAAATGTATTACAATGCAATGTTTACAAGCTTTAATTTCCTCAGTTTGAAACACTGAATGTGCTTTTACATAAAACATTTCAGTAAGTTGTACTATAGGCTTTCTTATTGCCTACCTTTTGATCATGTTCATTTCATACTATAGTAGTAAATCGAAATATATAATGGGTTCACTTGCTGTTTTAACTGAGGTGCTAAAGAGATCGCGCCTGAACATTAAGTGCGATACTCTCCGCTCGCGCGATCCGGACGCATACACGGACCGTGTGGACGCGGGGTACTGGTGTTTATATTACCGACAGTGTGCGCTTGTGGTCCGCATTAAAGAGCACCCAAACCGCATCATTTGAATTTCGAAGCATTTTAAAGCTGATACTTTTTTTATTAAAAAGTAAGACAGCACAAAGCTTTTTGCGATTACTGGATGGCAAGTGCGCTTCAAATAACAGGAAGTCCATGCATTAACAGAACACAGCATAGACTAAGATCTCGATAAGAAGATCTGTGATATTGAAATTAGCTGATAATTAATAAAATTGTCCATTGCTTTCATTGACGTGAACTCCGTTATATTTGCATATGAAGCGGGAATCGAAGAACGGATTTATATCCGTTTTGCGAAGACACATTTATGTGGCCAAGTGTAAATGGGGAAACGTTTTAACAAATCATATAGATATCCGATCAGAGAAAATGCATGAAGTGACCAGGTGTAAACAGGCCCTTTCAGGTCTCTCTCACTGCGTTCAGCAGACTGTGTGCGGCAGAGACGAGGACTGTTTGAAACTCTTTTCAGTAAAACTTTGATGCGCATCGTCTTATGTAAGTTTAATACGTGAACATAACAAAAGATGTGAACGCAAAACAATCGGGAAAAAAGTCCTTTCATGCAAATTATATATAGTCGCCAGTGGCGACCTCAGCAAAAACTTCACTCGCAAATTAATATTTTTGGTCGCAAATGCGACCATTTTAGTCGCAGTTTGGAGCCCTGCATGTATATACATGTATATATTTATATTATTATATTTCATATTATATATATATATATATATATATATATATATATATATATTTCATATATAAACATATTTTTCTTAAATATATAAATGCATGGGTTTGTATTTATATGTACATAATAAATATACACAGTACACACTCATATATTATGTAAACAAAAACTATTATGGATGCGATTAATCGTCATTAATCGTTTGACAGTACTAATTATAACCAAAAAACTGAAAACTATCAAGATAAATTCTACATCGCCCTACATTCTACAGCTTCTGTATGTGTAATGGCCTTTTGTAGAACTAATATTGATATCAACATTCTCAAAGTCTTATACAATTCCAAGTACTTAATTAGTTATAAAATGAAGACGAATCATTTTCTCAGTCTGTAGGAGTGAGACAGAGGTGGATGCTGAAAGGAAGGAGGAGTTGGAGGCAAATGGTTGGCGACATTCCTCATGAACATTCAACCCTGTGCCGCGGGGAAGGTGAGAAAATCCGTTCAGGATGTTCTCGGAGGAATATTCCCAGCCAGGAGACAGGACAAAAACATTCACATTTTCAGCAGATCTCATTTCAATCCTCCTCACACACACACACACTGAAGTTGCATTCTGGAGAACCTTCACTGAACAACACCACCATCATCATAATTACTCTGGGAGAATTCACTTAGCTCCTGACAAAATAATTCACTCTGGACCTGTCTGCCACAGACTAAACTATAGATAAGAATAAAAAGGCTCATTCCAAAGTAGAAAAATAGGTATCTTTTGCTTTGAATGTGAAAATGGAGCTGAAAACATGGTCCATGCTCCTCACACTCATCTAATCTGTGGATTCATGTTTACACTGTTTATATTAGAGAACTGCATGATAATTTTACAGTCACACAAAGGAGAGCTGTTTGTTCGTATGATGGGTATTATAATGAGGCACCTGTTCTGTATTATTAGAGGGAGCTGAAAGAGATCACAAACTCTTTCTCCCGTGAGACTACAGGCTTGTTTGCAGGGCACAGATGAAAAACTGTTGAAGAATTCATCTTGTCTGTCTCTTGTGCTATAGCAGATTCTTAGCAGACTTAATGGTTAGGCTGTGGATTTGGTTGGTGGGCTCTGCACTTACCCCCTGAGAAAAGTAGAAAGCAGCAATGCCCAGAGGCCAGAAGCAACAGAGCATGGAGAAGATAGCGAGGCCCAGGTGATCACGAGGAGGGATGACGATGAAGTTGTCCTCGCTCTCACTGTCGCTGGAACAATCTGTCTATAACGAGAGAGAAGACTCAGTCAAATTATTTCAATTTGGTGACATTTTTTTCAAGCGATGTATAGTGATGTATGTTTAGTCTGGATTTGAATGTTTTTCTCCAAGAAAACTCCAAGAAAACACACATACACTAAACACAGTAATACTGTGAAATATTATTAAATTTTTAAATAACAGTTTTCTTTTTAATATATTTATTTATTCCTGTGATGGCAAAGCTGAACTGTCAAATGATCCTTCAGAAATCATTCTAATATGCTGATTTACTGCTCAGGAAACATATTATTATAAATGATCAAAACGGTTGTACATCTAAATTACTTTTTTTCTGGAAACAGTGTTTTTTTATTACAAAGTTTAAAAGAACAGCATTTATTTGAAATATAATGTTTTTGTAAAAATGTAAAAGTCATTAATTTTGCTGAGTAAAAACATATATTTCTTTAAAAAAAAAATTATAATAATTACTGACCCTAAACCTTTGAGGCCAAGTGGGAAAAAAAGAAAAATAAATGTATAATATGTATAATAAAATGTAAATAAAAAAATATTAAATTGTCTTCACATTTTGAAAACATCTGAAACCCCTTAGTACTTTGCTGGCCCAGATTTCATAATTTCTTTTATTTTCTGTTTTTCCTTTCTTTTTATTTAATTATCACAAATAATGTTATGTGATAATCAACAATAACCTACACATTGCATTGAATCTGTGCAGCATTTCCACAACATTTTGTGAAGTTTTCATTGTTTGTCAGATCTCTCCTTTGATTCTAGTGATTCACTTGAGTAACTAAAAATACTGCAGCCTCGTGAAGAGTGTGCCAAGAGGAAAGCTGTTAGGAAAATATTTCTGTACTGATTCACAGCAATAAGCTGCAATCATCAGTGGTGAAGGATAGCTCTGTCACTGGGGTTTTATCTGTGAAAATAATAGGCCTACCTCCTCTCTATAAAATAACATGAGATGTTAGATTGGATTTCTCCGTAAGGAGGGGGTGAAGTGGCTTGTGCACATGGATATTGTCATGTTTTCTGCTATATAGTCTGGTACATCTCTTGGCAAAAGCCAAAATGCTGTTTTGTGTTTGGGTTTCAGAAACTGAGGAAACTGACATCTCCTTGTCATTCATACTAAAGAAATCTGACAAATATCAGTCCATATACCGGAGCCTCACACCTACACTTTTTGTCATTGCTTATAACCAAACCTTGACGTTACATAAGAGGATATAAATATTTCATTGGGCATTTGTTAGTCAGTCTGCTGTGTTCTGTGGATGAACAGTTTAGTACGTGAAACAATGCGGGGGGAACTTGCGAAGGAACTGCACCAGTTGATAGCATCGTTTATATGCATAGCTTTAGCACCTGATTCACTTTGCAAACACACCCACAAAATCAGAGCTGAAAGCAGTTTGTGCAGTGCAACTCCTTTTGTTGTGGGTTGGTTTTGAGTGCTAGGCTTTGGAGGATGTGGCATACTTTTCTGAAACTGTAGATCATCTCTGCAGCAATAAATAAATGATGCACAGTATATTGGTATATCATAACTATTGGTTGTCAGGCAATATTATTTGTTGTTTTGTATTAGTATTAATTAATATTGTGTATATATTGGCTATTTATTGCATACACTACAGTTCATAAGTTTAGGGTAGGTAAGATTTTCAAAACAAAATTCTGCAAAATCTCTTATGCTCACCAAGGCTGCATTTATTTGATTAAAATATAGTAACATGGTTAATAACTATTTTGAAATGTAACATTTTCCTGTTATGTCAAAGCAGAATTTTCAGTAGGTATTACCCCAGTCTTCTGTGTCACAAGAACTTTCAGAAATGATTCTAATATGCTGATTTAATGCATAAGATACTTTTCTTCTTATTATTGTTATCAAAGTTGAAAATGCTTTTTGAAAAGCTGTGAAACACTTTTTTTCAGGATTCTTTGATGAATGGAAAGTTCAGAATTTGAAACAGAAGTCATTAGGTGTGTTTAGGTGCATTTGAATTGGGGTATTTTAGTTTTAACTATTCTATCTTACTATTGGTGACAAATTATAGAAAGTTATGCCAAGCAAACATGTTGCGAGTTCTGATAACCCATGCAATAATTCTATACACTAGATAACCGTACAGAAGTGTGTATGACCAGATGAATCAAGTGACAACACACTTTTTTAACATGTTTATCTGTATACACTTTAAAAATTCAAACTGACAGTGACTGAAATTTTTTCAACATGTTTAAAAATGACAGAAAAAGTACAAACGTCTTTTTTTCAGTGTCCTGCATGGATTCAAATGCCTAATGCATTGAACTATCCAAAAAAATTTAATAAAAACAGATAAGCCAAAAACAATCTCATCATCTCTGCGTTCAGCTGAAAGGCATTGAATTTGTTCATTATGTTATTAGTGATGTAAGCTGAATGTGAGTAATCTGGCAGCAGTGTCAAATGGTTAAGCCCAAGAGCCAGAGTCCCACAGCTTGGCCCCTGATAAGCCCACCTTCTAGCTCTCAGGTGCCTTTCCTGAAAGCGGGTGGGCGGGGGTGACGGCAGATGCTGTCACTGCCTGCCAGTTTCCTGACAGGTAATGACAGATTAATGGATGGTTTTATCCTTTCAGGGTGGCAGGAGCCACAGGAAGGAAATCGTGTAATTTATGTTACCAAAATGCCGCCCCCAGCATGAGCACGATGAGCCCTGTCCTTCTCTCCGTTTCTGTCTTTTCTGTTCTTTCGCGATCCAATGCTCAGCTAATAGAACTTCATCTCGTTTTCAAGGTGATCGATGTCAACACTTTCAAACTTATTATGTGTGTGTCATGTGTGAGGGCTCTGGATGAGTGCCCTCCTTTGGCGCAGAGGAAATTGAATCCATATACATTTGTAATTAGCTGCTTAATCAAATCTATCCAAATTTCAGTTACTCCGCCCGACACCATTTCATCACAATGTAATAGGAGTAATATTGTTTCATGTCAAACTGAAATTATCCTCCGATGGCATGCCCGCAGACCTCCCATAGCCTGATTACTGACCATCTGATGCATATTGCATACAAAAATGGCAAGCTCTGAAAAAAAATCCACACTTTTGATCTGATTTGCTGGGATGTGTTGAGGTCTATATGCTAAAGGTGCAGGAAACCTAATGTTTTTGTAAAGGTTATTCTTTTATACCATTCAGAAGTTTGGGGATTGTAAGATTTTTTAAGAATGTTTATTACCCCAGTTTTCAGTTCAACACAAGCATTTATTTGAAATGGAACTCTTTTATAATATGATAAATGAATTGAATGGAATGCATCTTTGATGAAAAGTATTAATGTCTTTCACAATCAAATCTTTCTGCCCCCAAATATTTGAACGGTAGTTTGTTTGTTTTATACAATTTCCATTGATATATGATGTTTTTAATTTGATTCATATCATGTAAAAACCCTCGTGACAAAAAAAAAAATGGACAATTCTGCCAATAATTTTAAAGATATAACCTGATTACTTTCCAATGCTAGGGGGCACTATAACTAAAGAAAGCCTCAACATTTGTTATACCATTTAGCATTAGCATTAGCAACATCTGTTCTTTCAAATTTGGCAATTTAGTTTCTTATCCATTCTTATTCCAAAGCACTTGGACATAGATAATTGTTGTTTGTGGCCATTATGTCAGAGCGCTGCCCAATTATTATTTTTAATAAGTCCGCTAGTGTTCAGAAGCTAGCGGGTTTATATAACAAGCACTTTTGATAAAGAACTCTTGTATTTGCCAAAGTTTGCAAGGCTAATGGCATCAGATTTTTGTTTGAGGTTTCAAATACACTGGATGTCCATGAACAAAACTGTACATTCTGTTTTGTTTTCTGAACTCAGGCAGACTCCTCCTGTCCAAATAGATAGTTCTTGGCCACAATAAGTTGCAATAAGGATCAGATTTTTCGCCGCGAGACTAAACTGAAATTAGTTCAGACTTGGTCTTTGCCCTTTCGTAAAGCAAAACGCAACTCGTGCAGTTTTATTCCGAACTGCACAAACATAGAATTTATGAATTCTTCCTTTGCCGCAGTCTCCCTTCACATCTGTCTAACTTCGAGCAGTCTGTAGGGAGAGCCGCACAAATGGAAATTGATGTTGAGGATGGAAAGTGAATGAGGCGATCTAAACAGCAACCGGTAAACTGATGGAAAGGTGTTGGGGGAGGGAGCGGGAAGAGGTGGGGCATGCAATAAAAGAGCTGTCAGGTGAAAAGCTCTCCGAGGCAATTATATCCCAACAAAGGGGCAGGTAACTGCATCAGTGATGTCGTCAGGAGGTCATTGTCCAAGCAGGTGTCATAGCGTCACTGAAAACAGCCGCATACATTTTTAATTGGACTGTTCAGAGATTATAAGCACTTGGCTCGTGGTAGAGAGTAGTTGTGTCATGCTAGGTGCTGGCAGCATTTCAGCAGCAGGTCATGAGGATATAATTCACCAGGAGGTTTGATTAACGTCTAGCGCACGCCAGACAAATAAAAAATACTGACTTAGTGAGCTGTTAATAAGCCCGGCTGATTTATAGACCCCACCACACTTACATATGGCATGACCTGTGTTCAAGGACCACAGTGGGATTCTCAATCTCTGAGCAACTAATCAGGCTGACATGTGGAGAAAAGAATAATAATTATGTGCCATATATTTTCCAAACCATATTTCCAAATTATTTACTTACCAAATTAGCATTACTTTTCTCTTCCAGGATCCACTGATTTACCTGATGTTTAATGGCAAACGCTTGTTGATAGAGGTTTAAAGAATATTATTTTAAAAAGCTCAAGGCTGTAGTAGTAATTTATGGGCACTTGAGCTCTATACAGAAGACTGGGATAAACTCTTGTAATTGATATTTGCAACCTCATAACTGAAATACATTAGTACAGTAATACATTTTGCGATGTTTACTCTTCCTAACCTATCCATCAACAGTTATGATACATTAATTTTCTATGGAATACACAGCAAGCTCATTTATCTTCAGTCTGTGTAAATAGCCTTTGATCACCTGGGAGCTCAGTGTACCCTCTCGCCCACAATGTAGCACTAATGAGATTAAGAATGGGTTAGTGTTGACAGAGTTCTGTGGGTCTTAATAATTTAAAGACTAATTAATTGCCTGGTGCCAGAGCTTTTCATTTAGACTACAGAGGAGTGTAAGAGAAACACCATTAGTCGTTCAATAGCTGTGTTTCCATCCACCTATTTTTATGCACATTTTGGGATATCGCATAACAAAACGCTGGATGGAAACGCCAAGATGCGCATCAATGTTAAAAATGTGCATAAAAAAGTAAAAAAGTAGGATCCATTTCTTATCCGGTAAGAAAACGTGGCCTAATGGTTAGAGAGTTGGACTCGTGATCCAAAGGTTGCGGGTTCGAGTCTCGGGCCGGCAGGGATTGTAGGTGGGGGGAGTGAATGTACAGCGCTCTCTCCACCCTCGATACCACGACTGAGGTGCCCTTGAGCAAGGCACCGAACCCCCAACTGCTCCCCGGGCGCCGCAGCAGAAATGGCTGCCCACTGCTCCGGGTGTGTGTTCACGGTGTGTGTGTGTTCACTGCTGTGTGTGTGCACGTTGGATGGGTTAAATGCAGAGCACGAATTCCGAGTATGGGTCACCATACTTGGCTGAATGTCACTTCACTTTAAAACGTGCATAAACTACAATGGAAGCATTTTTACCAAATAAATTCCTTAATGTGCATCAAAAAGACATTTGACTCTGTGATGGGGTAGCATAAAACTGGACCAACCAACAGACCAATATTATTTCACAGCATCTGAATAAGTTTAATTCATAACTGGATGGAAACATGTGCTAATGTAACGGTTGCGCTTGGTTCTGATACTGTGGAAACCTGATTTTAATGATGATTAATGATGCTTTTCACATTTTTTTTAAAACTGATACCCAGCTAAATCTGAAAATCTCAAACTTATATTTACATTATGATGTTTTCAAAATTATATTTGCAAAGAAATTTTAGTCCTTTGATTTTAGATTGCTCCCTGATTGCTTTATCGCATGTCTTTTAGGAGCTTTATATAAACCACATAAGCGACTGATGTTTTGACATGGCCCTGAAATTCATCTCGAGACTGGCATCCGGCACGCTGGAAACTGCAGGTGCATCAAAGCTTCAGCAGAATATGATTAGAGGTTGAAGAACTTATTCGTCTTTCTTTCTGTCATAAAGGACATATTTGTGAGGCCACATTTCAACTGTGAGTTTGTTTGCAAGGCGGAAAGAGAGAAATTAAGACAGTTTGACTGTATACAACTGTACACAGAAAACCCAATGCAGCCTTTTCTGCTTTTTCACAGTCAATCATCAGAGCAAAAGTTTTCTATGCCTAATAAATGAAACGAGAAACGTGGTCCTATGGCTCTTGGTTGTAAACAGCCCTCAGAAGAGAAACGTTTCAGTTCTGTTTTCTACAAGGAATCGAATTTAAGAAAGAAACTGTTTATGGATGTTTTATCAGCTGTTTTCTCCCATTTTAACAAAGTTTGACCAATTGGACACATGCACATTCTCTGAAAACTTTGCCCAAGTATAATGACTGCACTAACAACTGAAAGACAGTTATTCATTTGAAGGCACAGTAACACAGATGGTGTGCGAAGGCAGATGTTTTCAGAAGGATGGCAAAAGAAACTAATGATATTATTGACTGGAAAGTTCAGTGCTACAGATTGCTAATCATCAAAGGGACTCCAGCTGTTAGAGCATTA
This sequence comes from Barbus barbus, assembly GCF_936440315.1. Classification (NCBI taxonomy): domain Eukaryota; kingdom Metazoa; phylum Chordata; class Actinopteri; order Cypriniformes; family Cyprinidae; genus Barbus; species Barbus barbus. Next base: position 17,522,641 of record NC_136752.1, read on the forward strand.
GCAAATCAGCTTTAGGGCATCAATAACTGATCATATTAAAAAAAACATATAATTAATGATAGGTTATGACAGGTTACAAGGTATTTTCACAGTAAGGCTCATACTATATCGGTTATGGGCTGAGATCCAAGTTGTTGTTTTTTCTCAGACATTTTAATTTTTTAATGCCCATTTTCCCCAGTTTACATTTAGATTACATTTGCTGTTCTGTCCTCCAACAGTATCTCAAAGTTAAACACACTGTTAAAAGGAATCTTTAGCAGATCTCAAATCGAATATCTATTATTATGTTGTGATGCTTAAATTGACTTGTAAATTTAAATTCTACAATTTTAGTTAGGTTTTCTTAATTTTAGTTTTTAGTGTAATTTATCAGTCATCGTTCATACAATTAAAATAATCATTGCTAAGTATCAGAGAGAATTTTAATATCCGTCTATCTATTATATGTTAAATGACGTTTCTCATCACAGCTTTCTGTTGGTCACAGCATGTGGCTCAGTGGTCTATGCAATTAATCTGGATACTCCAATATTAAAATTCTGCCCGACACTGATAAGCTGATCATTCTTTTCATGTAAAATCCAATCATCTTTAAATGGTGGATATTAATATTCTATATTGTTTTTTTTTCTAAGTAAAAATACAACTATTATACCAGTCTGTACTGGTGAAACGCCTTTTGTTTAAAACTACAGACAGTACGGTTATGCATGGCTCCTACATTTACATATAAAAAATGAATTTGGGCATCCTAACATTATAATGCACAGTATGAAAAATGGATATTAATTTTGAGATTTGCAAAAGATTGCATATAGCCTAGATAACGATTCCTACACCATTTAAGTTCAGCTTATCAAAAACAACAGGGATAATGAGCATGAACCATCCATCAACATAATCATCATCATCTTTTCATTTAAAGGAGGCTCATTGAGGATTCTTAAGCTAATATGCACTGATGAGAATCTTTTAAAAATTGCAATTTAGCCATTTCGACACTTCCCTATTGAAGGCGATGTGACAATTTCTTATTTAATACTTACTGGATCATTTGTCCTCGGTGCATTCTTTCTAAGGGATGATTAAATCTGAGGAGAAGGAACTAAATTGGCTTTAAAGGCATCAAATTGGGGTTTAATAAGATAAAATACTGATTTCATAACATCCTGTTACTTCTAAACAAAAACACTAGGACCATTAGTAGCTCTTTTCCACTAGAGGAAATCGTCCAAATGAGATCTGCTGTCAATCCCTCCTCAAACAAGAAGCGCTGACAGATGTGTGTGTGCGCTTTCCAAGAGTGAGGACAACTAAGGCACAGTTCACACTTTTCTGTTACACACACAATATATTTCACAACTCTCAGAATAAAGAACAAGAATGGGAACAACAGAGGTGTCTCTAGAGGCAAACTCCCGAGTTCACTTTATCATTGCCACAGAGGAAGAACAGAGGGATCTTAAAGCTATAGAATACAAATGAAGAAACACAAGCCTCAGTGTTACAGGGATATTACTAATTCACTGTAGAATTGTCTCTCAAAGGATGCGCATTATGAGATGTAAAGGCACTGTGTGAATCTGATTAATCATTAGCCATTCAGATGAATCGTTCTGATCTCACACTTTCTCACTGCAATGACTTTTTATTTGACATAACTCAGCCCCAGATGGAATCTGGTGACTTGTTTATTTTCATTTACATCTGTGCTGATTTTTGGGAAAATCTGTATAATTTTGCAGTAAACATTGTGAAAAATTGACTCGTATTGGCCGATACTGGATATTTAATTGCGCATCTTTTATTTTTTTATTTATATTCCCTTTAAAAAGTTAATAATTTAATAATGGGCAAACATTTAATATTGGTGCATCCCTAGTTATCTTTAAATTGCCTATTATGCCACATGCTGTGATCAGTGGAAAGCTGTGATGAGAAATGTCACTCTCCATATAATAAGAATAAAGATACACCAATATTAAAACAATGTCTGATGCTGGCCAATATTTATTTTCATTTTAAGGATGATAACTGATAAATGACATTAAAATTAAACATCATAATTGCTACAAGTCAATGCCTAAATCGACTTGTAACATTAAAAAACTAATCATTTTAGTTGTTCAACATGGTTCTATTCACATTATATGCTTCATTTTTTATTGCTTAAAGGTGCCGTGTGTAAATTTTAGTGGCATCTAGCAGTGAGGTTGTGAACTGCACACAGAAACTCTATGGTGACCAACACAGGAAGTATATTTACCTAATTATTCAGGAAAGCAATATGTTATTGTGAATGTCATTGTTACTTTTGTTCATCAATGTGTCAGTATTTTATTCGCAAGAACAACATAGTGACAAAATGGGCTCTGTAGAGCAGTTGGCCATTTAGGGCTACTGTAGATGCAAAATAGCATCTTCCATGTAAGGGGACCTGTGGTGTATGTAGATAGAAACCGCTTATTCTAAGGTAATAAAAACATAACGGTTCATTATGCTAGGTCTTTATACACCTCTGAAAACATAGTTGTGTATATTATATTGCATTCCAGTCAGTAGGTCTTCCTATTACACACTGCACCTTTAAATTTTAGGGGTAAATTTTGTTTGCATGTTTTGTAATGTACTGTAAAAATGGCGCATATCATGAAGATATACCACACCATATGGCCCGCCGAGATCGCGATCCCCACATGCAGAGAATGTCTTTAATATCATCAGACAAACGCAGTGAGCGCCGGAGCTGCTCAGCATGGAACTAAATCCATTGTGAGACTCCGAAAGGCCCTGAATCCTGGACATGACCTGAATACATATTCCTCTCACTGAGCTTCGAGGGTGACGGACCCCCATCCAGCACCATTACATCCCATCAGCAGCACTGAACATTGCCCAACCCCTCTCATTAGCTCTTGCCTATCTGCTGAGAAATTGAAGTGGTAGTTGTCACACATGATCCAATAGAGCCAGCAGATGTTGCTAGAGCATAAAGTGATGTTCTACAGCCATTTCAAACCCCAAATAGAAAATTAAACCTTTGGAGGACAGGCTTTTGAAATGTGAAGCCTTTCCAAATAGGGTCTTATATTGTAGAGCAGGCTATAACTAGAAGCTGGTTTTCCCTGGGAGAATTGAGCTGCGATGCTTTAAGGCCACCTGTCAAGGACCTGATGAATTAATCCAGTCGTACAAAACAACACAAGCATCTTCAAAGAAACCTTACCTCATACTCCACGTATTCTTCTTCCTCCACCTCGTAAGACACCGTCTGGATTTTCACCTCGTTTTCGTCCAGCAGTTTCGCCTGCGGATCCTCCGTACTCGGGGTCTCCACTGCTACGTCCTTGTCTTTCTTCTCCATGAAGGTGGTCTCGCAGCACTCGTTTTTGTAATCCTTGCCCTTGCCGCTCACGTCGTCCTTGTAAAGGATGAAGTTAGGCTTGTAAAAGGCCTCTACCGCCAAGTGAAGCGAGGTGGCGTCCAGTAGCTGGGCTTTAGCCTTGCCGTTTCCTCCTGTGACCGCAACCCCACCTCCGCCACCGCCTCCTCCACCTCCTCCACCAGTCACAAAGTAGTTTATAATGTTCTCCTGATACTGGTTGCTGTGGAAGTCGCCTCCATAGCCGTAGTCGGCCATCACCATGTGCTTGCTGTTCTTATCCAGAAGAGGGTTCTGAAGCTCACTTAGGCTCTCCATTGTAGAAGAGCAGAGCGCCGGGACTTGGTGTTTAACAGTCGGATGGAGAATGAAGGAAAGGAGCGATGACCTTGGCTGGACTGATGTGACAGGTGCTAATGTGTTCAATAGGCCGTGAGCTGTAGGAGGAGTGAGAAGAGAGAGAAGTGAGGGAGCACAAGGCAAAGACATGGACTATTGAGCACATGCAGAGGAAAGTTTAATAAGACCGAACTGCCAGGATAGACAGGTGCTGGGCAATGGGAAGGCAGCCATGCAGTTAACACAATGATGTCTATGGCACAAAGAGTGGCTTAAGCTACAGTTGATCTGCGAAGACTCTTATTAGGGACTGTGACATAAATAATGCAGAGTGAGGGGCTTTGCAAAAGAGTAGTGAGTGACTGTACGTGTCAGTCTGAGAGAGAGTGGTGTCATTCGCATTTAAAAACCATCATGTCCCATTCCTCTCCACTCAGCTGATAAAATATGGTTATCAGACAGGCAGATTTCAATTAACTTCATTCTGGTGCCCCATGGCACTCACTGATAACCCTGCTGAATGGCATGCCTGAGAGTTCATATACCATGAAGGGAAAGTAGTCATCTTTGTTACAAAGGCAAACCCAAACATGGCCAGTGACCCATCTTAAATGCCTAACTGGCCATCCAGAATTGAATTGAAGGGGAAATATGTAGTTAGTCTTGCACAGGCAAACCTTTGGCTAAATGGCATGTCTGGCACAGTTATAGATTTTATTTGTCCTTTTATTATATCATTTTAAGTCTTTTCGGGTTTTTTTATGTCAATTTCATTTGATGGTCTTTTGTGTCTGACATTATTTATTTTACAATAATAGACTGGCATGAAAAAGTAATAATGGGACGTCAATCTCATGAACGACTGTACAGAAAACACAATTTGTGTAGATTTCTCTCTCTTTAAAAGGAATAAATTATTTCACAGACGTCTCAGACAACATCCACTGTTAATTTTTTTCAATGCTTTATACTTGACTGTCAATAAAATGTTATAGTTATATATGTAATGTAATTAGTCCACAGAATCCACAGTATGCTACTGCAGTTTGCTATGAGAGAATACTAAGCTTATGTAGCACTGAGATTTTAGCAGAAATAAAGGCAGTTGTTGTGCACTGAGTCCATTATCAATCATTTACATTTAAGCATATGGCAGACCCTTTATCTAAAATAACTTGCGATGCTTTGAATGTGTACAATTTACCATGCATTTCCCAGGAGTCAAGCCATAGTGTCATACTGTCTGAGCTACAGCAATGTACAAACCAGATGTTTTTTTTTTTCATATTTTAGTGCATGTTTGTGTCATGACATGCAGCATGTGAGCTGTGGTGCATTCTAGCTTTCTATGACTATTCAGGATGAGGCAGTGTTTCCACCATCTGCTCACATGATTATGAAACACATTTGTGCTGAAATGGATTGATGAATCAACACATTAGCAATTACAATTAATGAATCATCCATTTTTACAGAAAACTTTCTGCTTGCAGAAATCTATTAAGTGTCTAAACTCTGTGTATATTTCAAAAGATTTTATGTCACTAATCATTGAATAGTTTTTCCTCACTGCATCAATCTGGCATTGTAAACATGACTTGGTTTCTTGGTGGACAGAATAAACAAACAACCTAAATTGTGCTCTTACTCTGACAAGCGGTTTAAAGTCAGCCAATCAGATTAGCTCTTGCCAGATTGAGAAACTGCTCTCCAGTTTTGTGTGCAGTGTATATCAGACGGTCAGTGGGTGGGCTGTAGATGTGCTGTCTGAGCCTCAGACTAATATGTATCAGTATCTTTAATGTGTGACTGATGTGAAGTTAAATAGTCTTGCAGGTTTATGATGCTCTTTAACTCAGTACATCAATTGTACTCTGATCTAAATCCTGTCATAACTCTCTTGTGATTGGAGGAAACAGCATGTGGCTGCAGTGGTTGGTGTGCCCTCTCTTACCTTCTCCTCATTAATCTGTGATTAAAATAGCAACACAATCAGATAGAAAGCAGATTATTTCAGAGCTTTTGATTTGATTGTGCCAATGCCTCTGCGGATTGTCAAATGTTGGATCATGCATCAAGGAATGCTGACTTCATGCTTCACAGATTGTTTGAGCTCCCCCAATTCTCAATACACCTTTCAACACAGTCAGCATCTACTGAGCACAGCCTCCCAGTGCAATAATACTACACCATCAGAGCTAACTAATGAAAAGAGGCTCTAGTCTCTAGAGATCAAATTATGAATTAGGGAATAGATTGATGATTAGTTATTCTAGGAGCCTTCCCAGTTTGAATGTCAATCTCTCTCTAACTCTCTCTCTCACTGCATTGATTCCTGGACGGTTTCGACCTGCATCTTCAACAAAGTGGCTGCTGTAGATCCATTCCTCACATCCATTGGCTTCCTCTCCCATGCTAGTCATCATTTCTCATCCTGCCTAAATAAAACAAGGTCTGTTTATGGTGAAAGACACTACTAGTATAGAATGAATAGTGTGTGCATGGACTGTCTTATGTAAGACTGAAGCAATTAAGTTGTATAACATCAAAAAGAAATGAGACAGATAAAACGACAGCCACAGCTTTTACATTTTTAAATTATATAGTATTTTAAACTAATTTAAATAGTTTTTATAATTTATGGTGTCTTTGCTTTCTAATTAAATTCAAATGCAATTCATTCTTTTTGTCATTAATCATTTGATAGCATTATTTAGTGTTGTTTTTCATAATTAAATTCAGGCCATGCTAAAATTGCCCAAACTCTGCATGTATGCCAGTATGAGCTGCATTAGCATGTCACAGCAGACCTAATTTCCATTTTTGCTACTCTATGCTTGTAGTCTGCACCACCCTGGCATTTGTAAACAGAAAAAACATCCCCCCAGGTTCTAACTGCCATTGGGATCTAGGAAATGTGAAATTTCACATGGCCTTAAAGCATTTCTTGTCAAAGGGAGACAGGCCTTGGCCTATGAAACATGCTAGCATATGCTGTTGTTTTTAGCTGAGAGGTTAGTGTTTATAGCTATAGTTTTAGAATTGGTTGTACAGGATGCTTTCATTGGTGGAAAATCATTGTGGAATTTTAATTTCAATTTTTTTTTAATTCCTACGCAATACACTTCCACACTCTGCTGTGAATGTGAAACAACATATTTCCTTCAATTGAAAGCAGCTGGTAACGAGTGTCCATTTGTTTTTCATTGAATTTAACACTAAATTAAATGTAATACATTTTGCAGAGAACCAGAATTTGGGGTTTATTTTATGGTATTGTTGAAGGCAGCTAGCATTTGAATTTTGTGCATCTTTTCATAATTTCACATGACAATATTATGGTAGATGATGTTATAGTTATGTCTAGTTTCAATTGAGCAAGCAAAAGTATGTAGGCAGTTATAATTTGTCAGAATTGCTCTGTTGAAACATTTGAACAGTAGAATTGCCTATGATTCATTTCATCATTTAGACTGACGCAATTCCGCTTAGGATAAAAAGTGTCTTCTAAATGACAAATAACTGCCTCGTACAGAATTGAGTCAGAAAGTCCTTCAAATCGTTTTAAAGACTCATTAAGATTCACAATAAACCTGTGCATTTCACTTCTACTTTCTTTTTTAGCTTCATGAATGTGTTTTGTATGGAATCTTATCAGAGGAATTTGAAAAGATTAAATATTAAAGCCCTTCCCGGAAACATTCAAACTGGAAACATCTTTTTAAAATGGTGATCATGGCAACCACATTTAGCTGTTCATTATGACTGTGTTGTGTGTGTGCGCAGCTATAGATTTGCATCTCTAGAAATAAAGTGTGAAAATATCCTTTGTCAAGGTCAGGTGAGAATGAGAGTCTTAATAGCATCCGTAGAGGAAGAAATAAGCAGTATGATAGGGGAAAAAAAGGCTGTTCACCCTCTGAGAACAAGTAAAACTGAAATGGCCATGGCTAAATAACCCTATTAGTATCCAGTCAGCTCACACAGTTTGGCGGTCAAAATGTGACCGACCAATATACAGAAACACAGACCTTTTTTATATTATAATATTTAGTAAATAAACATTTCTCAGCTCTTCCATTTTTATCTCTAATAGTGTTAAACGTGATTATAAAAGTCACTAATGAAGAGGGTCACAAAACACACAAAGGTTTCCTCAGTAATTAGAATGGATATGCAAATATTTTCATTTTCATGCAAGACAAATAAAACTAATGCATATTGGTGCAGTGACTCAGACTGACAGTGATTTAGAACAAACAAACAACCACTCCATAGACCTTGTTGTGTTACTTAATCTGTCCATTGCAGAAAAATAGTTTCAAAGCAGCTTTAAATTAGTAAATGCTCACAGTTTGTGAATAGCATTTCTTCTCCATCTTAAGGCATCCAAAACAGAGAGAGGAGCAACATGCTTTCATTCCTCATTGATTACAGCACCTTCCTCCTTGTGCTGAGGTGCAATCAAATCCCCTTGCCGGTGTCTTAGTCAATTAAGCCTTATGAGTCTCGGCCCTTCTGAATTCTAATAGGATAGAGGCTGAAAACACTTTAGCAGTGTTAATGTGTCAGGTAAAATGGATAATGGAAACTTTTGCTACTCATGTATGCACTTTAATCTCCCCGTGCACAATGCTGGAAGAACAAAGTAATGTGGACTTGTAATACTAAGAGGCTATTTGTACTCTAGTGTTAATTTTATTTGCATATTTATAATTATCTGTTGATGTTGTTTCACTCGTAGCCATACAACCTGACTCGTGACTCATGCACCCAGTGGATGAAGGGTAAATCAGAGGAAGATGGGAGAACAATTGCTTTTTTCAGAGTGCCTTTCCCCTTTGACGACAGTGAATAATTACAGGGCATCTTTAGCACTACACCATTACCATTTAACTAGCTGAGAATGAGAGCTGAATAATCCATAATCCTGATAATAATAACAATAATGAAAATTAATGCACAAAGATGAAAAATCTATCTATCTACACACACACACAATCACTATAAGGATGAATATGCAAGCAAAACATGCATATATATATGCTTGCATAATACATCTGGATGTTCCTCGTGAACTGCACTGGACAGTGTGTTGTACTACACAGTGTAGGTAACTGTACACTTGAACTGGCAGAAATATCGTGCATAAAACGATAAATCTATTTTGTCATATCAATAATGTTTACAAATACGATAATTAACCAGCATTAAACTTGTAAAAGCGTATGATGTATCTGTAAACAACTGTTCAATGTACAACTTTTAACTCTAGAGCGCATAAAAAGCATCAAAATGTACTTTATAGATATTCTATGTACACTCTCGCCGAAGGGTTGCTTATAATTCACACATTTGTAGAATACAGTATAACTCCTCATAGCAGTAATATGTATTTACGATACACTGAGAATATCTGTTCATTCCAGGAGACAGTTTGAATGTAAGAGCCCATATTTATGACAAATTATTTTGGAAATGTCTATGCCTTACCTTGCGACTCAGCAATTCAGGTGTCCGGCTCATTCGATTTGATTCAGTGACAATTTGACAGTCGACTGGCTTTCCAAAGAAATGTCAAACGGTTTGAATCCGAGTCTCGCATTGCAGAAGCCCGTGAGGCGCCGGTAAACTCGGTAAACAACAATACCTCTGATTTCTAAAGATGAACACGAGCGCTGAAACAATGAGCGACCTGCTAAACGTTAATGGTTGAAACAGTTCTCGAGCAACAGATACCCGCCTTTACTAAACAGAGGCAGTACCTGATAAAAAGCAGGTAATATTACTGACAGTAACACGGTAAAGCCTTAAAAGAGTCGTACTGTACACCGCACCTCACAGTAGTATGAGTCCGCGCGCATCTTTCAGTTGAGCTGGTCAGGACCGCGCGAACTTTCTTGTCAGAAGGTTTAAAACCACAAAAATCTTTCTCTTGCTCCTTGATTTTATTGTATGAATTCATCAAGTCACCTTAGTCAGATTATTGCTGCGGGAAGCTGAAAATTCCATAAAAGTCAGTATGTTTCGTTCTGAGAGAACAAGGTGAAAATGCTGTCAGTGACGGAGCGAACGGACTTTGTGCGTCCCTCCAAACAGGACGCGAATTATGAACCATGTGTCCAGCGCGCGTCGTTGTGTTTCCGTTTACTCTCCTCTAGCCGATATAAAACACAATACGGCAGGTTTGCGTGGGACGAAGATCTTGGGTCTATAAAGCGTATCGATTTCACATCTTGTGAGGGAAGCTCTGCTGGGAATTTGACGATGAATATTACAACAAAGTATTTATTTGATTTTTTTCCAGGAGTTAGAAGTCCATGGAAAAGGGGTGTAGATGGACATACTGTATAAAGGGACAACCCTTTAGGAGGAAGGGACATGATTGGGTCATTCTATGAAAAGGGAGCCTTGTCACTCGTGAATAGCTATAGCTGTGTGTAAACAATGACTATGAAAAGTATTTTTTTTAATACAGATTAATGTTTTTATCCGTAGATGTAGATTAACATTTTGGATTAAGTTTACATTGTATTGATACAGCATTCTTTCAGGATGCAATCTCACTTTTTATTATATTTTTCTAAGATATATATTTATATATATATATATATATCAGTAGGGGCAACCCTTTAAATGGTTAACACATAATTTTATACTGTAAAAAATTAAAACAGGTAGGCTATTGAATTGAATAAATACATTTTAGTTTCATTATCTTAGCACAAGGCTAGTTAATGACTAAATAAACAGTACAGCTGTTAACCCTATTAAAGGCATACCTACAATACATACCTACAATAACGATTTTAATTTGGCTTGAGATGGCACAATGCAGTTTATTAACATTCTTTATCTGATGCAATGTTAATCATTATAATGAAATTTGCTTTAAAATCTCCTTTTCAAAACAGATACGGCACCCATTTCTTGGAACAACCCAATTATGTGTAAGATAAGACTGAAAAGAAAGGTGAGTGTATCCAAAAATGTCTTAGCCAGGTGCAAGATCAAAAGACATCATCAAAAAAGTGGAAAAGAGGTCTGTACGCTGTTAATTCCCTAAAAATTTAAAAAATTTAAAAGAACAACGTTTCGGTCCAAACACATAAAAGCAAAAGCAACAGCTCCATAAGTACTAAGATTCAAGCAGAGTTCTAATTGATTGCACCTGTTGGTAATCAAGGTCAATCATGTGAGCAACTATATCACAATTAAAACAAGACAACCACACTGAGGCAAAAAAATCTTTGACTACAAACACAATGTCAGGAAATACCCAAAATGAAAATCAAGAGACATCTCTATATAAAAATGGTAAAAATCTGAAAACAAAACCATTGTATGTGCGGTTCAATATTCTCCTATTTGCTTAGATATAAAAAAGATTATAGACAAACATTGTCATGTCTGAAAATGTGACCCCTTCCTCAGTGATATCTTTGAGAAAACACCAAGGTTTGTGTATAAACGCTCTTCTAATATACGTGATCTCCTTGTAAGAACTGATGTTGGTTCATCTGTAGAACGACCCTCTCACTTTTTATCTATCCCCTCGGGTAACTATTGCTGTGGTCGTTGTGCTCAATGCAACTTTACTACAAAAACTAATGTTTTCTCTCATCCTCATTCAGGAAGGGAGTTCAAAATTAAGGGTGTCATCACATGTACTACTAAAAATGTTATTTATATGATAAAATGTCCATGCGGGTTAGCGTGGAAGACACAACGTGCTTTAAAAACAAGGATTGCAGAACATCAAAGTAGTATTCGCACTAATGATCAAAAAAAACCCTGTAGCAGTACATTTTAATTTAAAAAGACAACCTTTCCACACTGAGGTATATTGGAGTTGAACATGTTAAAGTACCGAGGAGATATGATGTCAATAAGATTTTACTAAAAAGAGAAGCTTATTATATTGACACACTGAATACCATTTCTCCTAAGGGTTTGAATTTAGAACTTGATTTTAACTCATGTTTCTAATTGATATCTTTTGTATTGAAATGTGATTGTTGCTGATACAGCTTCATTTGTACCCTAATGTATGTGTGTTGTATGGCTATGTATTTTCTATTTTTAGGACAAACAATTGCAAATTACAAAAAGGATGAGGGATTGTTTGAGTGTTGTTTTGTGATGTTTTGGGTATTTCCTGATGTTGTGTTTGTATTCAAAGTATTTTTTGCTTCAGTGTGGTTGTCTTGTTTTAATTGTGATATAGTTGCTCACATGATTGACCTTAATTACCAACAGGTGCAATCAATTGGAACTCTGCTTGGATCGTAGTACTTATTGAGCTGTTGTTTTTGCTTGTATGTGTTTGCCTGACGAAGGTCTTTGGACCGAAACATTGTTCGTTTACATTTTTGAATAAAGGGAATTAACAGTGTGCTCTTTTCCACTTTTTTAAGATAAGACTGAAGACATAAAAGATCAGTGCTTTTGAAAGGTAGGCTAATCTAACTAGAAAGGATCGAATCAGAGAGATTTTGAAACATTGGCTATTTTTCTCTTGCTATTTTCAGCCATCTATATAATGTACATAAAGTAATAGAAAAATAGAAGAGGCTGTATTTCTATAAAAAAGTATGAGTCAGATGGGGATACGACAGGAGGGAAATGCTCCGACGTATCTGTGTCTGAGTGCAGAAATGATGTACCTCAAAATCCCCTTTCATGTGCTCCGTCGGCTCACAATTTAAATTCCTGTAACAGGGGGGAGGAGTGACCTGAAGATACCCGACTGAACGGCTAGTTGATGTCAGCTCAGTGAATCATTTCTGGGGAGAATAAGAACATGGTCAAAATAGATCGCAGAGGGATTGTAATTAAAAGTGCAAAGGAGGATGTGTCTGTGGCACAGTGTGTTATAGAACCTGGCTGTTCTGATTCAGTGGTTAGAAGCCAGTAAGCCTGGGTAAAAGCATGACATTTAATAGACCGATGCCTTTTGTGGTGGCATGTGTCCACGCTTTGCTTTTCTCTTCACCAACATACTCAAAGCAAACAGCTGCTCTACATGCTTTAAACCCAAATCAATCACAACGTCTCCCACAGCACATTCGACTTTCACTGAGTGAGGTAGAGCCTCCTTTCACTTTTCCCTTCTGCCACTGTTTACGTTATTTATTTGAGATTTTAGACCTTCTCCTGGTGTCCATTTTGCTTGGAAAGAGGAAGGCGGTTTTACCTGCGGGCTTAACTTAAGCTTCCGATGAGCTTGAGATTCAATTTATTTCAGCTGAAATTACTTCACTCCTTTTTGCCACAGAACATTAGAGCTACAAATGAATATCCTTGGGGTACATTCTACGGGGTCCATCTGCAAACGTTATCAGACAGATAGAGAATCTTTGAGAAAAATGTGCATCTATGGTCAGTTGTGCCTCAACAAACACTATTGTGGAGACTTTAGAAGAAGACACAATGATTCGGCATTGTAGAGGCCATTACAGATGGACGAATTTTTGAAGACCCGTCTAACTTAGGCCTGAACAAGGCTGCTGTTGACATTCATATTGTATAACCTTCTGACAGGATGAAATGGTTAGCCTTGGGCTTGGAAAAACTCAAGAGGGAATAGCAAAAAGTGATTTGCAGTGACCTCATACTCACAAAATAAAATGTGGTACTGTGCATTGTGACCATTTTGGGCAATAGAAAGTAATTTATTCCATCAAGAAACACAAGAAGTACAATAGAAAAACATATGTGAAGGGCAGTATAGTTGGCTGGGCATAAATTGTGCCGTGTTTGCTCAGTATCTCTGTTGTGTGCAAAGAAAACGGGGATATTATAATTGAAAAACTTCTTTTAAAAATAAAAAATGTGTATTACAATCTCCATGTAGAGACATTCACTTTAGCTCCTGTTTATATATGCAGAAACTTCACAGCATTCCTTCATATTCTCACAAACGTTTTTTGTTTTTCTATTTTATTCCCTGAATGAAACATTTGAAAGATAAGCCACAAAGAATTTCATTAAAAGAAACATACCAAGGAACCCAAAGTCAACAAACACCTTAGACTTCCATCCCATCCATTTGAAGATGGCAAACACGTGCATGTGCTAAAGGATGAAAAGACCTCGTGGTTTAAGTGAGAGTGGTTTGAGGCTGTCACACCAGAAAGTGTTTTCCTGCATATCTCCAGTTCCCAGCTGTGACCAAACTGTTTTGGTCCACTGGTAGACTTGTGGTGCAGAAAAACATGCACTTTTGCCATTTGACAAGTTGTTTTCATGATGTTTGAAGGGATAAAATGAAACTTATGTCATCGTTTACTCACGTTGTTCCAAACCTATGGAACAACTCAAAGATGATACTTTGAAAAAATGTCTCAGTGTTCTTTGTCCATACAGTTGGACCCCATTGACTTTCATTGTATGGACAAAATAGCTTTAACATTCTTCAAAATATTATTTTTTTTGTTTTGTTTTGTTCCACAGGAGAAACCGTCATGCTGGTTTGAAACAACAGGAGGGTGAATAAATGATGACAGACTTTTCTTTTTTATGGTGATCTATCCATTACAGACCCAAAAACTAACAAACTAATAATTTGATGTTTTGTTTTTTTTATCTGAGATTTTTCTTTAATCTGTGATGTACAATTAATAAATGAAATGTTTCCCTTTTGATAAACAGCAACCTAGTCTGTACTGCTGTGTTTAGATTTTGATCCTGAACCTACTTGTATGAACATTTTTGAATTATTCACTTTTCATTCACATGCACTTGGGAGAATGTGCTATATATACAACATTAGCAGAATAAAATAATTATTTTACTTTGATTTTGTGTGAAATGAAGATACAGTAGGCCTCTCAGAGATCCTGTGCGAAGTAATGTGACAGTTCACATCAGATTACTGTGTGTTATTACCAACTCCTGTTCCTCGTTTGCTCCCTAAAATCATCCATATTAATGAAATGGCTAAAAATAAATGTACATAGCATCCCTGCCACTTCCCCTGCTCAGCAGAGGCTCCCAGCAGAAGAGTTGGTATGAGGTGGAATTTGACACGGGTCACCCTACAGGTGAACCTGCAGTGGTAGGGGCATAGCGAGAATTTTTCTTCAAAACAGATGTGTTGGTGAGGCAGATTAAAGGTTGCTTTCTGTGGATGAGGTGATGGGCATTGCCGGCCCAAAGGCAAGTTTCTGCTGGATGCATTACTCAAATGTTGCCACATAGGAACAAGCCCTTTGCTTCCACTGCAGAGTTGTTCCTTTAACTAGAGTCCAAGGACCTCAGGTGCACTTAAATAATGGCTTTTAAATCTATAATTTTTCATTATGTCCACTGAAATAAATACATGTATGTTCAGTTCTTGCAATACCAGTGAAACTTAAAGGCACAGCACATTTTGAGGGACAGCTCGTGGTGCTGGGAGATTTTCTTCATCAGCAGTTCCAACTGTTTCCTCTGTGCTGGTTGCTTGTGCCATGATGCTCTACCAACTGGCACAGAGTCATTCACACTGGAGGCTATTTGTAACACAAAACAGACTTCTTTTTGCAGTTCCCCCTTTTTGTATACTGTTAATTAAAGTAGCTTTCATGTGTTCAGAAATTCTCAGCTGTTTTTATTTTAAATGTTGTGCAATATACATATGTCATTCTATTATACATTAATATATTTCAGATTTTAATTCTACAACATATTTCTGTTTTTATGCTAATCTGCCAAAGCAATAACCCCTCATTGCATTGGCTGGGCCAAAATGTAGGCTACAGTTAATTTCACATCTTAATTTCACATCACCTGACCTGAATCTTGATGATGATGGACTTTGCATTTTGTATTTTATGCATAGATAAATGAACCTGTTCTTATCAGAAACCACCTAATCATTGTACTTAAAGGCAGGGCTTAATTTGTGCTGGAACAAGCCGGATCCGGATCCTCCGAAATCCGATCAGGCACCACATTTTGTCGGATCCCCCTCCTTACACGCCAATGAAAGAGTTTGCGCTGACCTATAATGTGCATAAGATGAAAAATCATCTATAATGACCGTGCTTGCGGCACATTTGAAATAAAGAACCTGAGCACGCAAAAGATGTGAACTGCTCTGCTCTCACGAGACATAATGCAGGGATCCATAGCCTATACACATGCGTTTTCTTTCTCAGCTGTTCACATTTACTTAAGAAAAACCCTGGATACTGGATGGCAATTTTTGCGTAATTTTGTGTGTATTTGGCCACTTAAACTCAACAACAAACTACGAAAAATAACTCAATATGATACTCGCTAGGTGGCTTTGGATGTGAGTGCTCAGCCTTGAAACAGCCTCTGGAACACGCCAGTACCGATTGGCTTAAAAAGACTGGCAAATTACACATTTTTGTGATGATACAACAATGACCCGATTAAGCAAGTGACAATTTTACATCTGTCCTGAAATGCGAGCGCAAGCCTTGGATCAGCGACAGCGTGCAGCAGCTCCTATTGCAGACAAGATGCGCTGATATGAAGCTGCTTTGAGAGAGTGAAAGAGAAAAGACGCGGTCCAGCTGAATCACTCTTGCTGTTTTCAAATGACTTATTTAATCTGCTAGTTTGTGTGGATTTATTTACCCACACAGGGCTCTAGACTCATTCTTACGACTGGTCGCACTTTTGCAACTTTCACAGTTTGTAGCACAAGCACATAATTTGGTCACACAATTTTTTTTTTTTTGCTACAACATTTGATTAATCAATGTATGCTGATGAACTGTTCATCATAGTTTATATTATACTTAGGCTATATGGTAACGAAAGTGTTCAACATTCAAACCGTTCTTTTTCATCAGTGGCCTATATTATTTGTGATTTATATTTTGTGATCAGGAATTCCTTTTTTCGTGCGCTTTCACTTTCAAATTCGCGATCTTGGTGTCACGTTTTACAAGAAAAGATAATGGTTTTGCTTGAATCTATACACGTTTCACTTTTTAAGACTAAAACTAAGATGGATTTATTGTTATTCTTAATTATAAAGCACAACAACAATAAAACAGTAGGTTACAATGAAAAACTAGCTTACATAACATTTATTAACAAAAAGGAATGAGGCATAGGACACATCACTTGCTGTATTATTTACCGACTAATAGCCTAAATTACAGAATGTTTAGCAAACACTGAGGAATCAAATAAATAGTAATATAAAAAAATTAAGGAAAACCTCTATAATGTGAGGTAAACAGCAAAGATAAAAAGCTTTTCAAAACGAAAACAAAAAGAAAAGTAAAACTAAACTGGCTGTCTGACAGGACTTGCATGTTGTTGTTTTTTCAACGATAACACCAACATGTTAACCTTCTCTGGTTTAAGAAGCGGTCTTTTACTTTAGTTTGAAAACCAAATTCTCCATTGCGCTCAGTCCGCTGCGCGCACCTTTGCTGGCTCTACACCTGAAGCGCTCGCGCTGAAAGCGCCCCTCTTCACGTGATCAGTGAAATCTGACTCCTACAATGTGCCACGGCTCTGCAGCGCGCTCTGTATGAAGCAGACGCTTTGGAGCAGCGCAGACCATGCACTCGCACAAGTGCGACCACGTCAAATTTTAACTCGCACATTCTCAAAAAATGGTCGCAGTCTAGAGCCCTGCCATACTCAAGAGGTCCTTGCCGCAGCCTGTAGCAACATGACGTACTGGATCAGATCCAATACGTAGTGGATGTTTTACGCGCATGCGCTGTATAGGTCTCGAATAAATTCATATTTTTATTTACATTTAATCATTTTGTAGACGCTTTTATCCAAAGCGACTTAGTCTAAGTGAAGTCTAACAGTACATGTAGCAATTAAGGGGTTTTGATCTACATTACAATACACGACCTATTACATTACAATGTTTCTGTCCTGGAAACATTGCATCTGTCGGTCAGGGATGCGTCGTACCATTTCCCTAGGCACTTAATTGGGTTTTCCTCAATTGATGGTATCATCTCCCCCTGTACTCGCAACTGGAACTTGCTGGTCACTTTCCCACTTCTGATCACCATACTTCTTGATTTCCTTGGTTTGAACTTCATCCGAGCCCATGTTGCCACGTCCTCAAGAGCCTTCAGGATCCATCTTGCTTGCACATGGGTTGAAGTTGTTATGGTAAGGTCATCCATAAAGCCTCTTATTGGAGGTTGGCGAGTGCCAGACTCCATTGATGGCCCTCTGGATTCCTTTCCTGCAGCTGTTATGAGCAGGTTCATTCCCATGACAAACAGGATGGGGGAGATGGTGCAGCCTGTCACGATTCCCTTTTCAAGGTCCTGCCACTGAGTTGTAAAGTGGGCAGTTTTGAACCGTAGTTTGAATCCTCCGAAGTAGCTGGTAATTATACCCCTGGTGTGGCAGGGGATATGGTAGTGTTCCATAGCCGTGTTGATGAGGCCATGCGGGATTGAACCGTATGCGTTAGCCAAGTCGAGCCAGACAACCGTTAGGTTTCCTTTGCTCTCCTTGGCCTCCCGGATCAGCTGGTTGAGGATGCCCGTATGTTCCAAGCACCCGGAGAAACCTGGAATGCCGCCCTTCTGGACTGATGTGTCGACATATTTATTCTTCACCATGTAGGTAGTCATCCTTTTTGCCAGGACAGAAAAGAATACCTTGCATTCGACACTTAGGAGAGAAATGGTTCGGAACTGACTTATGTCGGAGGAGTCCATTTCCTTGGGTACAAAACACCCCTCTGCTCTTTTCCAGGATGCTGGAATGATACCTTTTGTCCATATCCTTCGCAACAGTTTCCATAACCTGCGGAGGAGCATCGGGCATCTCTTGTATACTTTATAAGGTATACCGCTTAGACCTGGGGCAGATGCTGAACGGGCTTTCTGCACAATGTCCTGGACTTCTCTCCAAGTTGGTTCACTGGTATCAAGCTCTTCCTCAGGAGTTTCAGCAGTTCTGCTGATCTTTGGGTGTGCACCACAGGCTTGGTTCCTGAGGGCGTCACTGTGGCTCTCCTTAAGGAACTCCTCTACAACTTCCTTAGGGCTGGTCAATCTTCAAGACCTTGCTTCCCCCAGCAGGGTTTTGGTAAACCTGTATGGGTCCTTAATGAACTGAGCCCGCTTGACCTCCTTCTCCTTCCTCAGTTTCAGAGTCCTTTCTGCCCTTCTCAGTCTGCAAAGTTGCCCTCGAAGTCCACTGGTTAGCTCTTTTATGCCCTTCCTTTCTTCAGCACTTGCTGTTCTGAACTGCTTGTTGAGGGTCTTGATCTCCCTCCTCAATTGCAAGATCTCTCTTGCCCTCCTGTTTGGCTGCTTTACCTGAGTTCCGCTGCTACCCTTTCTCTCTTCAGTGCCAAAGCGCTCTCTGGCCATGGTGATGATGATTGTTGTCATACTGTCGATTTTCTTCTCGGCTGTTCCTGCTAATGTGGCTCCAAGAACTCTGTCTAGGTCCCCATCTAGTTGGTTCCATGCAATGTTGTTGTTTGCTTGGGGCCATTTCACTTTCTCTGCCATAGGTTGGGTGCCTGAGGTAGTGTTAGGAGAGTCCCTCCTGTGGCTTTGGGATGGAGCAGGTGCTGAGAGGTCTCCTGTGCTGTGGGGTGATTCCTGACTGGAGTCCTCCTGCGTCTCACTTAGTGTCTCCACTATGCGCTGCAACTGCTTCTTCCCTTTTCCACATTGGGTCTTGGATTGATGTATTTTAAGTCCCCTTGCGTTCTTGCAAAGCTTCCCGCAGTGGCATTTTACTTCTAACACTTCCCCTGTAAGTGTGGTTTGGGTGAGCCGTCTCATTATCCGTGTGTTTTCCGTAGCCATAACCATTGTGTCCGTCCTGTTGAGTCTCTCATCCTCCCCCCCTCTCGGGAGACCCTGGGGGTATTGCTCATTGTTCCGTTTTGTAGCTTTGGTTGGTGCCCTCTTGCGAGTGCTGTGATCGAGGTTGCTAGCCTCGCCCACCCACGCCAGTCTTTCCTGGAGGTCATCTGTCTTTCCAGCGTCACCAATCTTCCTTGGTTGCCATCCAGCCTTTCCTGGAAGTCACTGGTGACCCAGGGGAAATACTATTGGATACATCTATACTGATGCTGTCTAACTCAGTTATTGGCTGTACTGCATAACTGTAGCTTTCAGCCAAGAGGAGATGTCGTCAGGTGGCGTCCAACTTTCACAGGGTGTTTCGACCCTGGACCACAACACCCTCCAGTTGGCGGGTCGGCAGTGGTGGCCAGTCACTGCCCACCTCCTCCTGGCCCCCAGCTCAACTCCTCCCTCCTACTCCAGAGCCAGCAAGACGCTCTCTCTGCTGCCTCACCCAACCTACGAACAGCTGCCTTCCTCTCCCTTCCTGCTATACCCAGAGCTGTGAGTGACTTCCACACAGACTGCGCCGGGAAATCCCTACACCCAACCTCAACCGGAAATATCCAGGTCTGCCACCCTTTGGCCCTGCACTGCTCAACAAGGTCCTGATACTTGGTGGCTTTACGCTCATAGGCCTGCTCGCACCCGTCTTCCCACGGGACCGTCAGTTCAATCAAGATTATCTTCCTTGCCTCCTCGGACCATAAAACCACGTCCGGCCTCAGCGATGTTTGCACAACCTGGGGGAAGACTAGCTTCCTTCCCAGGTCCACCCTCATCTCCCAGGATTGTGCTGCTTGCAAGAGGCTCTTTTTTATCTTCTTGGGGGCTGGTGGTTTCTCCCCTTCTCTAATGAACTGAATGGATGTCGCCGGCCTTGTACTGGTCTGGCGCTTTTTCTGCCTCTCCCGCTCCAAGATGTCAGCCAGTGCACTGAGGACCTTGTCATGGCGCCACCTGTATCTTCCTTGGCTAAGAGCTGTTTTGCACCCTGCCAGTATGTGCGCCATTGTTCCCCTCCCTCCGCATAGCCTACACAATGGGTCCTCCCTCATTCCCCATCTGTGGAGGTTTGTTGGTGATGGAAGGGTGTCGTACACTGAACGGAGCAGGAAAGAGATACGAAAGGGCTCCAGTCTCCAGATCTCAGGCCACGTGATCTTCCGCTTCGGCAGGTCCCACTTTGTCCAGGCACCTTGTGCTCCAAGTTCGACGGCCCTAGATCTGCGCCTTTCTTCCTCCAGGTGTCGGACCTCGGCTTGAATCATGTCCCTCCTCTGCCTTGGGTCTGCTTTTCCCCACTGCTGGAAGTGAGTGGAACCGAGTCCTTGCCTCCCTATGCATGGGTTCCCGATGATGTCCTTCAGCTTCAATGCGCTTTCAGCTTGCGCCACTGATGTGCCAGCCACCCATTTGCGTCCTGATCTCGTAGTGACACCTGCTCTTCTGACTTTTTCATCCCTGGAGTCTTGGTACATCATCACAACCCGGCACTTTGCCACCTTAAACTCTTCCACCACTGATGATAGGGGTAGTTGTACCTGACCAGACCTGGTGTATAACCCTACTGATGTGAAGCTTGGTGGGATTCCGAGCCACTTGCGGAGATGTTTGTTCACTCGCCTCTCGACTCCTTCCACTGCTGTCATAGAACTTCAATGTCTAAATTAATCCACGTGTGTGTGTATTTATTTGTAGGATTTATGATTGACTGTAAAAACCCCCTATAAAAAGAAGAAAAACAATCCTGTCAGGCTAACGGAACCCCGACTGACAAGATTGTTTTTCTTCTTTTTATTTTTATACAGTAGGCTATAAACAAATGATGTCCGCGTATTTTAGTAGGCCTATAACGTTTATACTCTGTCACGTAGGCCTATAGCACAGAGAGTGAGAACGAAAAATAATATTTGATTCATGAACACATTATTGACAGAACTATAAGACTAAAAAAAACAAGACAATAGAACCCATTTTTTCATAAAGAACAAACACAATTATAATTAGTAGATTTGTATTTCCAAAACGAATCAAACTAATAAAAAATAAACTGGTTCATTCAAAACTACGCCATCCTTGCTTAACAAAAAGTTTGAATAGCCTGCACTACTTAAAATCATAGTATACTATAATTTGCGTAAGCCTGTGAAACACACCTATACATCTCGTAATTACAGTTTAATTTACATTTAATACTAGCTTTAATGACACCAATGTGTCCACCAATGTGATCGGCTGAATGCTCCGTTACCCCTCCCTCCTCTAATCACGTGCCAGATCCATAACCCCGCTTTGTTCCGGGACCTCGAAATTTACAAATTAAGCACTGCTTAAAGGGATAGTTCACCCAAAAATTAAAATTCTGCCATTAATTACAACTTAACCCTAAAGACCTTCGTTCATCTTTGGAACACAAATTAAGATATGTTTGATGAAATCTGAGAGCTTTCTGACCCTGCATAGACAGCCTGTGGTTCAACCTTAATTTCATGAAGCTATGAGAATGCTTTTTGTGTGCAAAGAAAACAAAAATAAAGACTTTATTCAACAATTTCTTCTGTCCCTTGTCAATCTTTGACGCATGTTCATGAGAGTACCATGGCACTTTGTGTTCTGAGGATGAACGAAGGTCTTATGGGTTGGTCAGAACGACCAGACACAGAAACAGTTTCTTCCCTCAGGCAATCCATCTCATGAACACTTGACAATAAAACGCAGAACACACAACTCTATTATTTATTCACCACACTTGCTGACTTTTTTATTTATCTTTAATTTTTTCATTTCATTGCACATATCAAACCTGTACACACATAGTTGTCTATATTATATATTGTGTTTTTGCTGTTTTGTACATTGCCTATTTGGATATTTGTATTATTCTTTTATTATCTGTGTCCTGTCTTGTTGCTGTCTCTCTGTTGCACTGTGGAGCTTCTGTCACTACAACAAATTCCTTGTATGTGTAAACATACTTGGCCAATAAAGCTCAGATTCCGATTCTGATGTCTGTCATTAGAATGTATGAATATTACCAAGAAAAAGTTTTTTCTCTATTAATAGTCAAAATAGTTTTTTTTATTAATTATCCTGTCAGTCTACACTCTTGAAAATAAAGGTGCTTTAAAAGGTTCTTCAAGCGATGCCATAGAAGAACCATTTTTGGTTCCACAAAGAACTATTCAGTCAAAGGTTCTTTAAAGAACCATCTCTTTCTTACCTTCTTATAATCTGAAGAACCTTCTTTCACCACAAAGAACCTTTTGTGAAACAGAAAGGTTCTTCAGATGTTAAAGGCTCTTTATGGAACCATTTAGACAAAAAGGTTCTTCTATGGCATTGTGAAGCACCTTTATTTTTAAGAGTGTAATAGCAAAGTAAATTGAAAGTTCCTGAGGACAAAATTGTTGTTAAAGCTAATCAGTGTGCAATTAAGTTTTTCAATTGCAGAAATTACAATCTTTCTATCACAAAGACCTTGTTAATACCTTTCCATTACCGTAAAATAAAAATAAAAATATGAATTTAAAAACAGAACAAGTTAGACCTGAGCAGATCTGGAAACAAGATGAAAACAATTATAAGCTGTAGAAATGCAATCTAAAATGAAAGAAACATGATTATTACAAAGTGCATATTGCTGATAGGGAGTATTGTTATCAGTTTTGTGTAAATTGCTTCTGTACAGTGACAATAGAACAATTGGATCTGAGGTATATTTGGCTAGACAACATCCAGAAAAGCACAAGGAAAATGTAAAAAAGAAACATGAATGGGCAGACCACCGTATTTGTCAAGTTACAGAGCAAGAAGTTAGAAGGAACGGAATCATCCAGCTTTCCATGTCTATGAGCTTAAAGTCCACATTTTGATTGAACAAAAAAAGTATATAATGCAAACAGCGAATGTGTAGAACAAAGTGTTTTATTATAATTATGGGTCTTTTAAATGCCTGTCTCTTTCAAAGTTAATGCTTTGACTGCAGCATTAACTCTAAGCACTCATGAAAGGAATTAGACTTGAATGCCAATTCACACCCACTGAGCTTTATCAAGACAAAACGCAAATGAAGTCTCTTTGGTTTTATCCACCGATTTAAAAAGTGAGCTTTACCAAGATATTGAAAATCCATTAGCATCTCTGCGTCAGTCTTCGTTTTGTGGTGATCAGAGCTTTAAGCCACTGAATCACAGCAAGATTACTAATAAAGAATATGTCAGCCTTATAACATTGCATGAACATTTTTTTGTGGATGAAGAGAATTTCAGTATTACAAATGAATGTCTATAAATCAATATTTTAGCTTTGACAGCGCTAGACGTACTCTCGGTGTCATGGGGTTTCACTTGCTCAGACCTGCAGTCATGTTCAGCTTTATTTATTTCTGTCTGGCAAATCAAGTTTATCAATACGAAGGGGAAAAAAGTCTTTCCATCTTGAGCTGTTGACGTCAAAAGCAATGCATCCAGTCAAACTCAGTATTTTGCTGTACTTTGGTATCAAGTCATCAATAAGTTTTTAGATTTTAGCGAAACTAGCTTTACATATAATGGTTTATAGTTAACCATTAACTATTTATGTGCTAGCGAAAAGACCTCAAGTCAACATAGAATTTGAATGCATGTTCACTTGTGATGTGATTAAAGATATGCATGGTTTTTGCAGACCACAATGTGTTTTGTAATATAAATTGTTGGCTTATTATTGCAATTAAAACATACATGCATATGTATATATATATATATATATATATTAGTGGTGTGAAAAAGTGTTGGCCCCCTTCCTGATTTTTTTTTTTTTTTTTTGGCATGTTTGTCACACTTTAATGTTTCAGATCATCAAACAAATTAAAATATTAATCAAATATAACACAAGTAAACACAACATGCAGTTTTTGAATGAAGTTTTTTTTATTATGAAGGGAAAACAAAATCCAAACTAAATAATAGCTTTTAATCTTTTATATCTGCCTTATGTTCAACTGTCCCAATACTTATGCTCACATCAATGAGTGGGATGAACTCTAAAAGTGCTGTTCTTTTTATTTGGTAAAACATGTATGTGTTGAAACGGCTAATAATAAAATGTGACATTCTGTAGTTTTGTCTCATATTCATTTTTTAATCATATTTGCAAATGTCTTGACTCCACAGCCAACAGAGCAATTTTGTCTTTACTGTTCCAATACTTATGGAGAGGACTATAGATAGATAGATAGATAGATAGATAGATAGATAGATAGATAGATAATTTCATTATCAAGTTATCAGTTTGAGAGTTTAATCTGAGTGCAATGGCATGTAGCATGTACCTCCATAATATTAGTTTTCTTTTCCTTAAGTTATCCAATGCAAGATATTAAGCCCAGTGCCAAAGCTAAGATTTCAGCCTGAGCAACGTTAAATTAAATGTCAAAACATTCTAGTTATTGAGTTGCACTTGAGTGATTCCCTTGATTATGCACTTGTTTGAGACCCTTTGAACTTTGAAATTACTTTTGAGATACAGTTCCATTTGACTGGTTATATCACAATGTGAAAAAATGACATCTATTTTGATTAACAGCACAATGTGAGCAAGGTTTCCCGTTTCCTGTGTTGGTATTTTATTGGAGACTTGTTTGAGTTCAGAAGATATCATCAAAATGCACACAAAGGCAGCAAACACTTGCAAGCTGTTTAGATCACACCTGAGCAGACATAAGACTGACAATCTCTTTTTTTAATTTCTTTATTTTACCTCATGCATCTGATCTCAGAATGTTAAGGGATTCTTTTAAAAAAAAATCAAAGACTATTGCAAGTCCATTCATTTCAAGATACTTACAGTATAAATATGGGAGAGATGAAGATGTCATATTTATTTTCCATCAGACGGTTGCTCTCGCAATGTGCCTTGTAATGAGACACATTTTATGTCAAAACAGCTTAGAGTCTGTCTGAGTCTGTCGTTCGTGTTTTCAGAGTATCTTGATATAATTTGAAGCAGTCGACTTTCTGGATGACTGCTAACCAACAGGCCAAAGAGTCATGGTACTCCCAAGTTTTAGGGTCACATAATGTAGGTTTTTTCAATCGATTCAAGGAGAATTTAATGGGCCAGACATTGATAGAATAGCCTGAGGTCTCACTATGCTGTTGAAGATGAAAATACACGAGGGTACAATGTCTCATATTATTATACTTCTAAAACATCACTATAAATGATTGTGTGTTGCAGAAGGGAGTGGTATGCACACTATCCCAACCGAATCAATAGTCATTTCCTCCATATTACACACTCTTCTCTCTGGGATTGAAATAACTCGCAGTAGCTGGGAGTTATAGATTTCTGCCCCATGGATTCATCCAGCATTGATGAGTTTGGTTGTTGGCTCATTACAGCTGTCAAAGAGTAATGTTTGTACATAGCTTTCTCAGCTCCGTTTCTTAAAAAAAAGGAAAGAAAAGGAAAAAGAAAAAAAAAAACACTGGGTAATCTGTTTCCCTGAGACTCTTTGCAACCTAGCTCATGTCATTTCACATTCGCTGATGTGAAATGATTGTGAAACGTACTTGTCAGACACCTGCTCTCCAAACTGAGTCTTCCCAACAGTAAACGCACAGTTCTACCAGAATTTGTATTTAAAATTGTATTCCAGGTTCACTACTAGTTAAGCATAATTAACAACACTTACATATTGATTACCATAATGCACTTTAACTTGTACCTATTTTCCTCTAAGAACAACAAAAACAGGGTACACAGAAGCACCTACAGTGAAAGTCAATGGGTCAAATCCGTAAATGTGATTCAATAGTATATTCAAAAGACTGTTAACATCAAAGTCCCTTTCAAATTAAGTTAGTTAATGTGGTGGCCATATTTGCAATGTCTCTGAGCAACTATTTCAGGCATCCAAGACCAAGTCCTATCTACTTAAATGGGGAAATCATGAAATCTCAAAAACTGCTTGCCACACTTACATTTAAATAACAGAATATTTTCAAATCAGCAACAAAATCTGACATTAACAGTCCCATTATTAACGTTTCTTATGCTCAAATAGCGTTAAATGGATAGTTCACCTAAAAAATGTTGTGATAATTTATTCACCCTCATGCTGTTCCAAACCTGTATGAGTTTCTTTCTTCTGTTGAACGTAAAAGAAAACGTTTTGAAGAATACTGGTAATCAAACAGTTGATGGTCCCCATTGACTTCCATAGTGTTTCTTTCTTTATAGAAGTCAATAGGCTCCAACAACAGTTTGGTTTTTCAATATTCTTCAAAATATCTTTTATGTTCAACATAAGAAAAAAACTTATGCAGGTTTGGAATGACATGAGGGTGAGTAAATTATGACGAAATGCTCATGGTTGGCTATTCCTTTAAAAAGCTTATATTTCTGGTTGGTCCAGCCAATGTGCATAAACAGTCCTAAGCACATGTCTCAAGACACCAACTGTTTCTAAGGCAACCAGAGCTTCCAATGGCAGCTGTGATGACACATGGACTTTACCAGTTATTTATCAAATACTTAGAAGGCAGGACTTACTCCACCATATTTAGTCTTTCTCCTAAGTACTATTAGTGCATTTTCTTGGTATATCATGTTTAAGTCTTTAGTAAACATTATTTTAATGAGAAAAAGTATAACTTATTGTCTTTTTGTGTAAAGTTATATCCAATTTTGCAAGTTTGTTTTAATGAAAATATAACACCTAAAACCTTAAAATGCCTGTAAAAATTTAGAACACGTTTATAGTTCAAATAATGAGCTTCGTGTTTTTGCTTTTAAATCTTAAATACTATCAATGTCTTATGTGACCTAAAAATGTTTTGACCAAAATTCTTTCTTTCTTTTTGTCGTAGTGAACACTATGCCTAAAATACTGTCGATTAATCTTGTATTGTATTGAACCTGGAAAATTATATATTATATGAATGAAAGTATCAGATTTTAATAGAAAGTAGTACATCTTGATGTAATAGGCAATGTTGAAGGTTTTTGTGGATCTAGACTAGTTCATGAGAACTAGTTTATGCTGTTTCCTCTTTAGCACTAATGGATGTGACTGTTAGAGACTTTACTCAGCTGCAAATGGAGATTGACCCTCAGCTTTCATATCTGACCGTTTTCCCTCAAGTTTCACTCATTCCCTTCGCCTTCCCTCAATCACTTTCCTTTCTTCGTTGTTATATTTCAGACAGCCTGAAATCCATAAATGCAAAGGTTCAAAATAGCCTTCCTGTTTACTTGTTTTTAGCAACAGGCTATGTGAAGAGGTCCTGGGAGAGACATTAAAAGCAATTTCTTTAAATTGCTAAAAAAATGTGTGCAGAAGCTGTTTTTCTGGTAAGTCATGACAGAAGTACGATAAGAAGCGGGGAAGCCTCTCTTTTCACCCAGGTAGGGTCCTGCTTATTTGCTTTGCATTGACGGCCTCAGTAAAGCTGCAAATTATACATATGACTTTACTCCAGGAATAAGAGTGGATACTCTTGAGTCCACAGAAAAGAAAACAGAAGGGCTGTATTTACCAAAAATAGCTATTTGTTCCTCCAAAAATATAACAAAATACAACACTCAAGAAATCAATAAGAATAAATCGGTGACCTTTTCAGAAGATGATCTTCTGTGTCTTTTGTGTGCTTTTACCTAAAAGCAAAAGGTAAGAATGACAGAAATAATGAAACAAATGAATTTTGGTGATCAGCAATCAATGTGGCATTTAGGGAATAAATAAATAGCCTCCCTTAATAGTTCAAAATAAATGATAAAATGTGCATGTTTCAGAGTAAGATGGTCGTTTCTTTCTTCCAGTTCCAGTTGTCATGGTGGTCTCAATTATCCTGCATATTTTCTGCTAAGCTGTTAATGCTGTTTTTCTCTTCTCCTCTCAGTCTGTTAACAGCTCTGTATTGATCCATTCCTTTAATCCGTTCTGAGAAGAAGCAAACACAAGGAGATTACGGCTATGACCACAGTGCACAGCTTCAGAGTGTCGAGGGATGTACACTTCATCTATTTCTGTAAGGCCAAGAAGAAAGGAGTTAATTCACTGTTGCTATTTTCCTGACCGACTAAATCCTAAACAAATAATCAAGCTATCAGTTGCAATATGCAGGCTGTAGTTTATATGAAATACAAACAGAAAGGTTCATAAATGGGATTGCAGTGCATTCTGGAAGCAACAACAACCACCTGTTGAGATTATTAAATCAGTGGAGCACTCGTTTATTTCGATATTATACCCTCAGTGAATAATGCAAATGAAAGAAATAAAGGACACACAGTTCATAAACTCCGTCAGTTTGCATTCCATGCTAAAGGGAGAAATGTTTTTATGAGGGAATTTATCATCAGAGCCATGGAAGCACAGTACGTCTGGATGTAAAAGGAGGCGATTCATCAAATATAAGGGATCATTTCCCTAAATGAGACCTCAACAGCTGAAAAGACCATTTCAGGATATACTACTTCATTTAATGTATCCACTTTTTCATCCCTAATATTTCAAGTAAAGGAGGTTGGTTGGTTGTAACAATTTTTGCTTTTAACTTTTAAAAGTGTTTTTAGTTTATCTAAACGTCTGTAAATTATCTGTCATCCTCACTTTGTTTCAGACCTATATGACTTTGTTTCTGCTGAGGAACACAATAGAAGATATCTTTTAAAAATGTCTCATATAAGTCAAAAAGATTTTGGAATGACATGAGGGTGAGAAAATAACATTTTTTATTATATAGATAGAATTTACCTACACTTTCAAATCTACAGTTTATCCCAAACTGTAAATGAATGCCAAATTAATAGATGCGTTATGTAAATTGGAAAACCTGCACATTTTGTACATGTAATTATTTTGTTAATTAAAATTACTTTTACATCAACACCTTCCTCCAGCTCCACTCGCTTTTAATTGTATTTACATTCAAAAAGGTAAAAAAAATTAAATACATTATTTTAAAACAAAACAAGTTGGAAAAATGTGAAAATAAAATAAAAATGAACTTTTGAAAAAAACATATATGAACTAATAATGAGAAGAAAAAAGATACAGACAGTGTATGGGCATGTATTGGGCTAATCACAGTTTTATTTTATTCAGTAGTTGCTGGTCCAATAGTAGTAAATGGGGAAAGTAGCAGTAGCCATGCATTTTTTTTTAAAGTTTTGAGTAAATATTCCATATTTTATATTATATATTATTTAGAACTTCTACTATCACCTCTGGAGGATATACTGGTCTCTATATAATTTCTCATAACAACTCATAACAAATATAATTTCTGTAAAAAATCATGCATTTTACAACTATTCTGCCTCCTCTATTCACAACACATTTGTTTTACTCATTGTATCTGCACATTATGTTGCAAGCAACAGGCTTTGGATTGTTTCCATCTAACCCAAAAACCTGTAGCCTGTCCTGGAGAGGGACAAAACAATCTCTCATTCTCACCTTCTGCTCATGGTGACCACAAATTTCAAACGAATCAATTGAAGTCTATTGATTCAACCTGACAGTTACTTCAGGCACAAAGCTCAGGTTGTGCTGCTTCACACCGCATGTAGGAGAAACCGAAGCTCAGCTGCTAAATTTGGGACCTTAAATGTCAGCTCAAATGAAGTGTCTGCTGTTCCACTCCACTGTGAGGTTGAGAGGAGACGAGAAAATGAAGGGCCGGTGGCAGGAACAGAGCCCTTAACCATCATTCAGACAGATGGATGTGAGTGACCTGCCTTGAGAAGCTAGGGCACAGTAACAACCCAATACTAGAGCTCAAATCAGTCAGAGCCTTGTCTGAAGTTACTGAGGGCCAATTGAGATTGTTCTGTCTGCTGTTGATGTTTGAAGACAGGGAGTTTTAGAAAGGTGACATGCCATCATTTGGTAAACACTTGAGAATGCCACAGCTGGGGCTATTTGCAATGTTAGTTAAACAAGTTTGCATGGTTTGAGAATTCAAGGTGTCTTTCAAATTCAAGGTTTCAAATTCGAGACCCTGTGGCTGAAGTGCCATAAACAGACATCTTATGTTGCATGTGAAGTGCCTGTCCAATTCAAGCAGTTTTATTTGTGTAGGACTTGAGTGATGCAAAGT
Organism: Barbus barbus; assembly: GCF_936440315.1. Taxonomy (NCBI): domain Eukaryota; kingdom Metazoa; phylum Chordata; class Actinopteri; order Cypriniformes; family Cyprinidae; genus Barbus; species Barbus barbus. The sequence goes on from NC_136752.1 coordinate 17,553,276, forward strand.
ATGCAAGATATTTTCCACTTAAGGTTAGTAAGGAGTTTTCCTTGAGAGCTGAATATTTTGTCAATTCTGTGCAGAAACCATATTAATATAATAATTTTTTAAGCTGCTGTTGTCATTATTATGTGCATCTGAGTCTAGATATGCGTCACACTTTCAGCACAAGAACTTAGCAACATTGAGGCTAAATAAATATTTTTCAGTTCAGTAGTTCAAGCAACAGCATTTGTGTCAATGTTAACACAAAAAATGATTTTGACTTTCCTTGGTTCGTTTGAACTACAGTATGTAATTTTTTATTTGGTTAAAAATGAACAAAAATCAATTATTCTGCAAGTACTTAAAATAAGACCTTATGCCGGCTTGCAATGGTAATCTTATAATAATGATTTATAATTTGGGGAATCACCTGTTGTCAAAACCAAGAAACCTGCACCTGCGAAGAGCCTGTGGTCAAAAAGAAAAAGCAATATAGCCTGTGCTAAAATGATAGTAAATATTGTCATGGCTTTTGAGTAGTGCTGAAGGGTTTAAATACTGAGGCTGTGATTTTCTGTTGAGCAGGTAAGACTTTTCAGTGGCTCAATGTGTAACTAGCTATCATTAGAGCACTGTGCTTAATTTATATAGGTATCGAGTTTCCTTTGTTGTTGTTTTTCCTGTTTTGTGGTAAATTGACTTAATTTTTGCAAGCTATGGAAGAGGGCAGTTCTGCTCTGTGATCTGTGTGATCTGATCTGACTGAGAAATCGTTAGATATTAACATCAGTGAAGTGATTTATTCTAAAACATTTACGTTTTCATTTGGTCAGAACAAAAGCAGCAGATATAATACTTGTTCAGTAGGACATACTTCTTGCAGTTTTGTGGATGTACAATGACAGATGCGCTCTGTGGTGATCACAGATTCATCCGTGCACAGCAGCAGTGCCGAAGCACAACCAACATAAAAGAAATAACTCCACAAGTAACTTGCAATTTTCTGTTTCAGAGATGGTGATAGAAATGCAAAGGTTCTGTACTGCAGCTTAAAAATGGAGGTTACAGTAAGCATGTTCAATGGAAGTGAATAGGTCCAATTTTTTAAGGATTTAAAAGCAGAAATGTGTACACTTGCTCTACATTACTTTTCTTGTATATTATTAGTATTTACGCTGTTGTATTAGGGTTAAAGTCATGTGGGAAAGATCATATTTAATGACAATTGAATGCCTATGAATGTCATCGCAAATTCATAATTATGATTGGGAAACTTGGGAATTTCTTTTAGCCTGAGGGATGAGTTGAGGGATGCCAGTACGAAAACATGTCAGACACAATGATTGCAGCATATGCATTAATGATAAATTTGTTCAAATTATAATTTTTTTTCATTTACAATAAATCTGTATTCAAGTTCCATGTACAAAATCCCATAGTATTGTACAATTACAATATACAACAATTCAAGCACCTTCATAAACCGAGTAAAAACATAGAGCAAAAATACACCTGGCACCTGATGCACCTTCCTTATTATATTATATAATATATTTTATTAATTTTATCTAGAAATGGTACATTGCCATCTTGCTTTGACCAAAGTGATTTGAAAGCACCTGTTGTCATTATTTCCGCTACAGGTCTGTTTTAGCATTAGCTGCATGTTGTAAAAGTTATAATTTTCCACAGAAAAGGTTAGTAAGCAGCTTCTTTTCCATTAAAGCAATGTAAACATATTGTTTATGTTTTGTAGTTGTACTATTGACAGTTTTTGTGAATTAGCCCTATTTACCTCCATTGTAAGTGTCTCATTATAACTCAGTGTGTTATGGAAGTAAATTGATCTTAGCTTGTAATATTCCTTCAGTTCCACACAAAACACTTAAGTATGGAAAAACTGCTCTTGAATATAATCATGCAATATATGCCTCTGGTTTAGCTTAAGGGATCTCCCTCAAACAAGCTCCCATCAACATTAAAACAGATGTACTTTGGGACCCCCTTTACCTTTTTGCATCACAGCCATTCTCATTCAGTACATCAGCACCATCTTCAGTTTGGCTACAACATCCCCAATGTCCTATATGCTGCCAGAGCTAAGATACTTGAAATTTGACTTCGACCACAAATCATTTTTAATGAATCCCTCTGCTCCTCTTGCAAAAGAGTCTCCTGCTTCCAGCTTCAGTTTCTTACAAACGATGGAATGGGATAAAATAGAGCCATGCTGCTTCTGTGCTTTGTGCAACAAACTATTTTTGGTCACAAAGAAATAATCTTTATGAGAAACCATCTCCAAGGAAGCAGGAACATATTGCATTTGACTTAGTTTGTTTTACTTGTCAGAATTTAAATCGATCCGCTCAAGAAATGTGAGTATAATTAGTTAACTGTTGATTTATCTGTAATCACTGACAATGTAATTGACCCTGTGCCTACAGTATTATTAAATGGCAGACATTATAGTGCGCTTTATATCTTTTTATGTATTGTATCTGTTATCATTTTTTATTAAATTATGTTTTTAGGAATTATTATATTAGTTTATACATTTACAAATGAATCAATGACTCAAACATTTAGAAATTAATCAATGACTCAAACATTTTCAAGTTTGCATTTTGTTACAGCATTTTTTTCCTCGGTTGTTCTAGGGATCTGTGAGAAAGCAAAAGAACCAAAATAAAAGTGGGGAGAAAAAACACAATAATTTAATATAGCTAACTTGGACAGTAAAATTAGATAAAGTATAATGCCAGTATAATGTTAAACTATAAAGAAGTGAAATATTCAACTATTTTATATTTTTTTTCATCATGTATGTAAGGTAACTGTTTGCAATTGCATTTTTCCACAATATATAGTAGCTGAATGTTCAGTTATTATTAGTATTAAAATACAATAACAAAACTATACAATACAATAATAATTTGTCCAGTACTAATATCATATTCATAAAATCTAAATATGACAGTAATATTTAAAAATATATTCATAGGAAATGTCCCGCTGACTTTTCTCATACTGTGCTTATTAGAACATTGGGTATTATAAGTTATCATTCAGGCATTAAATATTGGAATTCAAGTATACAGCATCCATTGGAGTGGAACATTTGCCACCGTTTCATTACCCTACTTTGGTGCTTCACGCGCATAAACCTTCCTCATAGCAATGCGAAGCACTCCCCTGCAAATTTGGAGCAAATAAGAGCACAAACCAACCATGAAAAGGATGAGAGAATGAGAAAGGCAGCAAAAACGTCCTGTATTAGGGAGATCTCACAACATTGATGGATAATGCATTCATTTAAAAGTCATTCTGAAGTCTTCATCATGCACAATGGGTCTTTGTGGCGCTTTGCAGCTTGTTATTAATTCTGAACGTAGGCTAAGGCACATTCATCTTCAGGTGCGGAGAGGGAGGGCCACTCATTTATACAGGGGAAGGGAGTTAAGCATAGTCTCCACTGGGAGATGAAACACCTACCTGCCTTGATGTCATCATTCACCATTGCCTAATAGCTCAGAAAAGGGGTCATTATTAATCAGGGATGACCTTTCATCTCGGTTCTCTGCATGATGTATTGCATGAATGTAGACACTGCCTGCTTAATAAGAGCTTTTGGATATTAGGGTTATCTTTTTTTCACTTCTCATTACAGTAGGTACGAAATACAACCTTTTGGGGTATGTATTGAGGCATAGGAGACAAAATATCTATTGCTTGGTAATTGCCGATAAAGGATTTAAAGACTCTGAACTTCATCTAAACTCCACTATCATCTCAGAATAGGTCAGTTTGTTCCTCCGTGCAGCACTTCCTCACCTCTCTTCTTTCTTTCAAGCGTCTAGTATAAGCCTTAAAACACGTAGTCGGCACATTACAAGGGAAAATGATCTCTTGTTCTTCATATTCTCCTCCATTCCCTCTCCTCACATTGGTTTGGTCTGAGCAGAATTCTTTATTATTGTTGCATTAGGGCAGAAAAGATGGGAGTTGGCGAGATGGGTTTTTCTGGTCGTCTTCTCCAGATCACAGTGTAATGTGCTAATGGATTCTACGGCAGCTCAGATGGCTCTGTGAGTGGGCAGGAACTCTGTTACTATAAATCCATTGCCTTCAAGCCTTTGATCTCCCAGCAGTGCATGAAACACTTTTGAATTACAGTATCTTTTGTCTGCACAACTGTGTGGCATCAACAAGTCTCATTTGATCTACACTTCCAGAGCATTATATGAATATCATACTGAAATATGAAGCTAAAAATAGTGTTTGTCTTTTACAGTACCCTCATCAGTGGTATCTCTGCAGTGGCATCTCTACAGATTTTAAGGAGTGTCTTGAAAGGAGAAATGCTGTAGCTGTTGTGGGATTTCTCAAATAATGCAAAAGATGGCCGGTAAAATAATATACTATATATTATATATATATATATATATATATATATATATATAAGCTTGAGGCAAGTTTGTTTTATTATTATTATTATTATTATTATTGTTGTTGTTGTTTTAATTCAGTAAGGAAAATTACAGTGTCACAGTTTCCATGAGGATATCAGTCAGCATATTATAATGATTTCTGAAGGATCATGTGATACTGAAGACTGGAGTAACGGGTGACGAAAATTCGGCTTTGCCATCACAGGAATATATTAAATTTGTAATTATTTTTTAAAATAGAAAATTGTTATTTTAAGTTATTTTTTTTTATCTAATTGATGCAGCCTTGGTGAGGATAAGAGACATCTTTCAAAAATATTTAAAAAACGTAACATATTGTGTACTTCAGGAACTTCATTACATATTTCAAGTGCCTCAGAGTCTTTTCTTTAATGAGGCTACTGAAGGAATCATTGACACTATTTAGAGGTCTGGCAGTAATGCAGTTCCTCAGAGGTCTGTCCTCTTTGAGAGGGTGCCTAGAGGTTCTCCAGAGGGTTCTGCTACTGTGGCACAACCAAAGAAACCAAAATGGTGCTTTTAATGTCTTTTCAGTTTTATTGTGTTTCAGAGGTAGATTTTAATCTATATACATATGCATCAAATGGGCAGTTTGGTCATTGTGTGGAATTTACAGTACATGCAGGGCTTGATTAAATGCATATTGTTCTTTCATTCATTTTTATTAATTGAACTAAACTAAAGTGTTAAATTGTCAGCTAGTTATTTGTTTGAACTTTTAGGTCTAGAAATTTGCTGTGGAGCTCATGAGTAACAGAAATTTATACTGTTTTGATCTTGTAAAAAAGAATCCGAACAACATGAATGATTGCATGTTCAAGTGCATGTTGTTGAGAGATCCAAGGATTTGTCTGTTCTGAGGAGCTTTCAAAGTTTCATGTAGCTCTAATTGTCTAAATTAATACTTTGAGACACGTGTACTTCAAACACAATCTAAAATTGAAAAACAGACATATTTAATCTTCAGGCTTTGTAAGCATCTGATAACAAAGAGGAGACAAAGTAGACATCCTATTCTCATGGAAATGAGAACATGGAGTGCCTCCTCTGAGATACTGTATAAAATCAAGTGTTTTTTGTTTTTTTTCTCACAGCCTGCTGTTGAAAAACATTTAAAGTGTATATATTTTACCACCTAATACTAAACATGATAAATGCTGAAGTGAAAGTATATGTGTGTGAGTGTGTACATATACTGTTTATGTGTGTATATATATATAATACATACGCACACACACACACACACACGTCAACATTTGAAGTGGATCAAAACGTTTCATCAAAGTTGTCCTAAAACCTAACACCAAATTCTTGTCTTAGGACAATTTTGATTAACTTTTTTGATGCACTTCAAATGTTGACTACTGCGTAGGCCAGGGATAGGCTACTTCAGTCCTGGGGGCTGTTCCATAAACCAAGATTAGAGTATAAGCCAGGCTTATTTCGGTTAGTCAGGCTTATTTTTGGTAGATTCGGTTTCATAAATCAAACTTAAAAAAGTTCAAACTCAGTTACCCCGGCAACTTATGCTGGCAAACTAACCTGGTCCGGAGCAGGCTAACTGTCAGGCTAAGCTGAGCTCCTCTAACACTGACCAATAGGAACGCATCCATATTACCACTGACTCTCTCACATACAGTCAGTTTAATTTATTATCGGTCCAAAAATAAAAGTATACAGAAAATACACCTTAAATAATCCAATAAATAAAAAATAGGCTACAACCAACTGTATTTAATGTATTGTGCCCAAAATGTAGGCGAATGACATTTTAACATTGTGGCTACTTGTGCATGCAGTTGATCAGAAGTTTCTAGCCATGCAGCCTTTCTCTCTGAATTTATGACAGCTGTACCTTTTATGGTTATTAGAACATTAAAACATTACAATCTAAAATGGCTCTTTAAAGCATTAAAGCATAAAAACACAATCAAAAGTTAAAATCACTGAATTAAAAATGTAAATTTATAATAGAAATCAGAGTACATTTTAACTGATAAGAGGAACACACATTTAACTCATATGAGCTAGTGATTAACAGTTGCTGCTATCATAAAAATACACTTATATGTAGTAAAATTCTATGTGTCACATTTAATGTCCAACAACAAATATTTTAGCAGAATGTATATTTTATTCAGATTTCTTGCGCTAGTATTCTATTCTGCTCTGTCTGTGTAGCGCGCATGCGCGCCGCAGCGCTCGTTCTCTCGCATAAGCCTCGCCCACTCCTGACAGCTAAATGGATATATTTGCATGGCTTTCTGACATTTACAGATGTAAAAACTATACCTGTGACGTATCAGTTATGCACTGAGGAAAACACAATGTTTCAAATGCGTTAAACAGCACAAATATTCGCTGTTTGCTATGGTGGATCGATTTGATCCATGATCGACATTAAGGGCTGCTTCAGAATAAGCTGCACGTCACATTATCCTGACTCACTGAACCTGGATAGCATTAGTCAGATTGCCTGAACTTGAATTGTCGTTTATGGAACCGCTTTAGTCCCGATTGATTTGTTAGGTTATTTCAAGTCAGGTTTTGGACTTTAATCCCCGCTTTTCTTAGCGTCTTTTATGGAACAGCCCCCTGGACTGAAGTTGCCTATCCCTGGTGTAGGCCTATAAATATTTACTATTTATGAAAATAAATAATTAATAACAGTTTGTCTGAAAAAACCTTCATCAGCCTCTGTCTTTCTTAAAGGAACACTCCACTTTTTTTTTTAAATAGGCTCATTTTACAACTCCCCTAGATTTAAACAGTTGAGTTTTACCGTTTTTGAATCCATTCAGCCGATCTCTGGGTCTGGCGGTCGTGTACTAAGACCAACGGAAAATTAAAAGTTGCGATTTTCTAGGCCGATATGGCTAGGAACTATACTCTCATTCCGTAATATCACAGTCAAGTTTTAAATATCAAAAGTCTTCGGTCATTTTTGAGCGTGATGCTAATGGTCTAATCCGATTCAGTGATCTATGCTAAGCTAAGCTACCCCCAGACCCGGAGATCGGCTGAATGGATTCAAAAACGGTAAAACTCAACAGTTTAACTCTAGGGGAGTTGTAAAATTTGTCTATTTTCAAAAAAGGTGGAGTGTTCCCGATATGCTTCAAGCAAACTCAAAGAACGAAATCAAAACAAAATTAAGTTTGTTTGGAGTTTGCTCCACTCTGTCCTTTTTGATGTGGAAATTTTCTCCGGATCATTTCTTATGTTGAGTCCCTCAAAGGATCAGAAGTTGAAGTGTAATTCTAATCGAAAACAACACTCTAACTGTTATTTTTTTCCATGTTTAATATTGTAATTAAAGCTCTTTGGTTTAAACCAATCTATTGTATTGTCAGGATTTTGAACTGTTTTGTGTGTGTTTTTTGCTCCCCATATGTTCCATGACCCAGTTTCTCCCCTGTCTGATTAGTTTGATTATTAGTTGATTCCATGGACCTGTCTTTGTAATTATCCTGTCTTCATAAGCCCCTGTCCTTTCAGTTCTCGTTTGTCGGATCTTAGATGTCTTCTGTGTGAGTCTACACCTGTTCCCTGCCTGTTGAGTCATTAAAAGACTTTTATTTGAATATCTCCGTGTCTCCTCATTCTGTGTTTCTGAGAAACGTGACAGAAGAACCAACCAACAAACAGTTACCTCTGCATCTACCCTCCATTTTGTTTTCTGTTTTTTCTCAGTGTTTTTCTTTCCGTTGTGCCCCATGGATCCCCTCATCCGGCCCGAATTCCTCCTCCTCCTGCTGGAGCAGGATTTCGCCGCCTTCGTGGAGTGGACTCTGGCAAGAAACGGATCGACCCTCACCATCTCTGCCGAGGATGATCCCGCCAGATCCACTTCAGACCCAGAGCCCAGCCCACCATCTCCCCGCGGTGTGGAGCATCAGCCCGAGCCCACCAATGGACAGCCATTTCCCGCCGCGATCTGCGAGCCAGCGCAAAGTTGAGCGACTAAGCGGAAGATCGTCCCGAAAGTTGAGATCGTCAGATCAGGTGCGAGAGCCGGCGACAGTGCCCACCACGAGGGAGCCAGCCTTGGACGGTGTGAGCGCGGAGCAGAGCTCCACCCCCTGCACCGTGGCTGAGGGTGAGCTGATGATACATCTGGGACTGCTGGACAGGGAGGGGGCATCAGATCCTCAAGTACCCGCTCCTCGAATATGCCCTCCAGTACCCATTCATCGAAAATGCCCACCCTCCCAATCGCTCCTGCATACTTCACTGTCGGCTGGCAGCCCCCCCGCTCGCCCTCAGCCCCCTATCCACCAGCTCCACAGGGCTCCCTTGTCCCTCTGGCTCCGCCTTGGTCGAGCATCGACCCGTCATCGCCTCAGGACTCCTCTCCTCTGGCTGCGCCTCGTCGCTCCGTCCCACCGGCTCTGTTGGACTCCTTCCTCCCTTCAGCTCCACCTGGGTCCTCAGTCGCTCCGGCTCCGCTGCGGATCTCCGGGCCTCCGCCTCAGTCGCCAGAGCCCTCGGCTCCACCCTGGCCCCCCAGATCCTCGGCATCCCCCTGGCTCGTTGGCTCTCTGTCTCTGCCTTGGGCTCCTCCACTACCTGCACCACCGCCGTTGGTCGGCCCCCTGGAGTCGGCGGCCATCCCTCCTCCATGGTTCCTCCCTCCGTCGGCTCCACCTTGCGCCATAAATGTGGTGTGACTTTTCTTCACTGGAGTGCCGAATTGTAGAGCTCATGCAAACATATCCACATCACTAAGTTCAGATGCTTTCTTAACTCTTGCTTTCTCAATTTGTTGTGTGTTTAGTTTGTTATTGGGAGGAAAGCGCACAGCACATATTAGTCTTTATTAGACTTTGCTCAACAAATTCATCATAAAAAAAGTCCTGGTTTCCCATCTTATTGTGTTTCCTCTGTGCTGTTAGAGATAGAGATCCTGTTTGTTACCCTTTCAAATCGTCTATCCTTTTAGCTGGTCAACTACAGCAGGACAAATGAAGGGCATCCAGTGGTCTGGCAGAGCTTTAATCAGCTCTGTTTTTTCCAGTCCCCCCCCCCCCCCCCCCCCCCCAGACATATACAGAGATACTTTTTTTTCTTTTCACTTGCATTTTGATTAATACCCTCAGCTATTGTGTAATGTAAAGAATCAGAGAAATCAAGCACATACCATGTATTGATTATTCCCTAAATAATAGGAACAAAATTGCTATCTTGCTGTGTATTCCATATATTGAGTCTGTACTTCAACTCATCCAACCAAAGATTGACTCTTGATGTTGAATCATGATATGTCAAAGAGTATTGATTCAGACACATACATCAAATCTCTCTCCGCACTTCAATCGCTGCCCAGGGGGCAAAATCAGAAGGTGCAAAAGATCTCTCGTAGGATCACAAATGAACCATGTCAGATAAATGAATAGCTGCAAATCTCTCCCTCTCTGTGCTTAACTCTGCTCCTCTTTCTCTTCTTTTTCAATGAGATCGTGTCACTCATTTGACATTCTCATTTTGAGGAGACTCGTGAAGTATATCTTGACCTACTGCCCATCCCTTCACGAGGTTTCTGCTTAACCGTAAGGTCATGCCTCTCCACTCCACAACACAATGTGCATGTTTATCCAGCACAACCCACGAGGACTCTCCTCAACACAATTCTGTGTGCGTTACTTCATTTGAAGGTAGAATGGTAGTACAAATCTCTACATGACGGAAAAACTAATGAGTTGTGTCCTACTGATTGCAATCAAATACATCCTTGACCCCTGCCCTTGAGATCGTCACTCTCATAATAAACTCCTCTTGTCTTTTGATATTGAAATCCCATCCAGTTTAGCATCTCGATATTACTAGTTATAGAACAATTCACAGCCTGAATTACACAAGTTTAAATTTTATTTTATTTATTTTATATAACTTTATTGTGAGATTTTGGTTTAGTAAACTCAAGAAGAGGTTTTAAAATATTTGCATAATTCCTGTGGTTATTTAGTTAAAACATTTTTATTTTATTTTATTTTATTATCCAGCATTCTTGTTTGCATGATTTTGCTTTAAAAACTAAGATGGCCACTCTCATAATAAACTCCTCTTTTGATATTGAAACATCTAATTTTACATTGAATTGTTTTTTTATTTTATATCTTTTTTATTTTTATTTTATTTATATGTATATTTTTATTTAATTTAATTTCATTTTATTATTTTGCTACAGAAACCTTGTTTGCATGGTTTTGCTTTAAAAACCAAGAGGATATTTCTCTGCCACGACATGAGTTATTCAAATGCTACTATAGCTGTCAGCAATAGTGTCAAATATTGTCTTGGTTGTGTTCTTATGAAAACATACACACCTTGCGGTACAGTTAAATGTTGCCAGTAAGTCATTGCTGTTGACTGATTATTTGGAGTGGTGTTTTTTCCCCTCTGGTAACATTTGTACCCACATATCTGTGTGTTTTCCAATGAATCCTCTCCTGTCTTTCTGACATCCTGCTGTCTTTCTCCTTCTGCTGACAGAGTTCATCAGTACAATGCCTTACTCCTGGGCAATCCAGATGGGACAGGAATGGGAGGGCGCTACTCTGCACCTTAGATTGTGATAATTGAAGCAAAAGCAGGAGCCTCAGGGATGTTGCTTGACAGCAGCATAGTTTCGAGAGGGATTTAAATTGCCTTTGAACATGGCAGGTGGAGCGTCATTTGCACAGGTCAGCCATGATGCCAAGAGTCTCTTACCTTTTCCTCCTCAGTGGGTTAGTGGTTTTAATTAACCCCCTGGCACCCTTTGCGTCCCTAACACATGAGCAGGAATGCTTTTCAGACCTAACGTATCCCACAATGCTGCTCCAGCACAACAGATTGTTGAGGAAGCTACTGAGAAACTGTAGCTTATAAAACTACAAGGTACTGATCATATAAAGTACATGAAGCTACACTTTTAAAAGATGTATACGTTTCTAACAAAAAAGGCTAACTACATTGGAGCCAGTTTAGTAGAAAATATATTAACTATGATAAATTATTTTGAAAGTTATTAATACTTTAATTCAGCAAGGATGCAATATTTCTGTGTCAAATAAATGCTGTTCTTTTGAACTTTCTATCCCAAAAAATGTATCAAATATGGGTAATAAGAAATGTTTCTTGACCACCAAATTAGTATATTAGAAGGATTTCTGAAGAATCATGTGACACTGGAGACTGGTGTAATGACTGTATTACATTTTAAAAATATATTAACAGCAAATAAATGCTGTCTTTTTACATTTTCATTTTTTTACTGTTCCCAAATTGGTCATGTTTCAGCAGATTTTATGTGGAACATTAAAAGCTGTCCTAAAAAATAACATCTTTGACACTCTCAGCTCTATAAACTGCAAAAAAGTCTCATGGAGAAGGGAAGGCAGAGATCTAATTCAGTGAAATCGCTTACAGCACCTTTCATAAATTTCATAAGTTCATAAATTACTCTTATTAAACTCTAATCATGCCAAAAAAGATTTTTCAGGCTGGTTTAGTGCTTAAGCACATTCAAGAGTAAACAATATAACTCAAAATGTCTCAGTTAAAATACTGTGCAGGGAGTTCCAGGAATACAACTGAGTGATTATGTTTTTTAAACAGTTTCTTTTAAAGGAACCGTCAGAATGAACTGATGCACTAAAATGATTAAAGCTGTTTTGGAGAACGTCTCAAAAGACATTTTAAGAGTGTGTGCTTGATAATTGCCTCAGCTCGCTCTGTTGAATGGCAATGTGCTCAATACAACGTGATGCAGCAATGTAGTGTTTTATTGTTTTGAACCACTAGGCCACTTACAGAAAAATACTTTTTTTTGTCAACAAGTACCGCTGTTTGCTGTGCTGCTGCACATTTGACAAATAAAATATTTACTTTTCCAAAGGTAAGCTTTTGAATCATTGCTTATGAATACTGGAGATGCTACACTATTTTGATTAGCTACAGATGCTACACTATTTTTATTATTTTAGCTAGTGCCACACTACCAAGTTAGCATTTAGTTTGTTACTCCCTGATAGTTAATCATTATTCTCGATAGCTCTACCATTGTAGGCATTTTTAAGATATTCAGCTTTGCACTAAGTCAGCAAAGCTTCAACCTCCAGACACTTATCCAGTTTATATGGATGTTAATTTGCATGATGTTGTCATACTTCTGCATATTCACAGTGTAGCCCTTGACATTGCTGAGGATGATTTAGTCAAAGAGGCAGTGAAGGGGGCTTGTTGTGATTTCATTGTAAGGCAATGCCTCGTCTCGGAGCAGATTTAGGTCAGTTCGGCTCGAGCACCTGCTGGAGAAGTAAAAATGTATCCTCATCACAATGCCCTCCCCCTAAGCTAGAGCTGAGTAAATAATCAGGCCAGTGCTATAAATGTGATCACTATTCGCTGGCTGCAGGGAGACAGTTATGTGTCTTTTTTCCTACATACATGTCAAACTAAAATACTAGACCCAAACAAACATTTGACATTTTGAAATGTGCCACTGTCATAGTCAGAGTTGCGATTGACATTCAGAGACTTGCACCTGCAGGTGTTTCCATCCCAGTGCTGAACATTCAGCTGGTCTGTTGGCGGTAGGAGGCAGATGGAGCAGAAATAGCCAGCGGGTTAGCAACATGACGGGTGCAAACCATCATGAGGTGCTAAACGGAAGCATTTGGTCAAGTACAGCAATGCTGCCCTGAGGCTAGAAAGAGATGTAGAGGACAGCCATTTTATGAAGATGATGACAGACTCGCTTGAGACCGTTTGACCATCTCACGGCCAATTTGTACATATTTTTCAAGGTGGCTAATTCATAAAAATTCATGCAACCTCAATTTTGTATGGTTTCTGTGACTGTTAAGTTTAGGGGTGGGATTAGGTGTGGTCCTTCATATGAATTCCTACGAATTTGCCACCTTATAAAATATTAAAATTTTTTCACAAACCATATGAATTCCTACTAGGGCTGCCCCCTAATAGTCGACTAACTGTTAGTCAACTAGAAGAGGCTTGGTCAGCCAAAATTTTATTAGTCACAGAAAAAAAAAAAAAACAATTCCAAAAAATCCACAGGCCAAGTCACGCAGTCTGTGACTAACAGATCATTATCGGCTAGTCTGTGGTAATACAGTACATCGGGCAGGACATCTAAACGCTCGCCTATCATTCATCAACCTCAAATATGGCGTATCATGTAATATGAAATATGTAAATATGTACGCTCAATCTAATGTTATCCTAGAGAAATGTGTGCTGTTCAAGCGTCTGTGGAGTGTGGAAGCTGAACAGTAGCGCTCGCTGCAGGACAAATGGAGGCGCCGGTGCGCTCTCTTGCTATTAAAATACTCCGTCATTTTTGGTGATACAGCATACAGATAAGAGTAATACATCTTTCAAATCTGTAAAGACTCTGTTTATGCGCACTCACAATAACAACAAAACGCACTTTTGTTAAATGAAAGCAAACATGATGTGTTTTCTGTCATCTCAATCTCGGTGAACTTGAGCGCGAAACTCCGTGTATATCTTTGCCTTACAGACATTAAAATATATCTATAGGGAGTGAAATGTCTACTTTCAAATGAACCAATTCAAATGGAAAACAAATTCTCAGATAAATAATCTGTATGAAACATGCATACAGGCGCATCACTACTGCGGAGATGACGAGTCAGTGTTGCCGACTTCATCTCTTAAACCGAAAACAAAGCACTAGTTTATCAAATTATTAAAATATTCAAGCGGTCTCCTTATTGTTTTTCCCTGACAAATTCATAAGCATATTACTTCTGTGGTGCGCTGTGGCAACTTTTAACGCGTGTGCTTGAGCGCTTATTAGGCTATGTAGGCAATCAAAGGCTCATTTTAATGATTCAAATATTTTATTAATAAACGTGAATTAGTCGACTAATGCTTAAAATGAACAACTACTAGTCAACCAGAAAAATCCTTAGTCGAGGGCAGCTCTAATTCCAACAAATTTGCCACCTTATAAAATATGTAAAATTTTTCACAAATCATATGAATGAAATTTGTACGAATTAGAACCCTTGTCAATAAAATATGAATTGCTGTGAGATTGAGTTGTTGATGAATGTACATGAGTCCTGATGAATGTACATGGGATTGATCAGTCTCAAGCTGGATCACATCAAATTAGTTTGAACCACCATATAATCGATTTTAGAGATCATATCTCTTTATGCATATCCTAACAATGGTTCATAGTTTGGCATACTGTAATTTATTTGTAACACATTCATTGTGTTTCATTTGTGACCTCAGTCATTATGGAGGTATTGTGTGATAAATAAAGGCTCATCAGGAAACCTCTAACAAAAGTGACATGGGCTTTATTCAAGAGCCTCAGACTTAAAAGGAACTGATTGCTTAGTGAATAATATAGACAAAGGGTCATGCTGAAATCTGTTAGGTCTTATAATTTTCAAACAATTGAATGAACAGTCCCCCAAATGGGATTTTTTTTTAATAAACTCCCACTTTATTTGTAATATCTATTGTGCTTTTGTGTATTTTTTGTCGTGTATACGAAAACGGGGGAAAACATGTTTGTGTATACGATAGAAGGCAGTTTGCAGTGAAAGACGACTTGTATAGAAGGGTCTGACAACAATGCTTGGTTTGCAGATACCGTATGTAGTTTGGCCAACACTATAAATATCATGTGAATACATCATGGGGAAAGAGGAACAACATGCAGTGAAAATATAGTGCTTTTGGTTGCTAGGAAACTGACAAATGGAGCTCTTTTACACTAATGCCAAGCACAGCTGCATATTATCAGGGGCTTTCAGATTGGACTATTTTCAATTGTAATGGGGAGACGATATTAATTCACTCAATTTCTGGCAAATGTTCATGATGCTGCAGTGCACCTCATTTAAAAAAGTCAGATGAGGGCAAACCAGCCATTACGCCTCATTTCGGATGTAACAATATGAAGAATGCAATGCCATCTATGTGTTCAAAACCTTTTATTGCATTAGGGATGGTAATTTGCTCATTATGAAGGCTGAGCTGTCCTAATTAACAGCACACCTCATGAAGGAGACTACATGTATCTGATTGCAATATTCCCAAACAAAACAAAGATTCTTGTTCAAAATCTGTGAAGATCTTTTCTGGTTTTACTCCTATGCCCTTCAAGTGAGGTTGGAAATATTATAATTATGAGTTCTGAGTATATGAAGGGCTATGCAAAGTTGTATTTAAACTCAAAATTCAAGATTACACACATGTTGTAGAGCTGTGACTTTGTGAGGGGCATATCAGTGATTTATAATATAGTATATCCATAATCTATATAGAGATCAGAAAGGAGAAAACAAGTTTGAAGTGAATTGAATGAATGATTAGTCACATTTTCATTTACTTGTTGGGTTTCAGTCATTTGACGTGTGATGTATGGAACAGCTTATAGACAACAAGTGTATCCCTCAACTTGAAAATCCCTCAGAAAGAAATCTTTGTTGAATACCATACATAAATAAGTGATAAATTAATAATTTTCATGATTTTAAATTCAGATTTAGTTACTTGGGTTTATTGTTCACAGTATAATTATTTTGTGGGTAACACTTGTGGGGAACACATATTCACTATTAACTAATTTGCTGCTCATTGACAGTAAATAAGGTAGTTGTAGTTATGTTTAGGTGCAGAGTAAGTTAATAGATCTAGAACATGGTCACACACAATAAGGAATTAGTATGTGCTTTATAAGCAGCCAATTTGCCAGTAATATGCATGCTAAATAGCAACTACAGTAATTAAGAGTGAATAGTGTTCCCTAATCTAAAGTGTTACCATTTTGTATTGTTTAGGCTACACGTTATATTTCCAACTTGAAGGTAAGGTTAGTCACATGACTGATTCTGTATGGCAAAAAAATTCAAGAAAGAAAGCACTTTTAAATAGTGCAAAATCAAGCATGCTGGAATGATTCATGTCAGTCTCGTTCAGTTGCTACCGTAGTTTGTGGTTTTGAGTTTTGCCTTTTAAATGAACTTCAAAGTTAGTATTAAATCAACATCTATAGATTTTCAGTACGCTCCTACACCCATTTGCTTCTTTGTTTTGGGTGTTCTCTGTTTTTTTTTTAGTAAATATTGACAGCTGTGGTGAGTCAGGGTGTCCCTAAGGCAGTGTGACCCAGTGTCACCACTCATCTGCGCTACACATGCTTACAATAATGTAGGGAAGCTCTTAGCACCATCTAAAGTGCTTTTGCTTTGGCTATCAAAAGAGTGCTGGAGTCTGCTTTGAAAAGTCCAAAAAACACATTAAAGTGCTTTTGAAATGTTTTATGAATACAAATTATTTTACAGTTTTATTGTTTATTTTAAAGCTAGGTCTGAAAGAGAACATTCAATAGTACTTTGTGTTTGTGTTGTATTCAGGGAGGTGCATTGTGCATTGAGGGGCTGTAAAGCAATATGCTTTATACATATGCCTCAGAACAATGTTTATGATTAAATTTACTGTCTTAATTTTGCAAACAGCATGTTGTCTAATATGCTTTTTCTCACATATAATTGGGTGTTTATATTTGAAAATATATATCTGCCTTTAAATGTTGGGAAAGGAGTATCTCATAAAGATATCATCATATTTATGATTTTACATACAACTGCTCTTAGGGATTTCTTTCAATATATCTCTGGCAGTATTGTAATGTAGTGACTGCACTGAAATGGCAGAATGCTTTGATAAAAAATGAAAATGATGCATTCGAGTAAGCTTCCAATGACAAGTCGGATACATTGGCAGTTTTTCAGATAACAAATATACAGTGAATAGAATATTATTTTTTCAGAGTTCCAGGAGACTTCAAAAAAATAGCTCCAAGCATCCTCTTTTATTCAAAAGATTAAGGTCTAGAGCGGCTAAAACCCATCAGAGAGTTATAAGACTGAATGGTTTTACATGTATTATCAGCAATCAAACAAAGCCAACTTTGCAAAGAACAGACAAAGCTGATAAAGAAACTCATTAGCTGTAATATTCATAACCCGAATTCCAGAAATGTTGGGATGTTTTTTTAAATTTGAATAAAATGAAAACTAAAAGAATTTCAAATCACATGAGCCTATATTTTATTCACAATAGAACATAGAGAACATACTTGTTTAAACTGAGAAATTTTACACTTTTATCCACTAAATGAGCTAATTTCAAATTTGATGCCTGCTACAGGTCTCAAAAAAGTTGGCATGGGGCCAACAAAAAATCTTTTTGAAAAGATTCTAATGGGAGAACATCTAGCAACTAATTATATTAATTGATATAATGTCTGTAACATGATTAGCTATAAAAGGGATGTCTTAGAGAGGCAGAGTCTCTCAGAAGTAAAGATGAGCAGAGGCTCTCCAATCTGTGAAAGAGTGTGTAAAAAGACTGTGGAATACTGTAAGAACAACGTTCCTCAACGTCAAATCGCAAAGACTTTGCAAATCTCATCATCTACAGTGCATAACATCATCAAAACATTCAGAGAAACTGGAGAAATCTAAAGAGGAGGGAGACCTTCCAGCGTGTTATCAGCGTTCAGTTCAAAAGCCAGTATCTCTGATGGTATGGCGGTGCATAAGTGCATACGGTATGGGCAGCTTGCATGTTTTGGAAGGCAATATGAATGCTGAAGGGTATATAAAGGTTTTAGAGCAACATATGCTCCCCTCCAGATGATGTCTATTTCAGGGAAGGCCTTGTGTATTTCTGTAAACCTATATCAGCTGTAAACCTATATCAGGCAAGAATAGGACCAAATTCCAACACCAAAACTCCAGAAACTCATAACCTCGATTCCCAGACGTCTTTTAGTTTTCATTTTATTCAAATTTAAAAATCATCCCAAGATTTCCGGAATTCGGGTTGTAAATAATTCAATTCAAGTTTATTTGTGTAGCGTTTTTCACGATACAGATCGTTGCAAAGCAGCTTTACAGGAAATTAAGTCTCTACAATATATTTAGAAGTAGCTTATCAGTGGTGACTATGTCAAATTGATGTACATATGGCCAAAATGTATGGTAAAAATCAGTTAATGACGTAATCAAACAAACGATGAACACTATTAACAGCAATGATTATATTTTGCAATCAAATTAACTGCTGATCATTAATTGCTACTTATCGATTATTGGTTACGCATTCATCATCGTATGCTCAACCAATCAAAAAAAAATCAGTTCTGTAATGGCAGAAGATTTTCCACTTGTCAACATCTGCACACCTCCACAGCCTCACCACCAGATCACCTTTGGCCTCTTTGCCAGGACCGAGCTCAAGGGATATCCGAAAATGGCCTTTCACCCAGGTTCCCATGACAACATTCACTCAAGTGCTTGCAATTTGGATAAGAGGCACCCTGTCACCTTGTCCACCATCTGCCTTCACAAAATGAAATTTGTTTTGTGTCGCTCCATAAGGAGGTAGCAGCTTTGGCTGAGCACCAGACATATCCTCTGCTTGTTCCCCTAAATTATGCATGTTTTCTGATGCATAATGCATGTGCTCTGAAATACACGCAAATAAAGCAGCTGTATTGTTTCATGTCTATGTAAGCAGATCGCTTATTTGGCTGGGTGCATCATAAGCCTGGTGTTTCTACCCTTTCAGCAGCAGATTTGGCAGTGAATCCAACTACGGCTTTGTTGTGTGTCCAAACAAGCAGTGCTGTTGTCGGTGGTGAGTGTTGGCAAGCCTCGATGTGTGTGTAAGGCGTTAAGAAGAGAGTTAGAAGTATCTGGTGTGGCAGTACGGTACGTTTCTCATGTGCACATGGACAATGAAAAAGAAGAAAAGGCTACTGAGTACCTGGCATAAGCAGAAACTGGTGGCATAGCTCATTATGGGCAAAATTTGTGTTTTTCTGCTGTTAGCCTGGAACTGTGCCTGTGCTCATTCCTTCACATACAGATTAACACTGACCACTGTGTGTTATTTGCCTCATTCATATACTGATTGATCTAGCATTATTCAGTACAAAATACCTGGTGCTATTTCAGTTTATGCCAAAGCCAAAGATGTATAGTTACATCAAATAGACAAAGATCAAATGTATTTATTTATTATGATTTTTGTTTCAATGAAAGCCAGAAAAACTGACTTTTTCTGAAAAATAGTTCACATGCTCAGTGTCACAAATTTGCCTAAAATGCTTTAGAATTTCATATTCATTTTTTGTCATTCCTTTCAATCATAACTCTTAGTTTCTAGGTATTTCTGGATTTAAATCTGATTTAGAAATCCAGATGACCCCCCCCCCCCATTGTATTATTAAAAAATAATATAATTATTTTATATATATTATTTGAAACTTTTGGGTCAGTATGTTTTTTATTGATACTTTTTTCATCAAGGATGCATTAAATTGTTCGAAAAATATTACACTTTCTACAAATGAATTCAAAAATGGTGATTAAAAGTACATTTTTCTTGTGCACCAAATCAGCATATTACAGTTTTTTCAGCTGCTTACACACATTTTCAAAACTTTGCCTCTCTTTTCCAAAAGTTTTTACACACAAATCCAAGAATTTCACACACAAAATGCAAAATGCCTTCAAAATATCACAAACATATCTTAAAAGCAAACATTTGTCTTACATTGCAAACACCTTTGCCATAATATTATATTTTTGGATATATCATATACACACTGTTATTCAAAACCTAAAGCTCTTCTTTCATGAGCTCCTGTGTACATTTCTGTACAAGTTTGAAAGTAATTGGCAGAGAGATGAAAGATTCCTTGAAAAATTAATTGTAAACATGAACGCAAGATTTTATTTTATTTTTTGCTATAAGCATTAGTGGTTGTGAATACAGTATTACACAGTAAGAAAGAAAGGAAATACATTGTTTGCATCCGTTGTTCAAAACCCAGTTTTTCTCAGTCGCTTTGGTGCATTTCTCGAATCATCCTTTCTGTAATACTGGCAAAGAAGTATATGCATTTCTCAAAACAATTTGTACAAACAGCACCACACAATGGAATACCTGCAAAAGCCTGTAACGTACTCAAAATCTTTAGTTCGTCTCTCAAAAGTAAGTATTTATGTCAATATCAGTACAATCAGAATGAAAAGTCCATGTGTCATTGTTCGCAAATATAAGATACGGAAAATGCTTAGTCATGTTGTCAATATAACAGTGCACTCTGTTTGTATTACCTGATGTAAACTATGGTAACAGTTTGGATGACAGTTACTGTATTGAAATGCAGAAGCCTGCACTTCTTATGTATGCCATTTATCTATTTCAAAAGTATAAATTTACACATTACTGTATGTGCGATATTGATTGAAACAGACTGGATAGAATTCACAGTTACACTTTTACTAGTGGTCTGACTGTTGCACTGAGAACTATACAATACATTTTGAGCAACATGACATTAGCAACTGATAATTTAGGAAACTGCAGACAAATACACTCACCTAAAGGATTATTAGGAACACCATACTAATACTGTGTTTGACCCCCTTTCGCCTTCAGAACTGCCTTAATTCTACATGGCATTGATTCAACAAGGTGCTGAAAGCATTCTTTAGAAATGTTGGCCCATATTGATAGGATAGCATCTTGCAGTTGATGGAGATTTGTGGGATGCACATCCAGGGCACGAAGCTCCCGTTCCACCACATCCCAAAGATGCTCTATTGGGTTGAGATCTGGTGACTGTGGGGGCCATTTTAGTACAGTGAACTCATTGTCATGTTCAAGAAACCAATTTGAAATGATTTGAGCTTTGTGACATGGTGCATTATCCTGCTGGAAGTAGCCATCAGAGGATGGGTATATGGTGGTCATAAAGGGATGGACATGGTCAGAAACAATGCTCAGGTAGGCCGTGGCATTTAAACGATGCCCAATTGGCACTAAGGGGCCTAAAGTGTGCCAAGAAAACATCCCCCACACCATTACACCACCACCAGCAGCCTGCACAGTGGTATCAAGGCATGATGGATCCATGTTCTCATTCTGTTTACGCCAAATTCTGACTCTACAATCTGAATGTCTCAACAGAAATCGAGACTCATCAGACCAGGCAACATTTTTCCAGTCTTCAACAGTCCAATTTTGGTGAGCTCGTGCAAATTGTAGCCTCTTTTTCCTATTTGTAGTGGAGATGAGTGGTACCCGGTGGGGTCTTCTGCTGTTGTAGCCCATCCGCCTCAAGGTTGTGCGTGTTGTGGCTTCACAAATGCTTTGCTGCATACCTCGGTTGTAACGAGTGGTTATTTCAGTCAAAGTTGCTCTTCTATCAGCTGGAATCAGTCGGCCCATTCTCCTCTGACCTCTAGCATCAACAAGGCATTTTCGCCCACAGGACTGCCGCATACTGGATGTTTTTCCCTTTTCACACCATTCTTTGTAAACCGTAGAAATGGTTGTGCGTGAAAATCCCAGTAACTGAGCAGATTGTGAAATACTCAGACCGGTCCGTCTGGCACCAACAACCATGCCACGCTCAAAATTGCTTAAATCACCTTTTTTTCCCATTCTGACATTCAGTTTGGAGTTCAGGAGATTGTCTTGACCAGGACCACACCCCTAAATGCATTGAAGCAACTGCCATGTGATTGGTTGATTAGATAATTGCATTAATGAGAAATTGAACAGGTGTTCCTAATAATCCTTTAGGTGAGTGTATACCTAATCAATTGCATGAAAGCAATCGCAACTTGTTCAAAAGAACGAGAAATTGCTTTTATGATGTGCTCAAGTGACTAGATGATGTGGAGGTTGAACAAGTAGTTTTGAGAATTTCATTTTTGATCTGAGAAATGCATCAAGAAGCGACTGAGAAAAATATATAACTTGACCTGTGGCCTATTCTAAAGCCATGATTAGTTGGTGTTAAGTAAAGAAATGAGTGTTTGTACATGTGAGGAGTGACTTAGTGTGGCATTTTAAATGGTTGTTTGAAAAAGGAAATGAAGATACTTCCTGTTAGATTTTTGTGTTACAATTGAGTGTTTGCATTTTGAAAACGAAAACTGAGTCAAATGCAGAGAATTAGTGTATGGTTTTGCAGATTTGGTGTGTGCTTCTGCTGTTTGAGTGTCAGGTTTCAGAAATTGTGTGACAAGTACAGATGTTGTGTGTTGAAAACTGCAGAATGATTTCTGAGAGATTGTGATACTGACTGGAGTAATGGCTTATGAAAATTTGGCTTTGCCAACACAGGAATAAATCACATTTTAAAATATATTACAGTTTTTTTTCAACTGCTTACATTTTCAAAACTTGCCTCTTTACACCCAAATCCAAGAATTGCACACACAAAATGCTAAATTCCTCACATCTCTTAAAAAAAGAAGCACTGCATTCAAAAGATGAAAAACACATCTAAAAAACAAACATTTGCAAACACCTTTGCCATAGTATTAATTCATGTTTTAATTCATTTTTGTGTGTTATACGGTATAGAGAATTTTGTGTTAAGTGTTTTATGAAATCGAAAACGGAGTCAAAGGCTGATAATTAGAGTATGTTTTGCAGATTTGGTGTATGGTTCTGGTGTTTGAGTGTCAGCTTTCAGAAATTGTGTGACAAGTAAAGATTTTGTGTGTAAGCAGTTGAAAAAAATCTGTAAGATAGAAAGTAATAGTATTTCACAATATTATTGCTTTTACTGTATTTTTGATCAAATAAATGAAGCATTGATGAGCATAAAATAATTTTTTTTCTCTATTTGCATATCTCGTACCCAAGGATTAACTCAGGTCAAGTCTGACTAAAACTTCTCTACATAAATTTATTGTTTACAGCATCATTAATAAAGCACTGTTTCCATCATTGGAATTCACCTGAGAATAACAGATGCATTTCAAGCCAGGAACATTTTGAAATGAGGTCCATGGTGTATCTCAGCGCTGCTGGAGATTTCCCTACAACAGCTTGATTTGGTAGCTGAACAAGCGTATCATTATTTTAGTTTGAAGATTTCCTTCTGTGCTCTCTGTCAAGGTTTGTTTTGTTTTGTGCTGATCCAGTGGGCATTGCTGTGGTGACGTGGTTAATGCTGAAGCAGGTCATGCTCTATGCAAACTCTCCTTCAGTGAAACATGCTCCAGTGTCTGATTCTACCGTTTGTGTAATATCATGCTGACTCAAGGTCCTAAGCAATCAATCACACAAATGGAGAAAAAGCTGAAGCACTGAAAGTGTTTGTTCAGTTTCCCAGTAGGTACTCGTAGCCTAATGCCAAGACATATACTTATCAGTACCTTTTTATAGTGGCTTACTGCAACCAAGGTTGGCCAGAATAGGGATTCTGGGATTGGAGACTCGAGTGTCTCATCTATTTTTAATGTGAATGGCAGGCATGAAGGTATGTGTAAACATCCTCTTCTGTCATGTTTTATCTACTCTACTCAATTTTGCTGTCATATGATATGAGATATGATTATTTTAAGTAGATTACGTACATTGAATTCCCTGATATTTCATCAGAGCAAAAGCCAGTGATGGTAGTTTTATCATCTTTAATGTCTATGACATTCTTCACTGTCTCTACATGACCTTTGCGTTTGTAACAGATAATGTATCATTGTTGTGTTTTGTAGTTCATGTAATGTAGAGTCTGTGTCCTGGGCATTATAACAAAATCGTCTAAGTCCAGGAAAGATTACTCCATTGCAAGTATTATTCTTAATTTGCCTCTTATAGTTTTTTCACAGCTCTTTCCAGCAACTCGAGCTATATTTGTCACCATTTACATGAGGGAGCAGAGACAGAGCAGACAAGTAATTACTGTAAATGTAGATACTTATTTTAACTTCATTCTCACTTATTTTACACTTCATTCTCTAGCCCTTTCTTTCTTTCTTTCTTTCTTTCTTTCTTTCTTTCTTTCTTTCTTTCTTTCTTTCTTTCTTAGTGACAATTGTAATATCTGTGCTCCAGCACAAAAGGAACTAATATATGTAGATTGATGTTGGTAAGATTTTTAAATATGTTTTTTATTTGTTTTTGTTTTTGTTTTTTCAAAGAAGAAGTCTCTTATGCTCACCAAGGCTGTATTTATTTGATAAAAAAATACAGTAATAACGGTAATACTGTGAAATAATATTACAATTTTAAATTACGGTTTTATATTTTAAAATGTCATTTATTCATGTGATAGTAAAGTTGTATTTTCAGCTTTGATTTTGAGCTCAAAAATGATTTATTTATTAAAAATGTTGAAAACAGTTGTTCTGCTTGGATTATGCAGATTTTTTTTTATATTTGCGTCAGGTTTTCAACATGTTGAATATGTACTCCTTAAATTGTAGTTCCTCTTCAGGAACTCGAGCTGCATCCTGAGAACGCATTGGGGAACGCCTCCAGCGTGAGCGGCTCTGAATATCGTGTGCAATCTATCCAAAGGGTGGGCGAGACGTCACGGACGGGGTGACGTAATGACCAGCTGGTATAAAAGCACGTGTGGTGAAACCGGCATCAGCTTTTTGTCATTCAGCAAGCGCTCTGTGTGTGTATTGTCTACCAATCTGTTGTGAGTCTTATTTGGTGTTGTTTGTCCATCTTATAAGCTTCATAAATGTCAATGAGACATTATAAGGGACGAGAGCAGCACACAGTACAAGCTGTGTGTCCCTCCCTGTAAACGTTGCATCACTGCAGGTGATACACACAGCTTGTGTGCGTTCTGCTTGGGAGCGGAGCACGCACAATCGGCACTCGAGGGTGCTGGCTGTCCGCAATGCGATCTCCTTCCAGTGCACGTGCTTCACTCCCGGAAGGCTCTCTTTAATGAGAGGGGAGCCTTCACCAGCGTTCCCCGCGGTGCTGGTCCCGCTGCCGCCGAGACGGAGCGGCAACGGCGCTCGTGGGGCTCGCAGGTGGATCTGTTGGAGGGAATGGAGACGGGTGAGTCCCTATTTCCTTCCCCACCCATCAGATTCGGCGGCCGTTCTCCGGGATCAAAAGCCCACTCGGCGGTTACTTCTTCCTGGGGAGCGGACTCTGCGCTTCTCTTATCTTCCTCTGAGGTGGTTGATGTAGAGCGCACCGATGCTCCACCCCCTCAGTCGCCCCCAGTATGAGGAGCTGTTGGAGGTGATGACTCGTGCTGTGGCCAAGTTAAAGATCGACTGGCCGGCTGAGGAGCAAGCTGAGCTGCAGACAAGCAGACTGGGTGAACGCTTCGCTCGCAGAAAGCGTTCATCCAGTCACCAAGGAGACCGCCCGTGCTATTGGGAGGTCTATGGTAACCATGGTGGCAGCGGAGAGACATCTGTGGTTGACCCTGTCTGACATTAAAATTAAAGAAAATTTTGGTTCCTGCCTCACCGCTCTTCAGCTCAGGCGGCTGCTGGATGGGAGCAGCCCCAACCGCGTGCCATTTCCTCGTACAGGGAGGCACAGAGACGGAGCGTCGCCACTCACGCTCCTCCAAGTCGGGACCGAGGTGGCAAGCGGCGCTCTGTGCCGGGGCCTTCTAAGCCGAAGACGGACCTGCGAGCCATGCTTCAGGCCAAGAAGGCTTCAAAGAAGCCCCGACGCCCATGACCCAGGGCTTATGAGGGTAGCCCCCGCTGGAGGGGAATGGTTTTCACTGTGGTTCCCGGTGCCTGCCTGTTCCTCGCCAGTGCCCTCAGGAGGTCGGTCTGCCAACCCTGGTGCTCCAGGGCGCAGCGATCTCCAGCAAGCATACATCTTAGATCCTTCCTTAGACATGTGGAGACGTCCTTGGTTCTTGACTCAGGGCCCGGTGTTGGGAGCTCCTTGTCGCCGCGTAACGCCACATAACGCTAGCGACGGACATATCCCTCACCGGTTGGGGAGCGGTCATTGGGGCTGGATGCTATGGTACAGACATGGCCGAGGTTTCATCTGTATGCCTTTCCCCTGATTGCTCCCGGGAGTTCTGGCGAGAGTGCGCCAGGACGAGGTCGGTCTACTTCTGGTAGCACCGTTATGGCCGGGCCGAGTATGGTTCTCGGACCTGATTTCTCTTCTCGATGACTCTCCATGGGAGAGTCCCATCAGGAGGGATCTCCTCTCACAAGCAGGGGTCTATCACCCCCGCCCGGAGGTATGGAAGTTGCGGGTGTGGCCCCTGAGGGGACACAACTCATAGCTTCTGGTCTCTCAACCGAGGTTGTTGAGACCATCCTCCAATCCAGAGCTCCTTCAACGTGGAAACTGTACGCCTTGAAGTTGAAACTTTTCACTTCATGGTGCGGAGATCGCCAGCTTGACCCACTGCCTGGTTGGTACAGTTCCTGAGTTCCTGCAGGCCCGTCTCTCCGCAGGGTTGACCCACTCCACCTTGAAGGTTTACGTGGCGGCAATTTCAGCCTACCACGCCTCTCTTGGTGGGCAGTCAGTTACACATTTCCTCCTCGGTGCGCTGAGGCTGAGGCTGAGGCCTCCAGTACGGTCCCGTGTTCCACCTTGGGACCTGGCTGTAGTGCTAGAAGATCTCTGTAGGCCTCCCTTCGAGCCTATTGAGATTTCTGATCACCATCTCACTCTGAAGGTCACTTTCCTTCTGGTGATATATTTTCTAAAGAGAGTGGGGGACCTTCAGGCTCTCTCAGTGGCCCCTACTCATTTGAACTTTGTGCCCAGCATGGCCAAAGCCTTTCTATACCCTAGAACAGGGTATGTTCCGAAGGTCCCCTCCTCAGCACCACAGCCTATAGTACTGCAGGCTTTCTGTCCTCCTCCCTTTCGGGAGCCTGACCAGCAAAAGCACAATTTTATGTGTCCAGTGTGAGCACTGGATGCATACGTCCACAGAGCTGCCATGTGGAGAAAAGCCGACCAATTGCTAGTATGCTACGGCCCCCTTAAGAGGGGTCTGCCTGCCACAAATCAGATCCTCAGTCGGTGGATTGTGGATGCTATCAACACTGCCTATGAGTCCTCTCAGCTCCCCTCGCCGATGGGAGTCAGAGCTCATTCAACTCATTCAAGTGTGGCGGCCTCCAAGGCCTTTCTCGCAGGTGTCCCAATACAGGACATCTGCAACGCTGCGGGTTGGTCCACGCCCCTGACCTTCGTTTTTAGAATCAGAATCAGAATCAGAAAGATTCTGATTTTAAACTTGTATAGCATGTAATAACACATTGTTATGTCTCTGATAACATGTACTGTAGCTGGGCTGTGATGCAACATTGAAGCTATTTAGATTATGGGTGATTTCTATACCAAACAAGCAATATTCTTCTGTGAGAGGGGCTAACATACTATATTGTATTTGTATGTACACAGCTTGAAAGTACTGTAACTCTGTTACATGGATCTGAAGCAGTGTGCTTCAGTTAATTCTATGTGATTGTCACTAAAAGTCACATAATTGTGCTCAGTGAATTGATTGACTGATGTCAGCTAGTGTGTGGATAGATGACTCAACTGAGAACACCAACTTTGCACGTTGTAGCAGACCCCCTTTAACAGACCGAATAAATCACATTAGAAGAAGTTCAAAGCCTTTGCCAACTTGAAAAATCGCAGAAGATCTTTTGATAGCACAAAAGGTGAGACTGTGGCCTGCACCCATATTCATCAACCCTATGTAATACCTCAAGTTTGGGTTTGATGGCACACTCAGTTTATCAGGTGTTTCAGCTGGTGTCAGCTCCTCACCGCAGCCACACATCGTTCCCAGGGGGCTCTGCTACACACCACTGAGCGCAGTGAAAAGAACTAGGCTGCGTGAACTCGCTGTCTGGCACATACAAATGGCCCACTTTAACCGCGTTCTTGTAGCGCTCTCCTGTGAGGAAACAGCCATAAGTCAGATGAATGAGTGCTGATGACCCTCTGGGCACTTCTAAAGCCATATTATGGGCCTGACGAAAAAAAAGTGTTCTTCTGACTCTGTGAGCTGCACATCAGCCTTTCAATCGGAGTAAAATCTACACAGACAAAATGCAATATTTATTGTAAATATTATTTTGTTTGTGTAAACCAGGGTCAGTGTTATTTTAGTACTATTTATATACGATTAGTTTTTATTAATATTTTTAATTAACTTTCTTAATCTTAATTTTATTAATTTTGTTTGGTCCTTTTGTCCAATTGATTAATTTTGTATCATTATTATAGCTATTTAGGTTTGATTTGTTTTATTTCAGTTTTATTCCAGTTTTAGTTTTTATTTACTTCCAATTAGTTATTTTAGTTCTTCAACTAAGTTCTTCAAAATATTTCAGTTAGATATTTCATTTTCCTTATTCGTTTTCATCTAAAACTCTCTCTATACATGTATTTCCCTTTCTCTCTTCATAGATAGAGAGAGATAGGTATTATTTTAGCTTTATTTCAACTGAATTTTTTTTCAATAGTTTTAGGTTTAGTTAACAATAACCAGGGTTAATATAAAGCTATGTTTTTTTCTTTATTTATTTTATTAGCATTACTGTTTTAGGGCTGCCAAAGTTAATGTCCTGACTAGTATAATTTAAAAAGTGTTTAGCAACGTAAAAATTCTAGTTATTATCTACTGTTATTGCTATTTAGTTGCATTTTCATGTTTACTGTTTACGGTGTGTTGTAAAAGTTTCAAGTTTTTTTTCTTCTATATAAACACTTACCTAAACTTAGTTTATATTAAGAGGAAGTAAACAATTAAAAAACAATCTGTCAGTACAAAGAAAAATAAGAGCATGTTTCTTTGTCGACATTCCTATAGTGTTAGTGAAATAAAAAAGGGAGAATAAAAGAGACCAGTGAATGCATATTTAGAAAAGCAGCGAAGTGGACCATCTGGCAGACAGAAACAGCAAATAAACATTTGTGAGCAAAGACAAGACAGTGTGGAGGGACGGTCTGCACTTGCTGTGGCAGTTGCTTAGATTTAAAATGTAATCAATATGTAAATTGTTTTTCCCAGCACAAAAATTCTGGACTGTGGCCATCTCAGGAACAAAAATAGCTAACATTTTCTTCTGCGCACAAAAACTTCTGCATCCCATCTGCATCTGTCTGAATTCATCTCAATGTGTAGGAGAGCATTGATTATCCGTAACTCATTCTTCCTATTGCTTCTTTTGGATATTACTGATGGGAATATCTTGGAATCAATGCATGTTTTGCCAGGAATGTATTTCAAAGTAAACACTCTTTGAATAATAGAAATTCTATTAAAATGGTAACGATCAAAATAAAAAGGCATTTTATAAGCACTGTTCAGAATAGAATTGACAACGCTTTTAAATTCTGCCATTTAAATTGAACTGAGAATCTCATATGGATTTTCTATTTATATAGTTCATCATACGCTACCGGTCAAAAGTTTGGAATAATTGAGATTCTAAACGAGGCTGCATTTATTTGATCAAAAATGCTGTAAAAACGGTAATATTTTGAATTATTACTACAATTTAAAATAACTGATTTGTGTTCCAGTCTTCAGTCACATGAGCCTTCAGAAATCATTCTAATAATTGCATCACAGGAATAAATAACATTTGAAAATATATTCAAATAAAAGACAGTTCTTTTAATATTTTAGAATATCACTGTTTTACTGTGTTGCAGCCTTGACCGGCAGTGTATTTACGATGATCTAAAATACATTCCAGTTCAACTTCCTGTAGGGTGTCAATGTGAATTGAAAAGAAGACAAGTCTTCATTTTGGAATTTTGCTCAACCCTTTTTCTGTTCATGCATTCCCTGGGAATTGAACCTTGACCTTGGCGTTTGCTGTTGAACCTACAGGGACACTGAATTAATCTCTAATTTGGACAACACGTTTCACTTCAATTACCAAAGGCAAACTGGGAAATCTTGCTCTGGACAAGTGCTTAGTGTTGTTTAGCACTTGAGTATTTGGCCAGTCCAGATTGTTTCACCCAACTAATTGCTTTCTATGCTCAGAGAAGGTGCAGCTGCCAATGCTACACCTGCTTCTGGGACTTGTGTTCTCCACCCTCGTCCTGGCAGCACAAATGCACCGCACTGCACTGGTGCCTTGTCTTCAGAACCCAATGAAGACGTTATGGTGTAATGAGGAGGATAGAAATAGCAGGAAGAGGTCACAATGTCATGAAAATCCCTCTCTGGGGTCATGGTTGTAAAGGACGAAGGAAAGATTTAATGAAGAGGAATTGGCTGTGTCTGCTCACATTAGTCAGCATGGGTCTCAATGCAAGCTGTGAAATCCATCATGTTAGGATATCTAATTATGTGTTTGTAATTGCATCGGGCACCTTATCTTTTCTGATGAGGCAAAATAGATATGCTTGTAATGGCACAGAAATGTTGGGCTAGTTTTAAGGGCTGTCACACCTGCACAAGACGAAATTATCCTCCATCATAGCTTATAAACAGAATAATTAACAGCACGCAGCATTCGGCACCCACTACATGTGCGACAGTACTTACGGTGATTGAGTGCTCTGACATCAGCAACAATGGTATGTTAATTTCAGCAGATTTTGCGAAGCATCCCACTTCTCTGTTTTTAAAATATTCTCTCATCATCACTGTCAAATGATGGAAACATCACAAAAAATATGGCAAAGAGTGCTAAAATGCAGCTGTCGGGTGTAATGGCACTTATGTTTTAGATGTGTATACGCTTGGCATTGTAGCTTGTATGATTTGTACACTTTATTGTAAACAAAACATTCACTAATTCTCTAAACATTTGCTAAATTTCCATCAGATTTACTACAGAATCTGTTCTTACCCACACACTCTGTGTTACTCTATATATGAATGAGACCTGTTTGTTTAATGCATGCCAGAGGTGAGGTGTCCTACTTCTGTTTGTAAGAATTTGAGAGATTAAATAGAGTGAAGTGCATCTTGGGAACTGCTCCTGAGATGAGCCATGTGGCGTTAAAGAGGATATTCATAACACAATGGATATTACCATCATAATGGCATTCTGCATTTTTAGAGAGAGATGCATTTAACAACTGACAGTCACGAGTAGTTTCTGACCTATTTGCCAAAGTGCTTTCACTCTTTGCTGAACTGCTCCATTTGAGTTTGGCAAGACATTTGATAAGTTTGGCTTTTTATTCAAAATAGACCGGAGTAACCTTTTCCTTTTAAACACTGATGTGAAGTAGCTTATTTCTGTGCTTTTCTAAAAGATGTTAACAATCTATGTAGACAAGTTCACTGTTATTAATAGATGGCTTGTTTATAAGTGTGGTGCATTTCTAAGAAATGTGGAAGACAGTTTATCACTTTAGTGATTACAAAAGAAATAAAACACTTTTCAAACTTGACAAGTAGACTATTTAAATCAGATTTAACAATATAACTGAACAACAGGAAGGTGTCAAGTTACTGTTCCAACTGACAAATACTGTAAATAGGCTTTATTTAATTTATATTTAACAATACAGTATAATATAACTGAAAAAACACTATATAACTGTATAATATAACTGTCAGGTTACTGTTCCAAATGACAAATAAATGGACTGTTTATTTTAATTCATGCTTAAAATTACATTTAAATGTAACTAGTATATACATATACTTAAAGGGTTACTCCACCCCAAAATGAAAATTTTGTCATTAATCTTACCCCCAATGTCGTTCCAAACCCCTAAAAGCTTTGTTCATCTTCGGAACACAATTTAAGATATTTTAGATGAAAACCGGGAGGCTCGTGACCCATTGACTGCACATAATAGCACATCTTTGTGACGTGAAGAGACAGAGAGGAGATGAGTTGTTGGAGTTGTTATTTTTATTTTCTTTGCGTACAAAAAGTATTCTGGTCGCATCGTAAAATTCAGATTGAACCACTGATGGCAGATGGACTATCCTGACGATGCTTTTCTGTGCCTTGACAGTGGTAATTACTTGGCAGTCAATGGGACAGTCACAAGCCTCCCGGTTTTCATCTAAAATATCTTAAATTGTGTTCCAAAGACGAACAAAGCTTTTATGGACTTGGAACGACATGGGGGTAAGTGATTAATTTTTCATTGATTAAAATTTTCATTTTGGGGTGCAGTAACCCTTTAACTCTTTAAATGCAACTTTTAAATTGCTTTGTAGCAAAAGCATTTGCCAGTTCATTTCTTAATACATTTGCCAGCTGCTTTTCTTTATCCATTCATCAAGTGAATTAAAGCGTTCACATTTGAAAACAGCCAGTGAATTTTAAAAGCAATTTGTAAATGCTTCGTACAAATGCAGCTTAAATTTTGCATTTAAAATATCATTTGCCAATTTGAAAAGTAACAAAATTTAATTGCATTTTTGTTTTTGATCCAAGACACAAATAATTGCTTCCGTCATTTTATTCTTCAGTGGCACTCATACGCCACCATAGAAACATGTTCTCAGTGAGAAGAGAGGTCCTTTTTCTTTTTTTCTCGACATCTGTGACAAAAAGTGCTCGGCAAATCATTCCAAGGGTAAACAAGTGTTAGGTCATGTGCTGTTGTAACCCATGACCCCCTAAATAGTGCAACAGTACCTAACATATGGTTGGTTTTACCGGCCTGTACTTGCATTTTACACTCATGCTATGGTTTTCTGGAGTTTGGATGTGTTATAACAGGCAGCTGTGACCGCTCTGTGCCTCAGTACCACCTGTGGGGCTGTACCTGTGCAAGTCTCATCACATTGAATGACGGGGTATAATTAAAAACTGCTCCGAGAGCTACTCATGAGGGGAGACTTCAAATGAGCTCAGGATGGCCAACTGAATGTAAAAGAGTCCTCCTCCCAGAGCAGACAGGTGCGACTAATGCTGTAAATGCATTCGCTTTTCTGCTGGGAAGTCATTTTTATAAAGACGGTTTCAGGGTGCCTGTATTGTTCACTTAAAACCAAAAATGTGCTCAAGGAAAGTAGCGTTTTTCCACACAATTTCAATTTCAGTCTTTTCAGCCTTACTTTTTACAGTTGTCAATATATGCTGATGGAGAAAAACTCCCATGCAGCATTAGGCCTACAGTGGTGTGAAAAAGTGTTGGCCCCCTTCCTGATTTTTTATTTTTTTGCATGTTTGTCACACTTTGTGAATGTTTCAGATCATCAAACAAATTTAAATATTAATCTAAGATAACACAAGTAAATACAACATGCAGTTTTTGAATGAAGTTTTTTTTTATTATGAAGGGAAAACAAAATCCAAACCCACATGGCCCTGTGTGAAAACGTGCTTGCCCCCTAAACCTAATAACTGGTTGGGCCACCCTTCGCAGCAGCAACTGCAATCAAGCGTTTGTGATAACTTACAATGAGTCTGTTACAGCGCTGTGGAGGAATTTTGGCCCACTCATCTTGGCAGAATTGTTGGAATTTAGCCACATTGGAGGGTTTTCGAGCATTAACCGCCTTTTTAAGGTCATGCCACAGCATCTCAATAGGATTCAGGTCAGGACTTTGACTAGCCCACTCCAAAATCTTCATTTTGTTTTTCTTCAGCCAGTCAGAGGTGGATTTTCTGGTGTGTTTTGGATCATTGTCCTGCTGCAGAACCAAAGTTCGCTTCAGCTTGAGGTCATGAACAGATGGCCGGACAATAACCAAGTTTCCATCCAGATTTTGCGCTGTTTTGTTATCGACAAAGAGATATGCGTAAAAAAAAACTTTGCGAAATTTGCGGTTTAGAGCCTGTTTCCATCCAACTGGCCTTTTACTGATAAAATGGTGTGCGTCATGACGTCATCCCTAAAAAAACGAATTGTCGCACAAGTTTTGTATCGCAAATTTGTGTATCGCAAAAAATTTTGCCCTTGAGCTGTTTCCATACATAATTTATCCTTTTGCGTAAATTATAGGCTAGGCCAGCTGTTCTTCAAAAAAAGCCTATATTGTATAGGCCTACATAAAATATTTTTTATTAAGTGTCATGAGTTTTTTTTGTGAACTTTGTTATAGACTAGATAGATAGGCCACTGTTGATAATCAAGCAATGGTCATAAACAGTTGCAGTTGTATTATTATAATTTTTCTGATTAACTTTTATAGGAAATATGAATGTTCATTCCGGTTATTTTATTTCTCCTAACCGACCGTCGTTAACGGTTAACCGTTAACCGACAATATTATGTTAAATTACAATTAAATTAAATTTAAATTGACAGGTGGCTTGACCCATTACAAATAACTAAATTTGTTTTCCAGGGATTCATTTTACTCATGCAAAAAGCAGCATAAACAACATGAACGTGAGGATTCACGCACCTGCAGCGAACGGAGAAAAAACATAAGCTATTATATATAAAAGAAACAGGCCCATATGCAAAACATATTTTTCTAAATAATTAATGAATTAACAAAACGAAAGAAAAAAAACTGCAACAATTAGCAGCCTATATGCAGAATTTCGGTTCATTTTTGTGATGCACTCTTGAAAAAGCGGCAGTTTTCCTTTATATCACAAAGGTACGTTTTGTTTTTTTATTTTGAATGTACACAAATAAAATAAATATTTTGAATAATGTTTTACTCTTATATGACCACAAATGAAGGAGTAGGCTAGTGCAAGTTGTTTCCAGGCGGAAAAAAAAAAAAGATCGTACCGGTGCCTCACGCGCAGTTATAGCCTGTTCATGTTATAATAAAATACAGTCAGCCAAAAATATTGAAGAAACATGAAAAAAATATTTTAGTAAAAGTAAAGTAAAGTCGTGACGTATTGTCAAGTATGGTGACCCATACTCGAAATTGGTGCTCTGCGTTTAACCCATCCAAGTGCACACACACAGCAGTGAGTAGTGAACAAATGCACACACACACACACACCGTGAACACACACCCGGAGCAGTGGGCAGCCATGCTGCGGCGCCCGGGGAGCAATTGGGGGTTCGGTGCCTTGCTCAAGGGCACCTCAGTCGTGGTATTGAGGGTGGAGAGAGCGCTGGACATTCACTCCCCCCACCTACAATCCCTGCCGGCCGGGGACTCGAACCCGCAACCTTTCGATTACGAGTCCGACTCTCTAACCATTAGGCCACGACTTCCCCCGTATTATTTCTCCTCACTCCACAACAAATCATTTAAATTTAACGGTAGAAAGAACTCAGAACAAAGCAAGAATAAAAATATAAGAAGCTAACAAGCTAAAACGAATTAATTTAAATTGTACTTCACGTTCATGTAAAACAAAATGTGCTTGGCATAATATCACGGGGTTATGCTGGTCAAGCTGAAAGGCACGGACTACAGGTTATTTAAACTGAACAGTACACTGTGAAAAAAGTAATAATAATCATGTAAACATAGGCTAGCCTACTAACACCAAATTAAGATAAGCATGTTTGAGAGGTAACTCGTCTTTTTCTTACCATGTATAAAATCCTTTTAGATACAATTTAATAACATGAATATGATTTAATGCTCTTTTGAACTACAGGGAAACAGTGCTTTAACGTGAGCAACACCATGAACACGGACACTGCCTATAGGCTAATTCTGTCATGTGACACCACATTTATTTGCGTTAAAGCCCCTTTTCTCGACAAAAAGTGTTTCCAAACAAATATGTGCGACATTTGAAGTATCGATATGGAATTTATGCGCTAAAGTTAAACGGAAAAAGATTTTGTCGACACATGAGAAATTTAATCGATAATTGGCATTTCCATCAGCTATATCGTAAATATTTTAAAGCGCTAAATATTTTTTCGCAAAAAAATCCTTGGATGGAAACCTGGTTATTGTCCTTCAGTATTTTTTGGTAGACAGCTGAATTCATGGTTCCATTTATCACAGCAAGTCTTCCAGGTCCTGAAGCAGCAAAACAGCCCCAGACCATCACACTACCACCACCATATTTTACTGTTGGTATGATGTTCTTTTTCTGAAATGCTGTGTTACTTTTACGCCAGATGTAATGGGACACACACACACCTTCCAAAAAGTTCAACTTTTGCCTCGTCAGTCAACAGAGTATTTTCCCAATAGTCTTGGGGATCATCAAGATGTTTTCTGGCAAAACTGAGACGAGCCTTTGTTCTTTTTGCTCAGCAGAAGTTTTCGTCTTGGAACTCTGCCATGCAGGCCATTTTTGCCCAGTCTCTTTCTTATGGTGGAGTCATGAACACTGACCTTAACTGAGGCAAGTGTGGCCTGCAGTTCTTTAGATGTTGTTGTGGGGTCTTTTGTGACCTCTTGGATGAGTCGTCGCTGCGCTCTTGGGGTAATTTTGGTCAGCCGGCCACTCCTGGGAAGGTTCACCACTGTTCCATGTTTTCGCCATTTGTGGATAATGGCTCTCACTGTGGTTCGCGGGAGTCTCAAAGCTTTAGAAATGGCTTTATAACCTTTTCCAGACTGATAGATCTCAATTACTTTTTCTCATTTGTTCCTGAATTTCTTTGGATCTCAACATGATGTGTAGCTTTTGAGGATCTTTTGGTCTACTTCACTTTGTCAGGCAGGTCCTATTCAAGTGATTTCTTGATTGCGAACAGGTGTAGCAGTAATCAGGCCTGGGTGTGGCTAGAGAAACTGAACTCAGGTGTGATAAACCACAGTTGTTTTAACATGGGGGAGGGGGGCAAACACTTTTTCACACAGGGCCATGTGGGTTTGGATTTTGTTTTCCCTTCATAAAAAAAAAATCCAAAAAAGTGCATTGTCACGGTGCACACACGAGGGAGGAACCAGGAACACGCAGACGAGGATATAAACTCAAATAACATACTTTACTGACATCAAGGCAGGGCAAGACAAGGCAGGGCAAGACAAGACAAGGCAGGGCAAGACACAGACATCAAACATCGGGGAGTAACGAGTAGACCAGACGAAATCTAACTAAACAGACAGGACTAATATACACAGGTAAATCATAGCTAACGAGACAAACACAGCTGAACAGAATGAACTACTAATGACATGACAGGAAACAAACCAAATATGGGCACAAGAGGCAGGAACACATGACACACACACAACAGTTCCCTTACATGCATGTTGTTTACTTGTTTTATCTTTGATTAATATTTACATTTGTTTGATGATCTGAAACATTAAAGTGTGACAAACATGCAATAAAATAAAAAATCAGGCAAACACTTTTTCACACCACTGTATATTGGATATTGGCTGTTCTGAGGTCTAAATTGAGTGGAATACTGTTCCGGATTGTCAGCATTGTCAGCACTTGTTCTTGAAAGTCATTCAGGCAAATGTTTAGATTGTAGGATTTTTGGATGTCCACATATAGACTGCATTAACATATAGATTAAATGCTTTCACTTTTATTATATTTTATCTATTTTCTTCCCACAGAATCACATTAACTA
Organism: Barbus barbus; assembly: GCF_936440315.1. Taxonomy (NCBI): domain Eukaryota; kingdom Metazoa; phylum Chordata; class Actinopteri; order Cypriniformes; family Cyprinidae; genus Barbus; species Barbus barbus. The sequence continues at coordinate 17,590,931 of NC_136752.1, forward strand.
ATATTTGATAATATACTTCAATTTATAATACACATAGAACGAAAGAGCTAACCAGAGAGATTGTATGTTTAAACTGTGCCTTTGCAGGCACCTTAATGTATGTGTCAGCGGAAACTGTGGTAACAAGCATTCATACTCTAAATTGACTTAAAGGGATAGTTCCACCAAAAATTATAACTAGAATTTTTTGGGGTCAACTATCCATTTAATGGAATGGAATATACAGCTTCCATGGCAAATGATACGTATGTGGTTCCATCAAGTACAAAAACATGAGTGGCATTTATGGCTCAGGTGATTGGCTCAAAAATAAGCTGGCAGCAAAACTAAATGCCCGTGAGCAAAAATGGCGGATTTTGCGTCGCAAGTTTTCTGGGGGTCCTGTGCTGGCCAAGAAACTGCTATTGAGGTGAATGTAAATGTTAATGGACACTCTCTCTAGGTGTCATATCATATATCTCCTTGGTTCTGCCCTCCGGCATAGGCTGTTGGACTGCAGTAATGTGAAAGTACGGCGCCTAATTAGTGAAGGAAATAAAGGAATCCGATTGATTAGTACTATGTTGCGCAAAAAAAAAAAAAAAAAACGCTACAGGCTTGGAGTGACACTAAAAGTCCATCTGCCACTTGTGTGGAGCCCATGTGTGTCTGTATAATTTTCTAACTGTCTGAGCTTCTTGCCTGTGGGGAGGAAATAAAAAAAACTCCCAAGAGCAGGTGGAGTGTGAAATTCCAGTAATTCAGTTTCTAATGTGAGGGATACCTTTCTTCTTAAGAGTATCTGTCTTGTCCTTTAGTGGTCCATGGCCCCCAGAGAATCATTGGTTTGTGCTGTTTTAGCCTTTCTTCTAAAATATAGAATTCAAGCATTACAGTTACTCTCAAACAGCCTTTATAGAGCTCTCAAAGATTGAGTGTTTTAAAATCTCTCTTGGTCATCATGTGACCAGAAAAGGATAAAAGTGCTCTGACTTACGTGACTTGAAATTTGTAACATACTCCAGTGGTTTGGTCAGAGCACAGTGAAAACTTCAGATACTCATAATCCTGTCTTGGTTTGACTCTCATTCCCTCTTTATCACCTTCCGTCATGATTTAAAACATCGACCGCTGAGGTACTGTGTGGACTCGTCCTTTCATGCTCCGTAGGGCGACTTAACAAGGTCATTTAGCTCTGAAAAGTCTATTTAAATGTAAAACACAACACATAATGGCAACGCATGGGCTGCTTGCATTGCTTTTCTATTCATGAGGATTGCTGTATATTGTCTCTGGCCAATGGAAATAATGGCACCTGGTGATTGGGTGTTAACAACAATAAATGATGCTGATTAGTTCTCTAAATTACAAGTAATCAGTGTCACCAGACAAAGGACTTTTTGAATTAGTTGAATCAATGCAGAGCATAAGATGCTTGTTTGGGGATATCAATAACTCTTTGGGATGTAAAATGAAAAAAAAAAGGAAGAAACGAAAATACTGAATTGACATTTCAATATTCTTTGTTCACAATTGTTGTGTCCCTATTGACTCTCTTCATACTTTAAATACATACTGCAAAAATGAGCTCATGAATGTGTTTCTTCTACTAACTACAAGCACTTTTTAAGTCCCATTTGTTTATATTTATTAAAACTGACAGCTTTAATAGATTTTGTTTTTCCTTTTTGTTATATGAAGGTCACATAAAAATGGAAACTTTTTCCAGTTAAAGGCTTTAGATTTTTATATGAAAATCCGTCATAAAATAGTAGTACTTATACATATTGTAGTTTGTGGCATCATTTCCACCACAGCCAACAAATTTCCTTTCCTTTTCCCTTTCCATTCCTTTCCTTTCCTTTCCTTAGAAATCAGTGTAAAGAAATTTAACATACAGTGTAATGTGGGAAAACAAAATTTGTATTGCTTGTCATTTCCAACCAAGCTATAATTTTCAAATCATGTGAAAATCTATTTTAAATTGTGTGTATTTAGGGTACATAAGCAATGCTAGCTGTGAAATTATCCATAGCAAGAATCATTGTACTACAAAAATGACATTTCCACCACAGAATGCTGTCAGCACAGTACATAATTTGAGATCTGGTTGCAATGTTGTCTTTCAGAAAAATTACAATTATGTAGTAGTTATGTATAAAAAAAACAACAACAAAATGTAGTAATTAGACAAATTATGTGAACTAGTGAGAGGGTGTTTTAGGGTCAAAAGCACACTGTACAAACTGTTCCCTTATTTGTGAATATTGTGTTTCTCTGATTGAAGTGATGTGTGTGTGTGTGTGTGTGTGTGTGTGTGTGTGTGTGTGTGTGTGTGTGTGCGCGCGCGTGTTACATAAAGTGCATAAAGTGACATACTGCTTCTGTCAGTGTCAGAAGTGAGTTTAGTAGTTAGCACAGAATCTCTACACTGTCATTTAACACTCTAAATAAGACTTTCAGAGAACCAATGGACAGAGCATTATTTGCTCTTAAAACTGCCTTTGACTGACCATCTTTGTAACTGTATTTAAACACTGAGTGATCTTATCTCTGGTTAAATTATTGCACACTACTGTTTGAAAGAAACCATAAAGCAAACACTGTTATCTGCCAAGGCTGTCAAGCACTGCTGCAGACCACCCCTTGAGAGACAGGCTGAGGCCTCAGTCACGGAGAGACATTGGTGTGATCCCACTGATAAGAGGAAGTCATTTTGTGACTACTCAGTGTTTTTGACAATCACCAAATAGCAAAGTAAGGTAAGGTCATCCGAGGGTTACAGAAGCAGCCAAACTATTAAATAGTCAAAGCAGCCAGCGTCAAGATAACATCGTTAGTCATTGTTCCCCATCCTATTTCATTCAGTTGTTATTCTTAACTAATGGATTAATTCAAGTAGATAGGGAAAAACCTCCACCAGTTTCCCCAACTGGACATATGTGAATCCACATCTACACAACTTCTGGCAAGAAAATATGTTTGTATTTGATAAATTATTTGAAACCATGTTAAATATTCAAATGGTGTTTCACACTTTATGGGATTGAGTTTGATGTTGATTGAATCTATTGATCAAAGTGTATGCTGTATCTAATCCAATCCATAATTTAATGTTTTGTCCCCCCCAAAAAAGAGATGCGTATACCCTCAGGGCAGCTTTACTCAAAGAATTGCTTTTGATATCACAACCCAGTTACCATCTTAAATAATTTTCCAAAAAACTGCTGACTGGTTGAAGAACATAATTTCTCAGTTCATTACATCCTTTAGTCTTTATAAATCGAACCCTGATGCTTTACTTATTAACTAAAGTAGCCTACTCTCGTACACTTTTAGAAAAAAAAGAAACAAAAGCTGTCACAGTGCACAGCAAGGATGAACGAGGAACACGAGACAAGGATGTAAACTTCGAATAACAGTTTTTAATGAATCCAAACAAGACAGGGCAAGGTAGACACAGACAGGAACACCGGGGAGTAACGAGTAGACCAGACAAAACCAAACTGAACAGACAGGACTATAAATACACAGGATAATTAGACAAACACAGCTGGAGAAGAATAACTAATAATCACATTAAACGAGGACAGTAAACAAACCAAATATGGAAACAAGAGGCGGGAACACAAGACACACATGACAGAGGACTGACACACATAGGGCGGTACCCTGTCAAAAGTTACTAATATCTATTTAGGTACTAATTTGTGCACTTTAGGGAATTCATATGTACCCTTTAGGGGTAAATAAGGTTCAAAGGTGTACTTTTTGCAAGGATACCATCCTATTAACAGCTTTTGTAGCTTTTTTTCCTGTGAGTGTACAGTGATAGACAAATGAAAATGTCCACATTCAGGCATTTCCATAAAATGAGCTTAAACGGCTTGTCTTTTTACAGCCTATTTAGTTCATGAACTACTTACAGTCATGTGTAACCTAAATCTCTGACTCTAGATGGGCTGCAATCAGATGAACCCGATTTGCCCATGAATCAGTTCAGTGCAATTTGGGAACAGTTTCAATGCGAAACAACTGCTAAAAGGATGATTTGATAGTGAATTTGCATCTCAGTTTCTTGTGTTTGAAATAATGAGAAATTATACGATTTTGTAAAAGGTTTTAGAGTGAAGATCAGAAATGATCCTTCAGAAAAATTTATTGTTATTGTGGCAATACAAGTAGTAAATAACTACCACAGAGAAAGGAAGAAAGAGAAAAAACTTTTCCCAAGTAAAAAGTGTCAAATTAATCAGCACAGGCAGACTGGTATGCATCTCTACAGGAAAGGATTTGACTGACAGTACTTGCTACATAATTATTGAGGGATTTGAGAGTAACCTTGTTTCAGATAACAAATTACTGCAGTGCAGGAACCAGTGGAACTACAGTACAAGCAGTTTATTTTGAAAGCCTTTGAGCTTCCAACTACCTGCCGGTTATAAATGCATTTGAAGGATCTCATTATAATTCAGTTGAGGACAGCTCTGGGCTATGTGTCAGTCAAGTCATGTAAACCGTATACATATAAATTCATGTTGCTGAAAATTTTTCCTTAACATAGACAGCAAAAACCTGTGGGAATGGAGTTTAGCTGGGTAGCTTAAGCTCTGTCTAAAGTAAAGCACGCAGCTGTGAAGCGTGACACAACCAGCTGTTGCACTCGGTAGAGTTATTAGACTGTGCTGTATTTCGTACAGTCAACCTGTACATTTATCTTAGAATGACTTTTTACTCTATGAATTTCAAGAGCATTTGAACTCGAGTCTAATGGTAGCTATCCTGAATTCCAGCTATATACAATACACTTCAGAGTCTCCAGAGTCTTTTACTACATACTGTGTCAGCAGATTTGATAGGGTATTAAAACTCTACATAAAGCACAACACACTAAAGTGTCTCTAGAGAGAAAGTTTCTCTGAAGTAGTCTTTCACTACACACTAAATCACCATGAGACACATTCAGAGAGGCATTATTTATATCATCAATTACTAGATTAGACAAGACCCATCAAATGTATTCACAGAGTCATGTCAGTCCCATTCGATGATTTTAGTTGTCTAACTTTTAAGACTGAGGCGATAACCCATTATTAGTGCTAGTCTAGATGGTAATGTGTCGAATAGTCTTCTGTAAAAGACCCCTTGAGAGAAAGTACACAGAGAGTCCATTTCCTAAGAGAAAAAAAATGCATGAACTCCGCCAGCAAGCACTGACTTCGGTTATTTGCCTTGACAGCTACTTTACACTGTTGCAACTTTCTGGTCCTCTGAGATATCTATAATTTATCTATTGTAGCATCAAGGGAGCAAAATGTTTGCTGTTAACTGTGTCTTACTGAGGAAATTTCAAGACTAAAAAAAGTGTATATTTCAACTGGTCTGATTTCAAAAGGAACCCTTATTCGTTATGAATTAAGCATGTCTTTTCTTGTCAGAAACTTGAGAGATAAGGGTTTGGATATTTTGGCTAAAGCTTTGGTTTGCTATAGGAATTCTAAGGAGTAGCTGATCTAGTGAGTTGCCTCACTTCCTACTCCCTACATAGACAGCATCTTAATAAGTGACAGATTTGGAACACTCTTTAGAGCCGGCAAGTTTACATAAACACAAATATCATTCAGGTGACTCAACTCATTGTTTATTTAATTAGGGTTTTACATTAGGATGTTGCTAAGCTAACTGTGCAGTACTCTAAATGTGTATTCACGCCGTGTCAAAATGATCATAATTATTCTCACTGGGATTCTGACTTCTAAAAAGCGTTCAGGTCCTTGTAGAGCTCATAATTACAACTTGTGACAATTTAGAATCTTCTGATAGCTCCCACTTATACCACATGCGTAAACAGTCAAAATAGTGGCATTAGCAGCAATTTTTCACATTTCTGTTTTCCTATAATTTATTTATTTTTAATGTCTTAGTGCAAGAAAAATGCATTTCTATCACATAGTATCACTATCTAATGTCATGCTAAATAAACTTCGTTTATTAATAAGATATTTAGATTACTTGTTATATTGTGATACTGTCAAATTATTATTTAAATTACACATTCATTTTGGTCATTTTGGAAATTCAAGATTTTTTATTCGTCACAAAAAAAATCTTGGAATTTCTATGGCAACACTATTAAGACCAAAATGCACAATACCCGTTTTGGTTAAAATACTAAAGTATCTTAAAATGCTGCCTCGAATGGCACACTATGTTTAGAACAGAGCAAGTGTACACTTATCCTCAATGATACAGCAGAAGAGCACATCCTCTCCTCATCAGCTCTCATTTTTATGACGTGCAGTTTGGAAATCAAAAGCTCTTAAGAAAAAAAAAATAGATTTACACAACCATGGTGCAGGCAGTCGTCATGGTTACAGACTGAATATGAGGAGTAAGTGTGGGAGACCTCGCTGGTAGTTTTGCTGTGTGGGTTGAGACATTGCTTCCTGTGAAGCAATCAGATGTGGAAGCTCTACACTGGGTCTGTAGCCCCCTCACCTCAGTGTTCATGGCTACTGCAGCAGGACATGCTCAGTTAGAGTCCAAAGTCGATACAAACCGACAACTGCAGTGTAAAAAGCGTGTCAAACCTGTTCAGTGCCATTTTTACCTATGCGATTCTTTCATCAAAAGCAATAATGGCTTTTGTTCAACACAAAACATAGTTTTTATGAAGTAGGCCAGGTGCTTTCTTTTTCTCATCCTTTTTGCATGACAATATAATTGAGAGAGTATGTGTGCATATCACAGGAGCGATACACATGTAAGGGTCCCAAATCATTTCCAGGACAGTCTCTCCTGGGGTAAGATAATGCGCTTCACTTTAATGAAATTACACGCGGAATTAGAGCTTGGATCAGGAAGCTTGGGGCGAGGGGGGGGGGGGGGGGGGGGCTCAGGCCCCCCAGCCTCCTCTGGAAGTAGCGGATTATTGCTCAGGAGAGACTGCAAATCTCTGTGGCAACCGTTGGGGATGGGCTAGAGTTGGGAGACGCTTATCAGCTGGAAAAGAGCTAAAAGAAGCAGGAATGGGAAGTCTATGATGTTGAAGTCCCATTGAAGACTGAGAAGCATGAATATTCATTGAGCCTCCTTCGTATGACATTGCTCTCATGTTATCGCTTGACTTTCTTTCACTCTTTCTCTGCTAGTTTTTCGAAAGTCTTATCCTCCTTTTCCCAGGCTCCCCACGTGATGTTTTGTGAAGCATTAGCTACGTCCTCTCTGTTTGTACATGAGCAAAGTGGGTTTCTAAACATGTCCTGATTGCGCTCTTATTTTTGAGATGAGAAGCTCAGCTTTAAAACTGTGGAACGGCCGGCCTTTCACAAGTCTTCCTTGGAGGTTTGTACTTCGGAAGTCATTACACTATGATGGGCGTTCAAGTGATTTTGGCTGAAAAAATAGATGCATTGGACAATTTTATGTGTTTTTCTCTGTTTTTCACTCAGTGGCGAACACAGGAAACTTTCAGTGCGAGTTTATCAATGCTTCCAAAGAGAATGATGGGAAATCACAAACTGGATAAATGAGCATTATTTTCTAGCAAGCTTTATCACTGTTCTTCAACAGCACACGAAATTAGGAAATTATGCTGATGACAAATACAACCTGAAGATTTCTTCTTTTTTTCAATTTTTTTCCTAATTTTATGGTGGTATTATTGTTCACTGTGTTTTCAGCATTGTACAAAAACCCTGATCCTTATTCTCTGCAACATTTAATTTTGCTGAATGGAGACTCTGTGCCATATAAGGCCACTAAGTCCATAGGCCTATAAAAATGTAACATTGTGAATGTGTGGGGAAATGTTTTTTTTTTTTATTAATATTATTTTGGTCATTATTCACAACATTGCATGAGTTGCCAAGTATGTTTTTGCAGTGATGATTTAATTTGGGTGGGATGCTGTAAAGTTTAAATTCCAAAGTGTTAACAAATGTGATGCGATGTTATAAACAATCAAGCAGTTGAGATTTGCTATATAGTGTATAGCACTTTTCATAAGTATAGTGTATATATGCGAATATATGCAGTTGGATTTACTAAGTAAAGGGTAAAGTACTGTACATTCAGCTAGCAGTTATCATAAAATAAACTCTGAAGGGGTTTATTTTGCAATAACAACCAGCTGGATGTACAGTATTATCCCTCTTACTTTCCAAATAAGTGAATAATTGGACACAAAATATTGATTTGAGATTATTTATTTATTTATTTGCTCACTAAACGCAAAGCTTCCATGAAAAAAAAAACAGTTGTTAGCAAGCAGCTTTGAGTCGAGATGAATGAACATGTTCAAACTAGATGAACATTTAAGCGATAATGTACAGTCATATCACTAATTGCTTGGCTTTTTACCAGATAATGCGTAATTGATGGAATATTGTTTCGAGGTGAAAGTGTCTTACATGTTTAATATCTTATAATCCTTTGCAGTGTACAAAATAGTTGTCCTGGCAAGATGATGATCTCGGCAACAATATTACAGTGCTATTAATGCTGAAGTCCTCCAATTTCATTTTCAGTAACTGTAGTATAACAGAGAGGCATGGTTCACTCTTAGAGTTCTGATGTTCTTGATTCATATGCAGTTGTAAAGGAGGGTTTCTCATTGCAGTGACACATTGATGATTTTTTTCATAGGTTAACACAAATATTCCTTGCTAGCTGCTTGTTGGTTTGTCAAACAAATCATGCTTATGAAAGGAACACAGAAAGGTCAAACGTTTTGTAGCTTTTATAATTTAAACTGCTAATTTATTTCTCATACATCTCTATGTATGCATTGTGAACTGAATTATGCCATTTTGCAAACTTACCTTGAACTATAATTATAAAGCTCATCTGCTATCTTGATAATCTTTAATAATAAAACTCATTTATCTAAGTTTAAGTAAGTCGTGACGTATTGTCAAGTCTATCTATCACAGCCATAAAACTCAAAAGCAGCATTTCACGCTATACTGTAGCTCTGTTGCTCTAACGGTCTCTTCATCTCTCTGGTCTAAATGAACCGTTATCAGGACCGTGGGCTGTTTTCTAATCATCAGCCATGAGAGAAAGCAACTCTTGTGGTTTATTTTGCTGCTCTTATTGACCCATGGCTTAGCTCCTCAGGGAAAAATGGCTAAGTGTTAGATGGCTTTGGCTTGAAGGAACCCTTTCCTCAGTATCACAGGCTGTAGACACACTGATTTTATCAAGTCTCTTCAGTATCCCCACATTTTCTCATCATATAAGAGGAAGAATGAGTGAGTGAAAGAAAGAAAGAGAGAGGAAGCGGCAAACAAAACCAACATGCAACCGGTTACCCTGCTGGTCAGTGCAATGCAAACAGACTCTGGTGAGAAACTCCATTACTGATAATGGTCTGTGTTTGTGCCGGCTGTTGAAGAATCAGCATGGCTAATTGACCTTGCTGAGTCCCAGCAGGCAATGGGCTCCGTGTCAGCAGAGCAGGGAAGGACATTATCTGATTTCACACAGTTTGATGCGCTCAATGACACGCAGAATGACTGTTGCTCCTGTGAAATCATACGACAAATATTCAGAGAATAAAGCCAAGAGAAATATATCAGAGAAAGCCGAATATATAAGCTATGTTTTTTGCGATTAAAGTAGTGGATGTGTTGCATTCAGGATAGCTTTCAAATGTACAGAATGTATCCGGGACTGTGCAATCCAGATTTCAACAAATCGTTTTTTCTTTTCCTACTTTTAATCCTACTGCACATTGGACTTCTGGGACTTCTTATTACTCTGACTACTTTGTGCTTTGCCTTGAAAGGTGTAAATTGATCTGTTGCCGTCAGGAGTTGAGGTGAGAGTGATTGAAAGTACTGCAGATGAGTCACTTTCCAGATATAGCCGAGCAGTCTGTTCTCTGAATCTTTCTCAGATGAAAAGAAGTTGTCATTCTCAGACAAGAAAACATTTAGATAGAGCCTAACCATCTATTCTCTTAAAATCTGGTGAAATAAGGTAATTAACTTTGCTATTGGCTCAGTACACTACATTATGCACTTTATATCCTCTTCAACACATTCACCTTGAGGAAAAACAATTTTGCATTTTAATGAACTAATTTTGCAGTTGCTATTGTGTAGAATTGAGAAGGAGGGAAATGCACAACAATCAATACAGCAAGGATCAACAGACATTTACTATATAATAAACTGATTAAGTAGAGAAGAAAACTGTATGTGAACTGAATTAATAGAATACCTTACATTGTGTTGTTTATTATTGCAAACTAGACTGTACAATTTTTAAAGAGAATGACTTTCCTTAATGGAATCGGTCATGCTTGACATGATGCTGCAACTCAGTTTAGTCAATTAAGTTGAAAGTAGACTAAATAGATTTTTTTAGGTGAATGTTCTTATATGCTCTCAAAGATGGTGGATAACTGATGCTACATTGGGATGGGCTGTGCAGACGTTATCGACAGAAGCAGCAGGTTGCAGAGAGAAATGCTGCCAAGAATTATTCCCTTTTCTCCACTAATCTCATTCAAACTACCTATCACGTTCGGTTGCACTGCTAGTGCTAAATTGCTTACAGTTATTACTGATAAGAAGCATGTCTGATAAAAAAAGACCCAATGTGGTAGGTTGTACATTCTCTGGGGTGCTTTGATGATTGCTAATGAATTGTCTTTACTTTATGACTTTAGAATAAAAACTCCAAATCCAGACCTAACACTACATGCATTTTCAGATATACGCTTATATACTATTGGAGTTTAAATGTGTGCCAATGCAAATATCAGTGTATGTAAATATTGTATTATTACTTTTTATCCTTCAACATTTTTTTTATTTTTTTTCATTTATCTCAATGCAATACAAAATATCAGTGCTTGCAACTCCATGCCACCCAAAAGTCAAATTGGGATCCTAGGGGACCACAAGGGGGTGCTAGGAAGTCTGTGGGTTAAAAAAAAACTGATCAAATGGAAAATGGCTCTGCATATTTAAAACTGAAAATGGTTATCTTCAGGATTATATATCTAACAATATCTTATATTTAACAATAAAACTGATACATTGTCAATAAAAATGTGTACAAATATTTTGGTTTGTAAATGATGGCCTTAATACAATGACAGTATAAAACCAAATCATCAAGCACATATTCTCTTTATAATATCATTCATTCTTTCTGTATAAATGCCTTTATTTTAGGAAGGGGGTTCCTCACAGTAAAATAATCATATTTAGGAGTTAAAAAAAGTTTGAAAACTTCTGCATGAGAGAAAAATATTACCACAAATCCTTCCTTGAGAAGCACACAGACATCTCTGATTGACTTTCATCTATGTTTCATTGCATTTGACACATAACCATCAGTCTTCACCAACCCACAGTTATTGAGTGCATTTACAGACTTCTCTGGAGTTTTTGAGTCACGTTTCACATAAGGATGAAAAAGATTTGAACCAAGTCTTAAGTTGTTTAAGATGAGCAAATGAGTAATGACCATATGCTACATAAATAAAGTTCATGAAGTAAATGACTGTCATAGTTTATTAGTAACCCCCCCCCCCCCCCCCCCAGTTTTTTAACAACATGTAAACATTAACATTTTAGTGCCAGCAAACAGCAATTAGTTGATCAAATAAGTTGACAGGTAATTTCAAAGTGGTCTAAATGCATTTAAGCATAACATCACAGGATTTGGCACATCAACACCAAACACAGATAAGATATCTACCCAGACTCATTTAATAACATTGATAAAACATTTCTGATGACATTTCTGAAAAATATTACGCTGCTTCTTACAGGTTTTGGCATGTTTAAAGAGAAATATCCAGACCCTAGCCTAAACCTTACTGATAATGTTAACAAAAGCAAACGTGAGATAAAAACACATTTACTGGAACAGACATGCCATTTTATCTTCCACTAGTCTTTGAGGTCTTTTGAGTGTTGTGACTTGATAAGTCGTCAGACTCATACCTGAGTGCAACTGAGCAAGTTTACTACATCAGAAAAGCCATACAAGAGGAGCTAGTTATGTGACGGTAACATCAAAATGTATTAGTTTACATATCATGCACTGTGGTAAAATGTTTTGAAGTCATGGCATAGTATGTATTGAAAAATTGTGTGACGTTGTATTAATCATTAAATAGCCACTGTTATCATAATTTGTGCGAAAAAGGAAAAAAAGAGAAACTGCAGTGAATTGTATGTATATGAATGTTTTTGGAGAAATATGTAGGTAGAGTCTATGTAGGTTGTAGGTTTTCACGAGTCTATGTTGCAACCGTGAGGTAACTTGCATTGATTTGCCCACATTAAAAAGTGTTTTGTGCTATTTAATCAGCAATGGGATCATATTCGAGGGTCCTTGATATCAACAATGTTGAAAACCCTTCATTAAAGGATTAAAACCCTGCAGTATTAGCTGTAAATCACTGAAATGTTTGTTTTTCTAAAACATGAGCTGTGCTTTATTTGTGCTGTTGTTAGCCTGGAGCAGGATCATACACCTAGCTGACTCTGTCAGAGCAGATCATGCCAGGTACCCTTGCACCACACACCCAGTACCTGATGTACATTTTACAGATTTCTGTAACAATGTATCATCCGGCTGCTGACAGCTTCTCTCGACCCACCCCCTCACTACCAGCACACTCCTTCCCTCTTATTCACAGGTATCTGATCCCAGAGTCCCAACGGTCTTATTTCTTAAGAGACTGTAGGGAAACAAGCAGACAGAGAAACTGATACCTATGTGTTTGTACTATTCTGTATTGTGTTATGTGTATCAGTGCTTTGGCATGGCAAAGCCCTGTTTATTATGCTAATAAGGTTGTTTGAATTATGAACCAAGAGAGAGAAAGAGACAGATGAGAGTAGAGACCACATAAGCTATGTATAATATTGTTTTTCATTTGTGTGCACATAAGAATCCAGAAGAGTTTTAGTCATATTATTGGATACATTTTCACAGTTTCATAGGAAATTACCTTGCTAATGACTAGTAGACTGTCTCATTTCAGTCTGATGATAAAAAGCCCAGAGTTGCTGTTTGCGCTGCTTGTTTATCTGATAAGGAACCTGCCTGCATCCTGAAAAATATATTGTAAAAAGGGATTTTCACAGATTTGCATCTGTCTACCGTAAAACATGATGGAGGAATATGGTAAATAATTCATTATTTGGCATACAAAACTATAAAATCTTAATACAGGTCAGATAGAGACAAACAACAGGAAGTGCTAATTGGTTTTGAGCTGAAGGCATACGTCTTTGGAAGCGCCCTCAGAGTTGACACAAACTTTCAGAGAGAGACAGTTCTGAGTGACTTTCAACTGCGTCACATTTCAAAACATTGTCATCAGTCTTCTTCAACTTGCTATTAATGAGTGTCATTATTCTCTGGAGTTCCTGCTGTGTTCTGTTCCATCCTGTCCTGTCTCCTGAGTCAAGATTCACGTCAAGATGAAAAAGAGATGAGCCAAGTCTCAAGTTGTTTAAGACGAGGAAATGAGTAATGACCATATGCTATATAAATAATGTTTAAATATTCATGGGGTGAATGGCCGTGATGGTTTATTTGCTAATTTTATTGCTAGCTGGCTGGTACAGCTTTGTAACAACATGTAAATATTAATGTTTGGTGCCAGCTGGTGGTAATTATTTAATGAAATTAATGGCAGGTAATTGCAGAACTGTCTTCATGGGTTTGGACTGGTAATAGCTTTATTACCATACTCTGATAAAATTCTAGTCAATACTGAAGTCAGTAATTATTTTCATTTCATGAATGATTTTAAAATTCTACTATTTTGCCGCCTTAAAGTAAAAAAAAAAAAAAAAAAAGTGCTATAAGTGAATTTAGGCATTATAACGCATTAGGCATTATAATATTTATAATAATAAATAAATAAATTAAGATTTTAACATTAAGTGAGCATTAGATGACATTAAAGGTGATCTAAACATTAAATATCCACACTAGATCTACACTAGAGACTTTGCCCATACACTAAAAAAAAGGAATAAAAACAATTTTCACTCAATGCTAGTAAATTAAAATATTTAATAATAATATTACAAAGAATTTGCAAGTAATGCATTAAATTAATCATTACATTTTTATAATAGAACGACTGAAGTGTTTTTTTTCTAAAATATTCTCCAATAATCATTTTTATAGTAATAGTATTTTTTAAAGCCAAGTTTTTGTTAAACACTAATTGTCTCTACTATGCTGTTTAATTACATATTATGATTATATTTGTTTGTTTATTTACCGTGATCGTCAGAAACATGAGAAAACACAATGAAATATCTGTGAAGTGAAGCAGTCAAGCTGTCCTTGTTACTGCCGCTAGATTGTGGACAAAGAGGCTGTATGTGGTTGTTTAAGCATGAAGATACTGAAACTGTCTGGCAATACGGCCCTGTAGTAAACACATGTTGTTGTTGTTTTTAACTAGCAAACAAAGTGTGTTGAAAATAAACAGACATACAGTGATGAGTGCCACTGACATTGGCGATGACATTGACAGCGATTGTGAGGGTGACAGTGGACGTATTGTTGACAATGATGGGGAACAGAAATAACAGACAGGCGGAGAGAATGGTAGATGGAGGGGGGTGGTGCTTATGTCTGTTGTAGTTCAGATTCTTATTACCAATATGAGCTCACAGCTTTTTGTGCATACAGATGAACTGAGGTGTGCAGTCGCTAATTAATTTCAGCACTGTAAAATGGAGCGTTCTAATCCACAAATAATTGCTTTTTTCCTGCTAATCACTAAGGATGGTCCAAGTCTGCCGCTACATCTGGTTTTCTGTGTGCTGACACACAGAAATGAATTTACTTTGTATTCGGTGTCTTGTGACACAGGCCAACATAAGGCCAAGTCACTTCTTCACAGCAGAGGCAAAATAATTGCTTCTTGTTTAGAGATAATAAACAACCCCAGTGTTCAACCCTCAGCATCTCTCATATCTATACTGACAGGAACATATTTATAAGGGAATGTCTTAATTGGTTCACAAAGAAAGAATTCTTGAATTATGGCAGGTTTGGAAAAAGTCTTTATACGCATAAAATGCTTCCAAATGTTTAATGAGCCTTTAGTGCATTTATACAAGTTTTTCACTTTTCATTGATTTATTAGAGAACAATGACAGCAGAGATTAAATTTCTGTCGGGGTCCGGTTGAAATTGCCTCAAGTTATTTTCACAGCAAATTGCCTTTTGAAGTATAAATGACCAACTGTCCATCAAAATGAGCCAAGCAGCTCTAGGAATTTTTGTTCTTTCTGGAATGAATGCTATTTTATATACTATTTGGAACAAAAAGAAAAATGTCATTTTAGACCAGGGGTTCCCAAACGTTTTCATATATTTATTAGACCACCTACTAATTAGAACAAAAACATTTTAGAGTAAATGCTTTTGTTCATGTTATTCAATTGGGAATGGCTGCTTATGGCAAGCTATAATAGTGTATAATCCTGAAAAAAGCTATTAATATATACATGTGTTTTTATTCAATTAAATGAATGCTCCAAATTAAGACGTTTAACCAGAGAAACGATATTAAATTCACATTAAGCCTTAAATTGTTTAATTCTCTATTGCCATTGACTGCTCATAATATTCCATTTTTTAAATAGTAAATCTTTATTAAAACATTGGGCTAATAGATTAAGCATTATTTCTCTCAACTTTGTCATTCCCCAGTCTGGTTTATTTGGGTGTGCGCCATACATAACACAAAAACAAATACGAGTGAATATGACGAAATGGCTTCCTCTGGGTTTATCTTTCCCATCTGTACTAAACACGTTCATAATCCTTGACATAACCAAGGCTTCATAAGCAAGTTGATGCAATGGGCCTATTACTCAAATGTATTGTTATGGTTGTGCTCACCTCTGATTTTAGAGTTGTATATTTTCTTCATTATAAAACATTGCCAGGAATAAATCAAAATCAGTCATACTGTAGATGACATTAATGTAATCAGCACTTCAAACGATGGAATAAATAAAGACGAGCAATGAAACGTTTGTTCATAATGAGATCTGTGCTAGCCTAGTTCGTGGATTTATATTCTAATTAGCTATGCCTGGTTGCATAGTGGCATAGTAAAACTAGCTAAATGATCATTAAAGTATAAAGTTCAATTCAGAACATGTGGTATTTTTATGAATATTTTTTAGTTTTATGCAACATGAAGATTATTTTATCCCCAAACGTTTGGTACTGTGGTTCTAAAGCTGCACTTGTGGAATTGAAATGCGTAAATTTCCCATTTTGTAAACACATTTACCTTCTATGAACATGCATCTCATTCTTCAATGCACTTTAATGGAAATAAATGGAGAGATGACTTTATGCTCTGCCGTAGTCACCGACCAGTCACCAGGATAAATGAGATGAGCCTCTAGTTGAATGAATTAGAGAAGTTCCTCCCCACAACTCTGCAGGGTTCAGGCCGGAGCGTTCACTGAAGCGCATACCATTTCTTTGGTCTGCGGGGGAAGAACTAAGACATCTCTAATGGTCTAGATGATACTTAGAAGAAAATTCAACGCTGGCCTCCAAATAATCTTGTTACATTTTGTAACATTTATTTTCCCCTGAGATATGTATATGAGGTATCAGAGCTGTGAAATATGTTCAGACTCAGATCGGGATGTGCGGCTAGTACAGGGCTTTCTGTGCTTGTTTGGCCTTCTTCATTATATATAGTGCTCATTTGGAAATGTCAAGAGTTAAATTGTAATTTGTTATCGATAGCATTTGTACATTCTCTAGGTAAATGAAGATATTTAACTTATTTAAATATTTAATAATAATAATAATAATAGATATTTAACCTATCTGTTTATAACATATATATACCTGCCTTTTTGATTGATCGATATAAATGTTTATGACATCCAAAATCCACATGCCTATGTGTTAATATATGAAATTGTTCCAGTTTAATAGGTTTCATTTGTGTTTTTAATTCATATTAAAACATATTTTATATATGGAAATTTTATTTTGTCTATGGGCTGCTCCATGGTACAGAAAAGCACTGTGTATCAATAAATGATAGGATGAGTTTGATAACAGCCAATAATGTTGAGGATCCATTCAGCTTTTTCTTACAGATGGAAAAGCATCTACACCAGCTGCCAGGCCATCTTTCAATTGGATATAGACATATAGAAGACAGCAAAACACCAATAAGCCCCACTATCTCTTTGTTATTGCAGACTGACAGTCCTTCACATTATTGGCTTAAATGACACCTCTCAGCATTCAGCAACAAAGCCCTGCTCCAATCAATAGACTCACCATGGCAACAGAATATGATGAAAATACAAGGTTATGAACATGGCCTTTATCACGCATGCATAGCATTTCAAACACAACATGCAAAAATGCCTGTCAGGTGAATCCTAATGCATTGTTTTAGGCACAAATATGCTAACCTGAAACCACGTGTCGTCTTCTTCCAAGTGTATCGTCCCACACAGAGTGTACTTGAGCTGTCAAAAATGTGACATCAGTCTTATCAGCTGTATGTGTGTTGTGTGAAGTAATTAGGCATGACTCTCTGCCTCAGGCCCTTTTTGATGACATTTTCACAAGACCAACATAGGAATGAAGGCTTCAATGAGAACCTCAGGGAGCGAGATGAGGCATAAATATCTTGATTATATTATAGTTGTGATTTACATATGTTTTTAATGGTGATGATTCATGTGGAAATGTTGTATGACCTCTTTAGGATATATATTTAATATAAATGCTATTAATAAGGCACAATCTACATGTCAGAGTCTCAATAGCATGAAAAAATCCATAGTCATCTTGGCTCTGCCGCTCAACCTGTGGCAGATTTCTGTTTTTGACATATTCTACAAACTCTGCACTGAGTAGAATAAAGAATATCTGGAGCCAAATATGTCACAAGATATATCAATAAAAAGCTACAAGAACAAGAACTTGTATTTGTGACTTCAATGTGTGAAGTTCAGCACACTGTGTGTACATGTATTTTTTATTATTTTTCTGAAAACTATTTTAGTAACACTAAAAGTGATAAATAGTTAAATGTGGTGCATAAGGATTTTTTTGTTATATATATTATCAACATGTACAGTGTAGCGACAATATAACAAATATATAATGCTTATTAGAATGTAACAAAACCAGTTATTGCCCGATCAAAACTAGAACAATCCCCAATTAAACTAGTTTACAAACTAGTCCAATTCAAAATATGCCACTCTCATATCTGAAATACATATTTTACAGTCAGTGTTTCAGTGTTACAGTCAGACAAAATTTCACATTAAGTATTAATATATAGTAGTAATAATAAACAATCTCTTTTTATAAAAACGTAAAATAAGCTCTTTACTCTGTATTATCATCTTGTGCAGTTTTAACATTCTTATAATATAAATTGGCTAGAGTAAATATTTCAATACAAGCTTTTCAAATTTTTAACCCATGGGGAAAAATCAGCCTGCATTAACAGTTTAAAAGGACCTCAGTTCTGCAGGAAACACTAAATGACTTTAGCAACCCAGCTTTACTGAAAACAATTGTGAGTTTAAATCTAAAGTGAAATCTAATTAAATTGTTGATTTTACGTTATATTTGTGTGCTGCTATTTGTTTTTCATGCTTATTAGAGTATGGCACAGTTAACTTTGAATTCAGTCATTCATGAGGTTGCATGACAGTTCTTTGAAGGCAGTTGCCTGGCACTCTACTAGGTTTTTAAGTTTTAATGTTATACCAACCTTCTTCTTCCTCCTCTTCCTCTCAGAAAGACAGATCACCGTCATCTCTGGAGGAATCAGCAAGACTAAGTCGGAGGGAACAAGGACACTTGAGCGGTTTTTGAGGAGATTAGTCCAGCTAAGAATTGCATTAGATAAAGAGCAGACGGGCATGAAGAATCCACAGGTAAATGCCAAAGCTGCACCAGCAAATGAGTCTGACCCGAAAACTCTGCTTTTAGTTGTGCATTGTCAATGATGTGTTATCTGCTACTCAAGAGGTTGCTTTAACTCTGGAAGCAACTGGCTTCAGGTGAACAGCACTCAAAGCGGGAAGTCGTGGCCTAATGGTTAGAGAGTTGGACTCGTAATCGAAAGGTTGCGGGTTCGAGTCCCCGGCCGGCAGGGATTGTAGGTGGGGGGAGTGAATGTCCAGCGCTCTCTCCACCCTCAATACCACGACTGAGGTGCCCTTGAGCAAGGCACCGAACCCCCAACTGCTCCCCGGGCGCCGCAGCATGGCTGCCCACTGCTCCGGGTGTGTGTTCACGGTGTGTGTGTGTGTGTGTGCATTTGTTCACTACTCACTGCTGTGTGTGTGCACTTGGATGGGTTAAACGCAGAGCACCAATTTCGAGTATGGGTCACCCTACTTGACAATACGTCACGACTTTAAAGCTATGTCAGTAAATGATGTAGCAATCTCAGTTAGTGCTGTCTGACAGAGGCACAGGGGCCAGGGTTCTTTTAGCCCAATCAATTGAACTTATAAGGCAAATATTTAAATATGCGCTTCTGTTGGCTAGCATTTAAAGTGCATTACATGGTACAGACAATAATTCACTATAGTTTTAGCACTTGATATTACCAACAGGTAAAATGCCCTGAAAATACGGACTATGACAGACTCTGGCATCAAAATGCATTTCAATTTTAATGATTTGGCATAATTAAATAATTTGTGCAATATATTAGAAATGTTGTTAATTGGTTTAACTTTTTATTTATGTTTTATTTCTAACCATAATTTGATATTAAATGAGCAAATCCATAGCTTGGAGATGTTAGTTAGCATACGTGTGCTCACAAACATCTATCAAGCCAGTAAAAACTTGTAAAGCTTGTTACAGAATAACATATGCAAGACCAGCACATGTGTATCTGCAGGGTGAGTATCTATCAGTCATACGATGGCTCATGAATATTAATGAACCATATTAAGTGATTGCTCAGTCACTGCAACATCAGCATGAGTTAATATTCATGAGGTAAGCCATTGCCATGTCATAATGTCCCAACCACTGCTCTACTTTGCAAACTTCTTCCTTCTTCAAAACACCTCTGCTATATCAGCAACCTTGAGGTGTCTAAGCATTATTATCAGAGAAGAGCAGTTACTTTCACCCAGTCTTGATATGAGTTGCATAGGTATATTCTAATGAAGACTGTTATCACGTGGAGCTTTCACCTTATCTTTGTGCTCTCAAGAGCTCTACTCCAACACCTTCAGATCGGCTGTATTTTAAATCATGGCTTGTTTGTGCCGAGTGTTGTTGGCAGTGCTTTGAGATTCTCCAGTACAATGGCTGATCATGATGATGCATTCTTTCACATATTGAAGGGCATGTTTTACTGCCTAAAATGCAGTATAAAAGACAAATGCATTGATATGTCAGCTGTTATCTCAGCTGTTGTGTGGAATAATCATATGTTGTAGCTGTTTAATGGGTCATTTGGTTGCCTTAAATCTCTTGGAGAGCTTGCACGTCTGTATTCAGCATCTTTATTTATTCTTTGTGTATTTCTTTTGTGTTATAGTCAGTATGGACAGATTTTGATCCTGTGCCAGTAATCGCTATAGCTGTTTGTTATAGGATTGGGCTGTACCATATGGATGTTTGCATGTGCACAGAGTATATGAGGGTAGTTTATTAACTCACGCTGATTATAGAAGCAGGCTTGACTTTGTTTTGCATCTGTGGATTCACTGCCAACAGAATTTAATCGCAAAGCAGCAGCAAAAAGCATCATCAGGAATATAAATTAGACAACAAACAGTTCCAAACTGGTCAAATGAAAGCAACCGCTTATCAGCAAAGAGCCTTTATCTGGAGCCTTTGACTAAAATGTACAAAAATGATCCCAGTGGGTAAACAGAAGCTAGAAAAATTTCAAATCTCAGCATCCTGCCTGTCTTATCTCATTTCACAATGAGAGGGTATGTATTAAAAGTTCCGATAGAAACCTTAAATCTCAATGTTTTGAGTCCAAGAGTTTATGACTGATGGAAGATGGAAAGGTATCAGCAAGATTCCCCTTGCAGACTGGAGAAACGGAGGATTAAAAATAAAGTCAACCCAAAGCGCATTAATGGGATTTTTGTCGGGAATTTTAAAAAGTCCAACAAGGTAATGTGTTTTTTTGCTCTGAAATAGACATTTGGTTTATTTCTTTAAAAAATAAGATTTGGCATAAAAACAAAATGAACAAGAAAAAAATATTTAATATATAACTTGAAAACAAGTATAATATATTATATTCATATAATAGAACTTCTGATGCATGATTAGACATGTTAAGTGGAAAATGAGAGTAAATTCTGATTAAGATTTTTTTTATGAGCATGCATATGGTGTATATTTTATAAGATGCATAAGTAATTAATGCAAATGAAATGCACAGAATAAATCCCCTTAACTAACCCTCTAGATTACACTCAGATCAACCTCTTCCTGAGCTCAGACCTTCAGACAATATCCCAATGCACCCTCAATCTGTCTTGTAACAGAAGCCTCTCTGTGTCACTCACACACAGCGCACCTTCGCTTTTCAGATCAATATCTGTTTGTTTTCCTCAGTCACTGAGAAACGTACAATGTGACCGCAATAACATTCCATGTTCCCACAAGCCCTTGCTGCAGCAGCTCTTATGAGATCTGTTCCATTTGTGAAAGGAGATCGGGTTGATAGTGCGACCCTATAAATCGACTGCTTCACTTCCTCATACACACGTACACACTTATAATGCGCAGAACACAAATTGTGTCCTTTGGGAAGCAAAAAGGGAGTGCGCAGAAGCACAATAGTCTGGCAGGACATCAGGGTTATTTCCGTGGGAGCTGTCGGAGCTGTTTATTTAAAGCGTTCTGACAGCCGAGCCAGCTAAATTTGGTAGGGGAACAGCGGCCTTTGCAGAATAAGCGTCAGAGCCCGGAGCTGCACGAACCCTCCTTCACACGCTAAACTAAACTCCCACGCTGGGATTTCTGCCCACCTGTCATTAAAACGCCTTTGTCGCTGGTGTGTTCTTCCGCTGCTTTCTGTACAGAGCGATATAGCACAAATATAGCGGTGCCGCTTAAGCTTTGAACGGACCTTATATTGTTCTTGCATCGTACACCAGGGGACCGTTTAAATTCATTTGTGGTCAGTATTACCGTTGCTGTTTTTCAGCACGCCATTAGAAACCACTTAGGTTCTCTCACCATGGAGTCTGTAGTGCTTTGAAGGCATGAATGAAGCTTGTCTGAAGCTCTAATGCTGGCTGAGATGATTTGCTTTGTGTTTTGACTAGCCTGCTCATGCAAACAATATTCAAATGTTGAAGTGGATCGCTTGCAGTCTGCTTGGTGAAATCATGCTGTTGAGGATGACAAAGCCATATTCACAAAGAAGTCTTTGAAAACTAGCTAAACTATCTAAAGGCTAATGGGACTGCCATATTAGTTCTGTTTTAGAAGTGTTTCATGAACATATTATTTAAACAGTTACTGCCATTAAAGAAGGAACACACACAAACCACATCTCATCACATGGATTTGATATGGATACACCAAGTCATCATAAGACAGCATCTTGACCTTTCTAGTCTCAGACAAGTTGTCGATTGTTTTTTAAATTTTTTTTTTTTTTTAGCGGAGGAGAGTCTCTGATTTTGTGACTATAAGCATCACTTACTACTGTATTTAAGTGGGGGGGGGATTCAAAGATAGATAGATAGATAGATAGATAGATAGATAGATAGATAGATAGATAGATAGATAGATAGATAGATAGATAGATAGATAGATAGATAGATAGATAGATGTACTGTGTATATATATATATATATATATATATATATATGTGACCCCTTGTTGGACCACAAAACCTGATCTGATTTATAAGCTGAATAAATAAGCTTTCCATCAATGTATGGTTTGTTATGATAGGGCAATATTTGGCTGAGATACAACTATTTGAATATCTGGAATCTGAGGGTGCAAAAAAATCTAAATATTGAGAAAATCGCCTTTAAAGTTGTCCAAATGAAGTTCATAGCAATGCATATTACTAATCAAAAATTACGTTTTGATATATTTACAGTAGGAAATTTACAAAATATCTTCATGGAACATGATCTTTACTTAATGAATTTTGGCATAAATGAAAAATCAATCATTTTGACCCATACAATGTATTTTTGGCTATTGCTACAAATATACCCCAGCGACTTAAGACTGGTTTTGTGGTTCAGGGTCACACACACACACATTTACATATGTCAGCTCAGAATAGATGTAAATACCAGATGCTCTGTTATGCCTACATTAATCCAGCTCAAAAACTTTGTTTGCATGTGCTGCAATGTATCATCTTCATTTTCTCACTCCATCCAGACACAGCACCTGCAAAAAAAAAGAAAGCAGAAGAAAACCCTCTTGACTTCCATGTATTAATTCTGCCCTCCTCAGTCTCTTTCAACTCTTCTCACACTTACACGGTGTTGGTACTGCCAGATGCTTAGATTTCATCTCCAAAATAAATGACTTAAAGGAGATAAAGGGCTCCCCGTGTGATAGTGGGTGGTTGAGGAGTTCTCCTCACTGTGAAGATAATCTGGAAGAGTAGAGGCCGTCACGCTTTATCTGCCTCCACCACTCCACGCTCGAATGGAGGCCACTAACCACTGCTCCTCCTGATTCAGTCCGATAAGCTCTACCTCCCTCAGGCAGTTACCAGTAACATCATTTTTCATCCTCTTCTCTATGCATCATCTAGATCTGTTGAGCACCTCACAGAGGAGAGAAGACGCGTGTTAGGAACAGATGCATGTGTGTTTTGCTCTGGTGTAGGCAGAGACGGTCATGACGTGACTTGTATGCAGTAAAAATATCAGGGTTTGTGTTTAGTTAAACGTGAGGTGTGCTACCTACCAGATAATGTATGCAACTATATTCTGCATTAGCTTGCCACCCACTGCTACAGCAACCGTAGTGGAGGAGGGGACTGAATGAAAGCAGTACAGCACAAATAAAAAGTGTGCTATGGGAAGCCGTTTTGACTTTTATTCATTCACATGATATGAATTCTTGATAGCAACAATTCAGTTTTTACTAGTTAAAATGTTAATTCTTGATATCAGGAATTATATTTCTACTAGTAACAATGGCTATTTTTGATATCAGCAATTGCATTTCCACTAGAAACAATGCTAATTCTTGATATCAACAATTTAATTCTTGATATCAACAATTTAATTGTCACTAGTGACAATGTTCATTTCTGAAAATGTATTTCTGATATCAACAATTTAATTCTTGATATCAGAAATTAACATTGACACTAGTGACAATTAAATTGTTGATATCAAGAATTAGCATTTTTACTAGTGGAAATGTAATTGCTGATATCATAAATAGCCATTGTTACTAGTAGAAATCTAATTCCTGATATCAAGAATTAGCATTTTAACTAGTAAAAACTGAATTGTTGATATCAAGAATTCATATCCTGAGAAGGAATAAAAGTCAAAACGGCTTGCCATATATATCAACTGCCTTTGTTGATATCAATAATTATTTTGTTGATGTTGTTTTGTAAAAATGTGAATTCTTGATATCAAGAATCCAGTTGTTATATGGCAAGCCATTTTGACCTACTCAAAATATTAGGTATTTTATTAATATTTAATTAATATTAATATTTATATATATTATGATATTATTATTTACTGAATATCAGATAAATAAATATTAATAATATATTTTTTATTTTAAATCCACATAATTCCATATTTTTTTCCATTTATATTTTCCTACATAAATATTTGAGAATTTATTAGTATTTAGATACTGTAGATAATTTAGGCAAGTTTTATAGTGATTTTCAGTCAAATGATTTTCACTCAATAAGGATTTGAAATGATTCTATATAATCTGTAAACAGGCTGGAATGAATTTGAATTAGAAATGCAGTTTATCATCAACAGTGCAGACAGCAGAATTAGTTCTTAATAGTGTTACTTACTACTGATGGAAAGAAAAAAAAATCATTTATACAATTTGTCAAAAGTTTCACAAAAACAGCCAGTTGCTGTGACGTGATTAATTTCAAGTTTGCAGCATAAGCAAATAAATATAGTACATTAGATTCTTTTCATTTAACTTATAAATCAACTTGTTGGATCGTGTACCATAAACTGGAGCATCTGAATCAGCAGTACTGCAGACAAATTGATCAATTCATCATCCAAATGATGAATTGAATTGTGCAGATTACAGTACAGCTCCAAAAGAGTGTGAATTTACATAAGTGTGAAAAGTTTAGCTTTATGTGAATTCAGTCCCTTATAAATGCACATTCCCTACAAGTTGCTGTCTAAATAGATAGTCGTTTTTTCAACACATCCAAAGAGCCTCGTCTATAGAATCACCCTCAGGCAATGCATTTACACACCAAGATAAGAGAAATTCAAGGTCTGCAGTGAAAGGCAGACTGCAGTATTGTAAATAGGTATGTAGTCATAACTTCAGGTTCTAATTAGTAAGAACAGATGTGCAATCTGACACATTCAGGTTAGGCATCACCTGCACAACAAGCTCCCTCACCTTGTGATTCATAACTACCGTATATTCAGAGTATGAGCCGGCAGACCTCAATTTTTTGATAAATTGCAAGCGACAGTTTGCCAGTAATATCATTTGTTCACCAGCCTCCAATCAACAGAATAGGAAGGTAAAGAGAGCGATGACAGTAAGCAACCCATAGGTGTGCCTAACCGATCACGGGGGTGACAATTCTTTGTGTAACTTGCGAAGGGATTTACACAGCAATCCTGGCAGCAAATAAATGGTGGGTAATTGATTTGCACAGAGTAAACAGAGCATCCTCTCTAATGGCTGGGCTTTATTACCTGCCTCTGTAATCATCTCAACTAGAGGGATTGTGTGATCCCTTGCAGGTCTCTCGAGATGTTTCCAGTGCTTTGGAGCAATGCAGGTGAACACACTCGAAGGACAACAACTGTAGCCTTAATTTTATTTATTTATTTTAAAAAATACTTCATACTTCATAAATAACCAAATATTCTATAGATGTATATATATGCACACAATTTATTTGAATATTTATGACAAGCAGGTATGTGTCTTTTTTTTCTGTTGTAAGGTGTACTTTGATTGGATTGGATCATTGATTGGATTGGTGACGTTTGCTAATTGCTGTGATCTTATCCGAGTGTCAGGTTGCTGGAGGGGAGGGATCATCAGAGAAAATATATGGTTGCGAGAGGGAGGGGAATTAGCTTGATTAAAGACTATGAGATGGGCACGGATAAATCATTTAAAATAAATACTGCAATATTCCATAAAAAATAAGAATTGTCAGTTTTTATTTTATGTTGACTTAAATGTTTTGATTTAATTAATTAAATTATGAGGGTACACATTTAAAATACTACTACTAATAATAATAATGTGCATGGAACTAGCAACAGCGGTCATTGCTCATGCAGCACCATTCATTGTGTGATATTGCTTGAATACAACAGCTTAATAAACAAGGAGTTAATACTGAGTAATTTACATTTTAGACACAAGAAGGTTACATTTTAGACAATTACTGTCTGTTTTTGCTTCGCCAATAAAAAATACTAACAAACAAAGCAAGAACAGACCTGCCTCAACACAAAGGTAATGGTGTTTTGTTCTTAAATAATTCATTGTTTTTTTTAACAAATTGATTGAGTAAAAAATTCTTGTTCCTAAGCCAACCAGCATTTTGAATTAATCGGTTGAATTAATCATTTAGTGACTCACTTGCCACCACCTACTGGCATAATGTTGCAACCTGCAGTAAATGCCCATCACTAATGCACAGACTGACAGCCTGGGACGCACAAACATAGAGAACTGGAGTGATTCCAATTGAAAAGTCAGTGATGTTACTTCATGCTGGGTGCATCATTGGATGTCAAAGATGAAACACCACATGTTTGGTGGTCATGTTTAATATTTATGATCAACATGAGTAATAGGAGTAAATAAAATGAACAGCTGTCAGACCAGATGGAGTTCACGAAGTTAAAGTCCATTGAGCTACTCGTCTGCTCATTCTGAAGGTTGCCTCCAGTGTTTACTGAGGTGTTGTAGTTTTGTTTGCATCCCATCACCACCGGCTCATATTCTTTCAGGCAATGGACTTCAGCAAGGTTACCGTCTGCCCCTCTGAGGTCACAAAACAACTCTGTGTATTGTGCAAATGCTAATTCCAGTTGATGAACAGATCGAATAGCAAAGGGAAAATATATAACACTAATATGTTTATCATTTTCTAAATGTTATTTCCCCATCAAACTTCAAGATCCTGAGAAAAGTCAAAGCCTCAGCATACAGCCAATTTACCTCTTGCTCTGGTTCTGTGCACCAAGAGGGTTTACAACCTTGAAAATATTTTTTTTTCTCCTTCTTTTTTTGCACACAGGAATGTCTTGGGTTTTCCTGATGGAAAATGCTATAGATTGAAGCCTTGCTTGTATAATCCTGTAGATTACTGTAGAGCTCCAAAAGCCTGAAGTCAGAGCAGAGTGTCCCTGGACACAATGGCCATGCTGTACCTTGCAGTAAGAACCCTGTGTGCATGCCAATTTGAAGGATATGTGAATTCAATGAGCTGTGGAGCAAAGAGCCTTTGTGGTTTCAGTCTGAAACTTTTACTTTAAAAAAAAAAAATGGCCAAATTAATTTAGCCTTTATACAGCCTTTGTGTCTCAGTAAATGTAAGCAAAAGAACTCTGAGTCTAGAAAAAAACAGGCTTATTAGAGCCGTCTATAAGAGCTATGGCCAATTATTCCTAATGGGTTTAGCAAAACAGGATCTGAGAATAGTGAGCGAGTGCAACCGATAACTGTCAGTGAACCGAACAATTTGATCCATTTGCCCTGATGAGAGAAAATAGTTAATCATTGAACTCCCTGAAGTCTTAAAAGTAACACTCGCATGCCAGCATTCATTGTAGCTGGCCAATGTTTTCATTCTCTGGATTTAAATCCATTAAGTGAGAAGCAGCAGTCGGTAGTTAAAAGATTAATTAAAAAGGATGAGAAACAATAAATGTTTCACATGGACATTTGTGAGCTTTTATTTTTCCAGTGTTTGCCTAGTACAGCCTAATGCTCATTAAGGTGGCATTTATTTGATTAAAAATACAGTAAAAACTGCTGTGAAATATTATTGCAATTTACAATTACTGTTTTCTATTTTAATATATTTTAAAATGTGAGTTAATTTTTTTTAGTGGCAAACCTGAATTTTCATAATTTCTTTTTCAGGATTCTTTGTATAGAAGATCATTTAAAAGAACAGCATTTGATGAAAATAAGATAATATTATTACTTTTGTAATTTTATAAATAAATATATTTTACTTTCACTTTTGATTCCTTTAATGTGTACTTGATGAATAAAAGCACTAATGCTAATTAACAGGGCTTCTAATAATGAAAAAGATTTATTTATTGATATACGAAATTGGATATTACAATATTTTGCAATATTCTGACGTGATGCCTTAATTTGCTAGTAGCACTTAAAATGATTCATTTTAGTATTTAGTGTTATATTTTTTTACTAACTTTAGAAAAAAAAAACTGGATAAAAATGTAATATAGATTTTTTTATTGCTTTTGGCCATGAAATGAAAATGATCAATGCATGAAGAAATTAAGAATATCATAAAGATTTGATACTATAAGCTTCACTTTAAATCTGATAAGTACCTTTACACTACAAATTAGTTTGACAGAAAAATAATATTTGTATGACAGGGTTTAAGTTAAAAAAATTAAATGTCCATTGACAAATGGCCCTATAATGTGATTTCTTTGATTCATTTAAACTATATTTTTTTCACTCCTTAGTGGAGTTGCTAGATATTCTGCCTTTACTTTCTTGACAAAAAATATGAACCACAGCACCTAAAGCCCTTTTTTCCACACTTGCTCCACCTACCTGTCATGAAATTGTGTATTACACTCTATAAATGTCATCCCTGCTCAGCCTCCATCAAAATGGAAATGACACAGACAGACAGCCAATCTATATGGTAATAATACAAAAGTTTACCCCTGTACAATAGTGAGGTGAACAGGGGAGCTGATATCACTACCCCCTATGATTTCAGAAACTAGACCCTGCCCACTGCTGATACATCCTCATAAGACAAGTTGGAAGCATCCCTGAGGGTTTCTGTTTTCATTTCTCTGTATGATGTTTCTCAGGGTCTACATTTAGACAAAGGTTTTCGATGTAGCAGGACCCTATTTACATTTGAGCCTGAGAACATTTTGCACAAACATAAGCTCCCAAATCCAATTACACGGAGATATTATATTTTAATGGATTATTGATTCATCACATGCAGGGGATTGGTTATGGTTAGATACCACAGTTGTTTTGCCACAGGAGGTCTGGGTCGAACTCCCCACTGTGATAGTCAAGTATGGTAATTGTGAGTCCTGTTTGATCGCCATTGTTGTGTTTTCTGTAGTAAATAGTTTGATATTATGTTGCCCATTTCATCTTCAGTATTTCAAGGAAATATATTGGTGTGCAGTGCAGCTTCCTGTAATATCAAGCATGAAACCAAGGGAACACATCATTCTGTTCCAATATGAGACTGTTGTTTTTCAGAGACTCGATTGGCTGTGACTCAGGCTGCATTCTTAATAGAATACGTGTTATGAAAGGTCAGACATCCGTTCTCGTTCCCCCCTGCTGTCCGTATGATGACGGAAGGCCTGTATTGACGGTCTTAGGCATTCCAACCTCGTGTTATTCCTCTCCACCAGGCTTTGGAGACCTCGGGATCTTCTAAATAGCAAACTCCATCTGGAGTTGCTGGTTGCAGTGTGTGAAAGGGAGCCAGCTGGAGCTTTGTAAAGTGGGACATGATGCTTTTTGAAGGTCTGAATCAAGTTCTGTGGCTCTTCAGATATTCATTTAGAAGGTATTATTTTCCTAAATCTCTATGTGACCTTCTAAACGATCAGATGAAATAGTGTCTTGTATAATATTATATATGATACAGGCAATGAGAAGCACTCTTGAATTGCCACTTAAATAACAGGAAGAGAAATGTTGTATACATAAAAAAATCACATTGGAGACTGGAAATTAAATATGGTTTGACCCCTCAACACATAGAGGTTTTTTCTTGGCTTCTCTCTTTGGATGGACACTTTGGACATGGCCTTGTCAACCCCCAGGCAGTTAAATATTATGTTGGTGTTTCTAAAGACACCAGCTCTATTGTGTCAGCTTTAATGAGCTGCCTCATCACACAGCAAGGTTTCTTCAAGCCTTTGCTGGTTAATTTCCCAGGGGCTGAAATGAAATCTTACACTTGGAGCTCTAAGAAGAGGAGACACATGCATGTCTGGAGGATATATATATAAATATATATTGTAAGAATCAGAATAAACTGTGACAGACTAAATGTCGAATGTAAAAGAAATGTTGCAACATCTCCAAGATGCTTTAAGAATCTTACCTGCAAAACTAACTGAAATTCTATAGGTATGCCTAAAGGTGCATAGCAGTTAATTGAATGATGACATTATTTTTGAAGGCATCCTCAATTTACAACATTTTTACACAAGTGCCTAGAACTTTTCATAGTATTGTAGCTTTGCAGGTAGTTTTCTTCAAATGTCTTGGAGACATTGCCACAGTTAGTCTGTCTCAGTTTGTTCTGTTTCTTCGTGTCATTCCAGATGGACCGTATGATGGTGAGATCCAATCTCTTGTGTGGAGCACTGGCTGTTGTCAGACTCCTTGTGCAAACAAAGATCTCACTGGATTATTACAATTAATGGCAAAAGGAATGATTGGAAATATAAACAGATTTCCTACTGACACACTACAACAAAAGATAGAAATAACTGACTTAAAACCATTTTACTGGTGCACAGACTTTTGCACGGTAGTGTAGCTAATAAATATTCTGCAGCGATGACGGCGAAGATATTAGGCAACTCATTTTTCACATTTCAGTTCCCCGGGCCAGAATAAATGTTTTTTGCAACAGGCAGCCCTTTCCACCCCCCAGAAAGCACAGTAAAACTATTTGTTGATAACCTCAGGGTCTTTGAATAGCTTTAGACTGTGGTATTGGAAACGTTTTAATTGTTAATGATCAGTGCTGATACTTTATGTACATTAGTGTGAGGTGAGGTCAATTCTTGAATACACTTACATCTTGAGTTTTCAAAGCAATTATTATCGATTCTCAGATTACGTTCATTTCAACATAGGCACCAGGTCTAAATGAAAGATTTTCTGTTTGAGAAATGTTCCTTTCTGAAAAACTTTCAAAGAAAGTATGATGGCGAGATCCAATATCTTTCAAAGAAAGTTTTTAAGAGATTTTTTGTGTAAATTTCAGTGTACAATATATTTCATACAATGACTCTGAAACAATGCGTATCTGTCATATTTTTATTCAAAGCCTAGGTTGATATTTGTCATTGTTCTGATGCCTTCTTTCAGGTATACAACAAAGAAACAGAAAACAACAAAAAGTCTATGTATATACAGTATATATATATATATATATATATATATATATATATATATAGGCCTAAAGTACTTGTTTGGTTTCACAGTAAAGGATAAGTGCTTTTAGAACACCTTTTTTCAGTATGATTTCTATAATATTCTTCTATACAGGGTGGGCCATTTATATGGATACACCGTAATAACATGGGAATGGTTGGTGATATTAAAGTCCTGTTTGTGGCACATTAGTATATGTGAGGGGGCAAACTCCTCAAGATGGGTGGTGACCATTGTGGCCATTTAGAAGTCGGCCATCTTGGATACAACTTTTGTTTTTCAATAGGAAGAGGGCCATGTGACACATCAAACTTATTGGTAATGTCACAAGAAAAACAATGGTGTGCTTGGTTTCAACTTAACTTTATTCGTTCATGAGTTATTTACAAGTTTCTGACCACTTATAAAATGTGTTCAATGTGCTGCCCATTGTGTTGGATTGTCAATGCAACCCTCTTCTCCCACTCTTCTAAGGGGGTCAGATCGGGAGACAAAACTTCAGACTTTATTGCCTGATTTCCGTCTCTCTCACTTTGCTCTCTGTTTCTCCCTTTACTGTATATATGGCACATATGCACACTTATTTAAATAAATAGAGTGAGAATTGAGAAGATTTAGTGTGTGTGTATATGTGTGTTTGTTAAAGCACATATGCTCTGAACCACTAAGCATAAAGCTAATTAGCCAAATGAGTTTCCTCCAACCCACGGAGGAGAGCCTACATGTTGCTTAAAATACCTAGACAAAAAAAAACTTCTCCAAAATCCTGATTTTTTTTGTCCTACATCTCTTTTCTTATAATCAGTTATATAATTTTTTATGATCTTTTGAAATTTCTTGTTTTCATCATGCCAATTTGTATTTGTATACTATATAATTCAATAATTATTTTTAAAATTATAATTTTTAAAGTTATAATTACGTTAAATAAAATATACAGTGTTTATCAACAATCAATTGATTTTATAATTGTTTGGCAGAAAGCTTTTTCAGGATGCCTCATTAAAATTTTAATTAGTTTTCATAAGATATCCAAAGCAACTATAATACATGAAAATACACTAATCAGCAGACTACAGGAACAGTTTCCACATGATAATTTAAGACTAATTTGTTCAAGTAACCCTGCAGTATTTTGGAATCGACTCTTCGCCCTCACCCTAGGGTTAAACTTTTCCCTTTTTTTGGTTTACAGCCCAGATTTTATTCGCAAGCCTGCCAGCACCCTATAGAGAACTCTATAATGAAAAACACCTTCAGAAAAGAAAACAGTGGCAGGATGCTAATATTATTAATCATGATGGTTATGAGGGACTTGAGCAGTGGTTTTCTAGCGTCCTGCACATGAAAAATGTATTCTACAGTGTAGTATAAATGCACTCAAATCCAGCCACCAACTCTGTTGGACATGCTTCTATTTCTGGGCCTGTTTTGAGCTGTGAGTTCTCCACCTCACAGGCCTCATTGGCTAACTTTATCCCGCAGGCACCCCCTGCTTCTCTGGGAAGGAAGACATTTCTGTCACTTAAATTTATTAATCACCATATGACATTCCACATGGCATCAAAGCCCCCTAGATCATACTGCCGCTTCTCTGTTGTAAATCCACTTCCATGTCTGCGAGAGCTCTTCAAAAACAGTGCCAATCCATCTTCAAAATGGCCCTGATGTTCCTGGATCACTGCAAGAGAGAATAAGCGATCAACAGAGCCGTGGCTCCATGTGAAAATGATTCATTTGCTGTTTGTTGTGCTTGCCAGTAAAACAGGAGGCACAAATAAATACATTTATGTTGCTTACATAAATGTCCAAAAGAGAGAGGAAAATGAAAAGGGCACTTTGCCATTCTCTTTGTCCTTCAAGTACAGTACAGACAAGCCATTTTGATTTATGATCTCAGGATCTCTATGAGTCTGGTGGAGAGAAAAAAAATTCAGATTTTGTCGCAGCAACCATTGGAACCTGTTCCCTTGCAGCGCTACAAGAAACTTATGACTGATGTGAGAAAAAATCTCGAACACGTGTCTGCCTACATTCTTTATATAGTCTAATTTCTTCAAACCATGTAATTCATTTAATTCAGTTAATCAATTCCCTTTATGAACCAGCATGCCTTTATAATTAGCCATTGAATAACCATTAAACTTCTTTGTATATTCAATTGGCTGTCGGTTTCTCTCATAATTGAAGCTGAGGAATCAAAAACTTTCTTGAGAAGAGGACAAAGCAGCCACAAGCACAAAGAACAATTACTGAATCTCACTGCCCTCATTTGGACATTTACGGCACTGCCGATACAAAACCATTGACCATCTGTTGATAAAAACCAGGAAGGTCCAGGAAGAAATAGAAAAGAAAACACTAAATGAGTGAAATGTATAATGTGTCTTATGGCAAATATCAGTTAATCAGCTTTCTCAAACCTACTGTAGTATGTGCAAATGCAAAACAAAGTAATGTGTCAAAATTGAGTTATGACTGAAATCTCGGACTTGATTTGTCCTATGACAGATGCGTTTAGCTAAAATATGCTCATTCACAAAAAATGAACTGTGAAAATGTAGTGTACTTAGATTTTTTTAAATGTATATTTAAAGAAAAACAGTAAACGGTAGAAAATGGTTGTCACCGCTAATAACAAACCATTAAATTAACAAATAAACTCCTAATTTGCTGCTTATAATAGTTAGTAATGTAGTTGATAAGTTTAGGTATTGGTAGGATTGGGAATGTTTTTAATAGGCATGCTAGTTAGTAGTGAGAATTTGTTCCTATTCTAATGTGTTAACGGTAAAATATTAATACTATGAATTATTATTGCAATTTAAAATAACTTTTCTATTGTAAAATATTTTAAAATGTAATTTATTGCTGTGATGACAGAGCTGAATTTTCAGCAGCTATTACTCTGGCCTTCAGTGTCACATGATCCTTCAGAAATTATTCTAATATACTACTATGGTGCTAAATAAACATTTCTTTTTATTATCAAATAAAACAGTTGTGCTGCTTAATATTTTTTGTGGAAGCCATAATACATTTTTCAGGATTATAGAAATATAGAATATAGAAAGTTCAAAAGAACAGCAATTTCAGCAATTTACAGCATGTACTGCATATTTGCACACTGTAAAAAGTGATAAGTTGACTTAACTTTAAAAAATTGAGGAAACCCGTTGCATTAAAATTTTTAAAGTAAATAATAATTTTAAAAAATAAGTTAAGTGAACTTGACAATTCACTTAACATATTTTTTTATTATTATTATTTACGTGATCATTTTAAGGCAAGGGGTTTCCTCAATTTTTTTAAGTTAAGTCAAATTATCACTTTTTGGAGTGCATGTTTACTCTAACATTTTTTTTTAAATTGTATTCTTTTGGATTTTTATTTTAGGATTATGAAGTGGAGAATTCAGAATGATGATATGTATTTGAAAGGCCACTCTTTGAGTTTTTGTAAAAATGTTTTGTAAAAAATGTTTTGCTTACACTGTTCTTCACTAGGTATGTGTTATGCTGGTTACTTCCTTCAACAGTAAGGTTGACCTTTGTAATAATATTCGCAGTGAAAAAAAACAGTGTTAACTAGAAGGCTATGGCAATTATCCAGTAGTAAATTAACCCACAAGCGGATTACCTTGATAGCATTGGCATACCCTCGATCCCTTCCTGCGACAGATCCTTGACATTTTCCCTTGCAAGGGGTGGAGCGCTTATACCTGACATTTACTGTCCATTTATCACTGCTCCTCATTAAAAACTTCTGCATCAATTAGCAGACCCTGCACTGGCTAAACTTTTTAAGTTTGTTAACATTGTATTGTCCGTAATGACCACAACTACACTGAAATTCAAGGCGACTGACAATGACGTGAGCTTACTGTTTTTTATTCTTCAGTTAAATGGGTTCAATCATGGATGGGTGAAAAATTACATAATTTATGAATTCCATATACTTATTTACTTACATATATCATCATGTTCCTATATACAAAGTCCTGTGATTACAATTCCAGGTTTTGTGATTAGACAATCATCAGGTTCAGAATCAGTAGCATTGTCCCAGCTGATGAGGACTGAATCAGATCCAGTGGAGGACGGCAGGGCGAGAGATATAAATATGGCTGAAAAAATTGAGTTTACATCACTCTGCAGGCATCAGTCCATCCCTGTCCGTCTATTACTTTCTCAATTAGCATCTAATTGGTGTGGATAGTTGTACACATCACCATTTCATTAACAGATGCCTCCGTAGCGGCATGTCATTTATGCTAATGATTTGGCTCTGGATGAAACCCTTCAGGTAAACTGTCGGCAGGCAGCTCAGGGAAATAAAATCGCAATAAGAGCAGTCTGGCGTGCATATTTGGAGTGCCAATATATGGCTGTATTGTGTGGCCTGTTCAGGTAGAAAGTTTAGAAAGCTAGTAAAACTAGACATCTTTTACAGTTTTCTCTATTGAACTGATAAAAAATCCATCTGAACTCAGATGTGATGGAGTTTTTGTTGTCCTCTGAGAGTAGCAGAATATCGCTTACTTTTTGAGGAAGCAGCTGCAGAATCTCACAGCAAGTGATTTACCAAAGCGGTTTCACACTACAGTGGCTTCACAATCACCTTGCAGTTCTGGAGAATATATGACAGAACGTTTGAAATTGTGATCATTATCTTGGAAAACAGATTTTTTTGGTTTGTTTGTGATACTTTTACACACGACAGAGAGACAAAGTACTTTTAATAAAAAGAAGCAAAGGGCTTGACCTTCAGTTGCCCATCCACTGGGGAAATTACCCAGAAGCCTTCTTTCTATCCTCGGCTATTGAATTTAGGATTGCTCACTTAAATGGACTGAATTCCTGGGAGAGCATTCAATTAGACTAAAAGCATATAGTGAGATTTCCTTCCTGGATTGTATGTACTTAAATCTCTATAATAGATCATCGTATCAGTGCAGAATACGAACAATAAGGCACTGAGATGAGTCTTTAAACAGCCAACATTAGCGTGCATCAGTCAAGCAGTTTGCATAATGTGATTTGCATCGTACTTGCTATTCAGACTTATTTTATATATTTCTGAAATTACATTTTGTGTGAATGGAAACAGTTTTTTTTCTCCCCCCTGGTGGGTCACATCATGTAAATTGAAATGCACACCACACAAGCAGATGAAGACTGAGCACCATCTGATGAAGGAACACATTTCATTATCTCTGTCATCATTTTAATACTTTTAACTGTTCATAATAAATCTTTAAGCAATATCTCTACAAAAAACGTTAGACTGCCTTCAGCCGTTTAATTCAGTCTTTATCTGCTTCATATTCTCCTCATCAGTTGTGCAAACTTCAGCAAGAATGTGTCAGCAAGCAACATAAATGTAAATGTGTTCCATATATTAACACACATTCTGCATATGCATGAAGCTCAAAATGTGGAATGCCTGCAAATTATGAATTTACTAAGCAAATAGTTATGTGCATGCATAATATTATATATTTTTTATGATGCCTTAAAGGCATGTTTCACCCAAATGTTAAAATTGTCATTAACTGTCATGTCATCCCTACCATCCATGTGAGTGGATTGCTAAAGAACAACTTTGAAGAATCTTCACAAAGCTGTTTTCCAATCTATGACAGTTCATAGTGACCATGCACTGTATGTCAAGCTCTGAAAAGGACAATATAGTAAAAAGTTCATATGGCTTGTGTGGTATGTTACGGTGTATTTCAAGTCTTCTGAAGCCATTATTTTCAGATGATCTTTTAACCTGAGGAATATTTTTTGGTCTTGTGTGTGTGTGTGTGTGTTTGTACAAATATGATCACTGTGAAGTGATGCTGTATGGACGCAAAGAGCTTTGTAAAGATTGTTTTTTTTTTTTGGTTTTTTTATTGCGTTCCACTAAAATGTAATGTGAAGCAAACTTCATATTTGGAACATGTTTGAATAATGTCAGAATTGTCATTTTTGTGAACAATTGATGTGGAATTCCTCTTAGCCATGTCAACATACTTTAAACATAACCTTTAACCCTGCGATCTTAAATCTACTTAATGTGTGTGATTTGTATGTGTAAAGACTGGCATATTTCTTCTTATGAAGTGCACTGTGAGCCCTAACCCACAGCCTTATCAGCTCAGCCTGGGAAAAGGGAAGCCATTAAGGTTCCAGGGAGCAGGGCACGTTCAAATAGGAAGCCCTGTCACATAAACACCACGCTCTCCCTTCGCCTGGTTCCCATGACCCATAATAACTCCATGTGACATTACGGTGCGGCACCTTGAATCTAAACAGGCCAACCTGCAACTTCCATCCCTCAATTTGAGATACTAATGTTCCCCCATTTGGTGAATTGGAGCAGTATATCATCAACCTCCAGCTCCCGGTCGACTTAATGCATCTACTGCTGTTTTCAATAATATTCCATGAGTCAAGAGTTCATCTGGGTTGAGGAAGTGTAACATGTGGCATTGGAGCGTTTGAACAAAAGAACACACTTGCTGAATTTCCCCTCCTAGGGGGGAAAACTAGTCAGGGAGCAAAAAAGGAAACCCATATGAATTCAACTGCTGACTTCACACCTGCTAGTTGCTTAAGAACCTAGAGGGCCTTCTCATACTGGTAGGCCTAAGATCAAGAATCTATTCAATGATCACAGAGTGCACTTGAAGATAAAACCCTTTCAGAAAAAAATTAGGGATTATTTTTATAGATTAAAATCTTTGTCCACTGTGGATTGTAATGTAGACAGTTATACTGGTAGCCATGGGATGGCAGTAGAGCACTAAAAATGCCCACTCATTTTAAAGACGTTAATCTCCCTCATTTCGAAAGGCTGTAAAATGTTTTAAGAAAAGCATCTGTTTTTAATAACAATCTGTATTGTACTATAGAGTATGTGTAAGTTAACTAATGCAAGTTTAATGTTTTACACAAAAGCTATTTCTGCATGATATTTGCTTTACATTGTACATCTTAAATTACTCTATAATTCAACATTTTAACAGCTTTTTTAAGTAGCTTATAAAACTGGACACATACAGTACAATGGAAGAGAGAGGAGCATGAATGCACATAAAATTATGAAATTAGGCCAAGTCTTATACAAGTTAATTTAAGTAGAGGGAATGCAGCTTTTAATTTTTACTTTGGGATTTTGTTGCATCCTTATTGAATAAAAGTTTTTTGGTTTTATGGTACTATTAATTTAATTAAATACATTTAACATAATATTTTTAGCACATCTATGGAATAAATCTCCTGACACACACACACACACATATATACATACATACATACATATAAACAAATTAAAAATTTATTCAAAACAACAAATATAAAAGCCAATTATTTGATCTTGGAAAAAAACATGTTTGTTTCTTCTAATATTTTTCTTTCATGTCTTTATAACTGAAATGATAAAGCTGCCATTATATTTTCATAATTCTGCAAAAATAGGCACAATTTGAGAGCAACTCCATACACTATAATAATTAGAAACACGAACTTTAGTGTTTTTAATGTTTTAACTGTATGTGCATTTTTGTTTGTTTCATTTTTGATAGTCTTTTGGAGAAAATGTGTGTCCAGTGTGTAAATATATATACATATATTTCTTTTTATTTTCTGGTTTGTTTTAAGTTTATGGCAACACCAGCACCAAGTGAGATTCCTTTGTTGAATAAAATTTCTAAATGGAAGGTGTGAAGTCTACAACACCTTAAACTGTTGGGAGCCACCTTTACTGCCTTGTTTGTGGAAAAGACTATAGTCCTTGCTGACGATGATGAGTTACTGCACACTACCTTGCAGCCTTAATTTCCCCACCACCTCCTTCTGCCCCATCCCATCCTCTCCTTGAAGACCTCTGCATTTCCTGTTAGTCACAATAATGGAAGAACAACGAGATGGGCTTCCTGTTTCTCAGGCTGGCAAGGAAGGAACCCGCCGTCTGGTCACACGGAGCTCATATCTTCCTTCATCTCCCTCTCTCAGCCTCACTCGCCACGCTCTGGCCAGTGCTGAGAAGATGCTGGGAAGAGCCTCTTGCTCCACCTCCTCACACCAGGGGCAGGATGTGCTCCCAGAGATGCACTCTTTGAGCTTGTTTTTATCGGATGGAAACAAAACAGATTCTAAATTTATGAGCAGCGTTTGTCCCATGTTGCCCCCTTGTCGGATGTTGTGTTGAGAAGCACTGGTACATAGGTGATATGTGAGGAGTTCATGTGCAAAAACGCATAGTGACTGATGTTGTTGTTCATAAAATCATAATACATGCACTCTTGTCTGTATACATATTATATACACTACCATTCAAACGTTTGGAGCTACATTTATTTGATTAAAAAAACAGTAATATTGTGTGAAATATTATTACAATAAAAAAAAAAACGTTTTACTAGTTTAATATACATTTTAAAATGTAATTTATCAAAGCTGAATTTTCAGGAGTCATTACTCCAGTCTTCAGTGTCGCATGATCCTTCAGAAATCATTCTAATATGCTCATTTTGTGCTCAAGGAAAAAATTTTATATTTCTTTGATGAATGTTCAAAAGAAAAGCATTGATATGAATTAGAAATCTTTTATAACATTATAAATGGCTTTACTGTCACTTTTATGCATCCTTGCTGAGTATTAACTTATTTTAAAAGAGTAGTTTATGCAATAATATTAATTTATTGAAATATTTTTAACATAATTTTTGTACTACATTAACAGAATTTGATCATAGAGTATTCCCCTGATAAGTTTTCTTAATAATCTTCTTTGGCTTTTACATTAAAGTCATGTAATTTTGAAAATAACTTATCTTTCTAATATGCTACTTTTTTTTCTTTCCTGTCTCTGTACATGAAATTATATAGCTGCCATTATATTTTAGGAACAGGATCCCTTCCATCCTTCCCCTGGTCTATTACATCTCAATGCATTTTGCCATTTTTAATACATTTTGGTGTAACAGTTGGACAGAGCCAGCTAAAAATATAAGTTACCAGTAACTGCACTATCGCGACTCCACTGGCTTCCGAATGAGGATTCTACAAGGCCGGACATTTCTTGCTCGTCACTGATGAATAATTCACCACACATACTTGTTTACCCTGTGTGATTAACCTCAAAACAAATGTTATGATATAGCCTCTGTTTATTTACTCTCCACCACAATACCCTTGGGGGCCGGTGCCCAATGGGAAGCCTGGCTCTCCAGTTACGACCAAACAATGGTGGCATTTAATATGGGTCACCCGTTCCTAGGCAACCACCAAACCTACCGGACTGGCTTTGGGTTTCAGATCGTTTCATAATTAATCGGGCAACATGAATTATTAATTGTGTAGAAGGGCTAATTTACCATGTGGAGTAAATCCCCCCATTCTCTGTGTGTAAGTCATATTCACAGCCATTAGTCACCTCTGTGTGTGTGAACCAAAGGCTATGAATTTATTCCTAGCACTATCATCTCACTTCTGAGAGTGTGCGCTTGCGTTTGAAGCGTGCGATGGCTTCATTATGCTGATTGAGCCGAGGCGTTAGGGAATGAAGCCACTCGAGCGGCTAGTTGATAGTGTTGTTACTGCGCACCGTCCGCCCTCCGTCCAACCCGCCTCCCACACACTGCCCAATCCACCTAAAGAGTGCTTCACACCCCAAGCCGTCGTTGTGGACATGCTTCCCAACATCTACCGCATTGAAGAGATGGTGCGGAATCGTGCTGATTTGGAAGCTGTAACAAGATGCCGCTTGTAATTTACGGAATCATCTGGTAAAGCTGTGCCCCTTTTGATGGTGGATCACGGTCCATACATGAATGCCATCTGAGGCCTGTAGTGCAAACACAGATGAGACTCACACTGTGTTTGGCATGCAGCTCTTACAGTGGCCAACAGGGGGCAGCGCTTGTTGTGTGCTTTTCCTCCAGCTGGTGTTCGAAATGAGTGTCAACCTCCCGAACAAGGGAGATATTTGGCAGAGCTCTGCTTTACAGAGTGAAAATCAAGCAGGGTTGCCCTGAAAACTGCACCAGTGACCTGCGGGGGGATCTTTAAAATACTTCAAGATGGTGAGGAGAACAATAGACCTCAGATGAAACATGATGGGAAATGGGGAATGAAAGGAAGCCAGAGAGTAAAAATGGAAAAGGAAGAGAAGATCAGAGAGAGGAAGTATTTTTGTCTTCTGTGTCCATTTTTGCATGATATCGTGGCTCTTTGCCCAAGCCTTCGGGCCTCTCTGCTTGTCTTCCCAATTCAAGCAGGACATGAGTGACAGTAAAAACACAAGTCAGCAGATTGGATGCCCATTCAATATCATGACTCCCGCTGTTTGGGGATGGTGCACTCATATGGCTCATGGGAAATAGAGTAAAGTTCCATCTTTAATATCTGGATTTGGGCCAGAGCTGAGATATAGTGCAGAACAGACTAGAGTTAAAAAGAATTTTTCACCCAGAAATGAAAAATTTCCTCACTCTTATGTCGTTCCATTTTTTTTTTCCGTGCAACACAAAAGTTGCAATTACGAAGACTCTGCTAGTTGCTATTTTCCATGCAACTTCAAAAAATGGGGACTGAAAAACTAGACATATTTCTGGCGCAATTGTGAGAGAAGTAGCCATGTCCTTAACAAATCAGATCTTTTAAATTGATATGCTTATCTGAGCTGAGCTGAGTGATTCCTTCATGAATCAGACTGATCTGATTGTCTAGTTTACTAATTCAATGATCCTGTCACAGCTTGCTGTAAGAAAACGATTTTCAGGAAATTACATGATGAAATCTTTTTCTTCGTGGATTCAGAAGATTTGGAATATACACATGTAGCACAGTCACATATGGGTTCCCGTAATAACACTTAAAATGCTCCATTCACCATTGAGTGTAACTGTATGAAAAGAAAATAATAATAATACTGGAGTTTATTGTCAGGTAACCTAAAAATCTAAATTCACTGGTTTTATTTAAACCAAACTATTATTTAATTTAATATAATTTAATAAGCCTGACTACATAGGTTACAACTAGTGCTGTCAAATGATTAATCGCGATTAATCACATCCAAAATAAAAGTTTTGGTTTACATAATATATGTGTGTGCACTGTGTTTGGAATGACATAATGGCATGAGGACGAGTAAAACATTAGTTTTATAATCAAATAATTGTGTTACCAAGGACGGGACAGTGTTATTTTAGTATTATTTATATAATATTATTTATTAATATTTTAAATTAGCTTCTATCATTCTAATCTTTGTTTTAGTAATGTTGTTGTGTTTTGTCATTTTATTAGATTTCTAAAAATATTTATATTAGCTTTGTTTTTGATTTATTTCATTTATTTATTTGCTTTAGCTTTAGCAATTTTAGTATTTCAAATTCATATTTTATTACATTTTTTATTTAATTTAATTATTTCCTTTTTTGTATTATTATTACTACGTTAATAGTTTTAGCTTTAGTCAACAGTAACAAGACCGCATAGATTTTCCACAGTACGGTGAAGACAGAAGGATGGTTGAGGTTTTAGCCTGAAAGTAATTTGGGATCCAAGTAAAACAGAACCCATATTGCTCATCCTCATTAGTCATACAATGTAGCAGTGTTGAGATGGTCGATGAGTGAATCTCATGGTCTTTAATGATCAGGTTTTACAGCTATCTGGACATTCTTTCCAGTAATTCAGGTTAACCATCTTCTGTAACTGCGCCACCATGGACTAGAACATCCATCCTCCTCGTTCATGGTCTGTATTTCCATGGAGTTTTTTTTGTTGTTGTTTTTTGCTATTTTCCTTTTTATGGAAATAGAGCCAGGCCTGTTTTTCAGCAAGTGAGGAGATGGAGGTGGAGGCGGGTGTTGTGTGTATGTGTTTGGGGGGAACGGAGGGGGGTTAAACAGAGAGGCAGTTTAATGACCCTGACATCCCGCATCCTCCATCTGCTTTCATAACCTATTAATTAGAGTGCTGCTATCAGAGGGCCCCAGGCCAGCATGCCTGCCTCCTCTCCCTTTCTCCTCTCCTTCTGTATTCATCTTCCTCTTATTCCCAAAGATCTCCTGAATTCTCCACCAACTTAACTTACAGCTTACAGCTGTGTTTGCTGTCCTATACATGTACAGTATAGGTCTTTGTGAAATAGCACTGCATACAGCGTTTCCACATGTGAGTATCTCTCCGTCTGTCTCTCTCTGCTCACTTTCTCTTGTCTAATGTCTTTAAAGACCTTAGCTAGTACAGCGTGTTCCTCGACGGCATGAATATTTTAGCAACTGAAATGGTGGTCCCATGGGGGAACGTGGAAGAGCAAGGAGGTCATGTTTCCATTTAGTCAGGTCTACCCAGAATGAGTCCCATTAGTAAAAAAGCTTGTCATTCACAACCGAGACACTGATTGGGCTGAGATAATGATGGCCATTTGAGGAGGAATAGCGATGGAATATCTCCTCCAAAGCAGCCATGGAGTGGATTTGCTCCTCCGGTGAGAACGGCCTGTCAGCGGAGGAGACGGAGCTAATCAGAGCTCTTGTTCTCACTCAACCTGCTGTGGGACTGCTCTTTGTTGATTTTGGAGATGAAGTATGGAAATAATCAGACATCAAGATGTCTCATGGGGGAAACGGAGAAAAAATAATTAAATGACAAACTGAGGAACTGTCAAACAGGGCCTTTAAAACAGTTTTGTCAGGGAACCTACAAATCTAAATTCAATGGTTTT
Source organism: Barbus barbus (assembly GCF_936440315.1). NCBI lineage: Eukaryota > Metazoa > Chordata > Actinopteri > Cypriniformes > Cyprinidae > Barbus > Barbus barbus. The sequence continues at coordinate 17,635,277 of NC_136752.1, forward strand.
ATTCAAGTCAAAATGTTATTTAATTTAATTGAATAAACCTGACTACATAGGTTACAACAAAATTTAATGTCACCATTTTTACAGTGTCCAAAATGTTATATATTTTACATGTATAAAGTACAGGAGTACACGTTAAAATGCTTCAGTTAGCATTTTTATTCATTAAAATACTTAAAATATTTAACAATATTTCACTTAAATGTATTGTGTATTATTATGTATAAGATTCATATTGTATCTTCATGTAATTTATTATTTTTTTTATGCATATCTGGTGGAATGGCCTATGCAACTCAATCCGAGCAGTCCTTAGCCATCTTCAAGAAACGTCTAGAAACACACCTCTTCAATCTACACTTGATCATCTAACACTAGCACTCTCTATTCTATTTCTATTTTTAATCTACTTGTTTTCTTTTTATTTATTTATTTGTTAAAAAACTCGACCCTCTAACACTTGCTCTCTCTATTCTGTTTCCATTTATCTACTTGTTTTCTTTTTTATTAATTTTTTTTTTTTTAAAACATGACTCTCTAATACTTGCGTTCTCTATTCTTTTTCTATTCTATGTTCTTATTTTCTTTTTATTTATATATATTAAAAAAACTTGCTACATATTCATATACTGAGACATTATTGTTGGTTTACATTGCTTCTATTGATCTCATTTGTCACTTCAGGTCACTTTGGATAAAAGAATCTGCTAAATGACTAAATGTAAATGTAATATTATATCAGCAGAACATTTTTATGAAAAGTTGAATTTAAATTTTTTTAATTTAAATTTTGAATTTAAATTGTTTTTATTTCTGAAGGCCTTGGTTTGTCCCCTTTTTGATCCAAATAAAATCTGCAGAACCTCAATAAATTTGGAATCCCCACCTTTTCAGTGTGATCATGTTTGACCCCACTATCTCATTTGACACAGATAGTCAGAGATATTAATTTCCTACATATTCGATATTAAATAATAATATTAATGACACATTTACAGCTTTATAGAGAGGAAGCAGCATGCGATCAGATGTGAATGTATGGCGTGTGTTCATTTCACTCATTCTCTTCAGTGTTGTGAATCACGGGAGTGTCTGGCCAGTAGGAGCGAGGGACGCACAAGCGAGGCTTTATTAGGCTGGCAGAGTGGAGGATGAGGCTGAATAAACACGGAGAGCTGGGTGCGAGCGGCTGGCGGGGTAAAGAGAGAGAGCTGGGGGAGGCTGTACAGGACAGGGTGTATACAAGAGGGACACATAGGGATCATAAAACCCACAAACCCTGGGGAAGGAGGGGTTTGGCAGGGTAAACTCATGACCCTCAGGACATGCCATGGGAAGTGGCACCGCTGTCATTCAGATAAAAACAACACACAGGCGCAGAGGGTTTTGCTCTTGGACTACCTGCTAATCCTTTTCTGGTGCCTTTAGCATTGTGTTCTCACTTAGGTAGACTTTTGCTCTTCGTTCATTCAAAATGTTGCTTCCCGAGACCAGTCTGACAGGTCTACACCTGCTGACAGCTCTGATAGTGAGATATATGGAAGATCTCAAGGGAAGCACTGTAAAATAACTGGTGCGGGGCAAGTTTGGCATTTGTATAATTTATGGGGTCGCTTATCAAAACCTTTGATTTCATTGGGCCAACCCATCTCTCATGTAAGAGCCATTTCACCCTCTAGGAGGAAATCCAACATATTCTAAGCATAATATCAGCCACAGAAGACCTTCCGCTTCCCAAAAGTGAGCATTGTTCTCTCTGCTTGTCACCATGGTGATAAATGTCCCTTTTGTGGTGCCAGGGAGGCAGAAGCAGAAAGAGAGAGAGAGAGAATTGAGTGTTTGTGTGAGAATTGAGTGTTTGTTTGTGTGTGTGTGTGTGTGTGTGTGTGTGTGTGTGTGTGTGTGTGTGTGTGAGAGAGAGAGAGAGAGAGAGAGAGAGAGAGAGTGAGAGAGAGAGGGCCTGCAGCAGAGTAACAGATGTATTGCTTCGCTTAGCCGCTAGGCTTTGTTATAACAGCTCCGATATAATGTCATGAGAACAATCTACAATTAGCTTAGTCACTGATCCTATTGAAAAATGACTGAAAATCTATTCAGGGCACATCCCTTCACCAAGCGCTGACCTCGATTTTGAGCACGTTGGCGAAACCAAACATGTTTGTGTGTGTTTATTCCAGCTGCCAAAACTCTGCCTTTCAATTTGGCCCTTAAAACAATGCACTCAATGAATAGGGAATGCCAGTTCATTATTAATTAATTTATTGTAGTTAGTTGCAACAATAGACCAGCTGCAATATAGAAGAGAAACAACATGTAATGATGTCATCAGAGTCATAACGACACAAAATGAGCCATTCAGCTGAGTGAGTTACAAGATCCTGTAAAAACACTGTTTTGTCAGTTAACCTGTAAAATGTGCTGATAACCACTAAACTGGTTTTATTCAGGAAAAAGTTTATATTCTATGTTCTTTAAAGCTTTTTATAATCTTAGTTTCTTTAGCTAAAATCATGCTTATATATATATATATATATATATATATATAAATTTTTTCATGCTGGTGTAGTTTTTTTGGGATGTTTGTTACACTGTAAAAAATATCCTGCTATATTTTCAAGTTTCAGGTATTACAGAATGACCTGTTTTAGTGCATGTTCCTTTAAATGCTAATGAGTTCTGCTCTGTTTACTTTAGCTGCAGAACTTGCTGACAGCTTCACAGAAAGACTAGACTAAAACTAAAATTAAAACAGGCTGCCAAAAACAACACTACATAAAAGAACCTTATTCTCACTTCTTCTGTAGGTGAGGCTGGATCACGAATGATTCGCACGAACATAAACACAGTTAGGTAGATCGGGGGGGGGGGGGGGGGGGGGGGGGACGCATTCCCTTCAAAAACAAAGGTAATCCACTGTATCTTCAGTGGCTCAGATGTCGGGAGTAAATAACGACTGCTATGTTCATTATTACATCCAAAAACAGAACACCTCAATCGCTTAGGAGCCATTATTGTCTACATCTGCTCCGGCATCGAAACAATGGTGGGCTGTTGACCACTCACTCAGGGCGGGTTAAAGTAAAATGCTAGTGTCAATCAACAATCATAGGAGGGGCCAGAGTCTGTGTGACGTCACACAGACAGGCATCTGAGAATGGCTTGATATGAGAAAGGGGAAATGATTTAACAGGATTAAAAAAAAAACACTGGCTGGATCTTTATCATTATAGGGTGGTTGTGTACACACACTGGCAACACACATTTCAATTAAATTCATTTTCCTTTCTTTTCCTGTAAAAATTCAGAATATTTTTTGCAGGATATATTTTACTAGCTTTGGTCAAATTGAAAAACAAAGCTACCTGCTGATCATGTAATCTCAAAATTGCAGCCCCTTTGTTTAATAATTTACAGTAGTCAACATTTGAAATATATCTAAACCTTTCATCAAAGTTGTCCTAAAACCAAAATGCGTTCTTGTCTTAGGGCAAGTTTGATTAACTTTTTTGATCAAATTCAAATGTTTACTACTATAGTATAAAATAGCTTTTTCTTGGCCATTGATATGACTGGAGTCTTCACCTTGTGTGAGTATTTCTTTATAAACATAACACATAAGAACAACATGCACAAAATGGCTTTTACACTTTTTAGGCTTTGGAAACAGCAGTATTAAGCAGAAATTAAAGTCAAATGAAGAAATCTGTGACAAATAATGCTTGTACTTGGATATTTGCAGATGATAAAAGCAGCTCTGAAGCCTGAAGAAAATATAATGTGCAAATTTCACCACTGAACCTTGACACCATTCCTCTGTCTGCAGTGTGATTTGGATATCCATCATGAATCCATCCCTCTAGAGTTTTTTTCTGGTCATAATCCCAGTTGCAGCCGCATCTGTCACTTTCCCTGTTGCGTGTTGGTTTACAGTGTCATGCACAGGCACGTACGTTTTCCTCTTCTCTGAGGACGTGTCGGCGTGAGTGCCAAACAAAGCAATAAATATCTCGCAGTGCCGTTTTGATCTGTGAGAAAAGGAAGTCTTTGATCACTTTCCTGGAAAACAAGGCACACCTATGACCAGAGTATGTTTTTCTCTGTGGATCGCTGGTTTGGTAGGGGAAAAAACAAGATGACTCGTTATTTTAGATTTGGCCAGTGACTTTTGCTTCTATAACCACCTGCTATTTATCCAGTATGAATAGGTTGTCCACAGATTATTATGGGGAAGTGAAGCAGTGAGAAAATGGTGTTTGTGTGACAAAGAAGACAAATGATGGTGAGAGAGGTCGCTGGTAAAACGTTATCAGATTTCAACCCATTCGTTGTGTTATGTACAAGTGTATACATGCTTCTACAGGCTACCTTAAACAGTGTCAGATATCCAGTATGGAAAAACATTAGTAGAAATGGGCCAGTCCCTCGAACTGACCACAAATTGGTGAGAGATGGTTGTGTAACAATAAGCAACACGTCCGTATCTGTTTTCACACACACAGAGTGGTAGTAGAAAACAGGAGGAGACAAGAGGATATCCACCAGGATGCTTCTATAATTGTGTGGTAAACACATTCACACACACAATACTCAAGTAAGAGAGTGTGGTAACCCACATTGCTCAATCCTTATCTAGGGAGTAGGACAGCATGACAGGCATGATTCATCTTGAGGGCATTAAGTCAAATGCACACTAAATTCTTCCTTTATCAAAGATTAAAGTAATTCCAAATGCAAGAAGATATATGCAGATGTAATGTTTTTTTTAGGCTAAAAATGCATTAGAGTAGACTGGACTATGAAGTATAGTCTTGTGTAACGTGTATATAAAGTTATATATATATATATATATATATATATATATATATACACGACAATCAGGGTCACAATAATCGCATTCAGGTCTACGTGATAAATGAGTTAGGTCATTTCATTTTTGTTGGCTTTATGGACATGACAGTCATGGTTTTCTTAGTATGCAATTATCAATTAGTATGCAGTTATCTTTGAACTCTGGGGCAAAATATTATTCTTTCAATTCGACAAACTATGCATAATTTTGCTAGTTCCTAATAACGTTGCTGTTTATCTGGCATGTAACATTTATTTACCTTGGCAAAGCAAGTTTTTACTCTTATTTGGCACTTTGCAAACATTCAGTTTGGACCTTGATGGCAAGTACTAGACAACATTATTCTGAAGCTCTTTACCTGATAATAAATATCTTGAGGATCTGCCGTAGATACTGAAATGCAGTGCCGTGGGCCACAAATCCTCTCACAGCCTAATTAGTTGACCTGCTGATACTGCCCTCAGGCAAACTGCATTAGCGACACAACTCCAATGAGATGACACACTCCTCTGATGAAGCATTGTCGACATCAGCAGCGGCACTGTTACTAACGAATGAAAGCTTCCCAAATGAGGTGAGATTGGTTACCAGGCCACAGCCCAGGTCTAACGATCCCACCTGAGGCCGTCTCACACGCTTGCCCTGCCCGGCACCAGACAGGCAGCAGAGGTGCCAGGCCAAGTTGATGGAATATTGAGTGTTTAATGATGAGCGGTAACCCCTGGAGAGATCAGGAGCACGAATCTCTCCCGTCTGCTCAATTAGAGGTGATAATTAGTGGTACAAAAAGAGGTAGGAAAATGCTTATGCCGTCAATGCAGGGATGATCTGCATCTCTACAGAAGCACAATGTCCTTAAACTGTGTTGAGCCGTGAAAAATATAGTGTTATAAGGGCATATATTGATTGCTGAAATGGGTTTCAAGCTGTTATTAAAAGATAACTTGGATGAATACGATTTAGTCTAAAGTTCTAAAGATATTAGCACAGAATTGGTCTGTATGCAGTTTCAAAATGTTTTACATTTTATGGTCATAAAAAAAAAAGTTAAAGTTTGGACCAATCCGAACACTTTCTGCAATCCAAGCTTGGACCAATCCGAACACTTTCATTATATTTATAGCAGATAATGTTATGTAGTGTATTTAATAATAATAACCTAATAATATTATTAATATTAGGTTTAAATAATACAAAGAAAGGTATATAATCATCTTTAAAAAAAACTGCAACTATTTTGGCATTATGAAAGTGATAATATGATGGCATTTCATATAGTGTATTTAAGTGATTAATCGCAATCTTTTAAGCTTTTATGTGAGAACAATTTTGATAGCTGAATAATATATTTTTTTAATGCAATTTGGTCTAATCAGTGGCTCTGAATGGCTCTACTCAAGTTAACTTTAGTGCAATTTAATACAACCCGAACTCCGGAAATGTTGGGACATTTTTTTAAATTTTAATAAAATGAAAACTAAAAGACTTTCAAATCACATAAACCAATATTTTATTCACAATAGAACATAGAGAGCATTACAATTGTTTAAATGGAGAAATTTGACACTTTTATCCACTAAATGAGATCATTTCAAATTTGATACCTGCTACAGGTCTCAAAAAAGTCGGCACGGGGGCAACAAAGAGCTGAAAAAGCAAGAAATTTTGAAAAGATTCAGCTGGGAGAACATCTAGCAACTAATTAAGTAATTGATATCAGGTCTGTAACATTAGCTATAAAAGGGATGTCTTAGAGAGGCAGAGGCTCTCAGAAGCAAAGATGGGCAGAGGCTCTCCAATCTGTGAAAGACTGTGTAAAAAGATTGTGGAATACATTAAAAACAACGTTCCTCAACGTCAAATTGCAAAGGCTTTGCAAATCTCCTCATCTACAGTGTATAACATCAAAAGATTCAGAGAAACTGGAGAAATCTCTTTGCATAAGGGACCAGGCTGAAGACCTTTGTTGGATGCCCGTGGTCTTCGGGCCCTCAGTCGACACTGCATCACTCATCGGCATGATTCTGTCATTGACATTACTAAATGGGCCAAAGAATACTTCCAGAAACGACGTGCCATCTACAAATGCCAACTAAAGCTCTATCATGCAAAAAGGAAGCCATATGTGAACATGGTCCAGAAGCGCCGTTGTGTCCTGTGGGCCTAGGCTCATTTAAAATGGACTGTTTCAAAGTGGAAAAGTGTTCTATGGTCAGACAAGTCCAAGTTTAACATTCTTGTTGGAAATCACGGATGCCGTGTCCTCCAGGCTAAAGAGGAGGGAGACCTTCCAGCCTGTTATCAGCATTCAGTTCAAAAGCCAGCATCTCTGATGGTATGGGGGTGCATACGTGCATACTGTATGGGTAGCTTGCATGTTTTGGAAGGCACTACGAATGTTGAAAGGTATATAAAGGTTTTGGAGCAACATATGCTCCCCTCCAGATGACATCTATTTCAGGGAAGGCCTTGTGTATTTCTGCAGGACAATGCAAAACCACATACTGCAGCTATTACAACAGCATGGCTTCGTAGTAGAAGAGTCCGGGTGCTGAACTGGCCTGCCTGCAGTCAAGATCTTTATCCTATAGAGAGCATTTGGCGCATCATTAAACGAAAAATACGTCAAAGACGACCACAAACTCTTCAGCAGCTGTAAACCTATATCAGGCAAATTCCAACAACAAAACTCCAGAAACTCATAATCTCCATGCCCAGACATGTGATTTTAAATTATTTTAGTTTTCATTTTATTCAAATTTAAAAAACGTCCCAACATTTCCGATTTTGGGTTGTATTTTGAGTTACAAATTTTAGTTATTGCAACAGATTATGTTAGTTTAATGAACTAACACTTTCCAATGTAAAGTGTAATACTAATGTCTTGTTTGTTCAAGAAGACAAAAAAAATCAACTTTTTAGGGCAACAAGTTTTCTATATATTTAAGTTTAATCAACTTGTATGGGCTTACAGTGTAAACAGGAAAAACAAAATGAAAGATGAGAGGACTTGTGCTGGCTTATGCTAAAATATGGTCTGCCCGAATCTGGTGTTTTCAGCTTAAAATAACTAGTAGTTATCACTAGACTTAAATTAAAATTAAAATTGTAAATTATATATAAATATAAAATATTATGTAAAGAACATTAGATAAAAAAAAGTTTAATCTGACCAAAATGATTGTATACTTACTGTAAACTAAATCATTGAATTTGCTGTAAAAGCTGTTTGCAGTTGCAATATAGTGGAAAAAAAGATAAAACTGATTACTTCAATAAATGTCTTGGTTTAAAAATAAGAGTGAGCATTTTAACATGCTTGCCAAGAATTTCATAAAATGCTTTGATTCTGATTATGCTTATCACTATGAATGTAACAACACTGTTAACTTTTAATTAAAATTCCATAAATGTATATAGTTGGAATGATTTTATCCATTTGTTTAACATTAACAGCAATAATCCACACATGCATTGCACTATTGTAACATTGTTCTGGAAAAATGCATTGTTTAAACAGTAAATGATTAACATAAAGAACATAATGATTTCCATTTCCATTTGACATGACCAGCTTTGTGTTCCCCTTATAAAGGTTTGGAACATCCTTGTCCCAGTCATGGGTCAATGAGATTCAGTTTCCTCAATTCCTCCAGGCAGGCTATGCACTTCCTGGCATCGCCTCCACAATCTTAAGTTTCCAGTGCCTGGTTGAACTGAACTCCAAACCTTTTGATTAGAATTTCTGACCATTAACTACTAGACTGCGACAACAGAGAATTAGTCTTTGTGATGGCAAACTCAAGGCCCTTATGTGAGATGAGATGAGCCAGAAGATGCACAAGATATTACTCTGTCCTTATCTCAACTAAGAAATCACTCAAATAAAGGTGCTAGGAGCTCCACAGCAGCAGGACATCTTCTGTTTGTTCTTTTGTGGTGCTTATCAGCATTATTTAGGGCTCATAAATATAACACGGTATAAGGAAATATATGGAGCTCCTAAAATTTATGGCAGGAGGCAAACATACATGCCCGTTTCTCACAAAGTAATGGATGCAAACAGCCCTAATGTACTGACACCATTTTGAGAGAATAGCTTTTATGATGGAAAATAAAACAGATGTGTCATTATCTCTGCTGCTCTGGCTTATTTTTAACATGCAGTTGTCATTTTATGGATATTTGCTGCAGCCTTATTGTGAATTTTAGTCAGTGCGTTGACTTGAACCTTGTCAACTTGATCAGTTCTTACCCAGAATGCCCCGTTGGTTTATCTCGAGTCCTCAAATACCCAGTAAGTTAGACATTCAATATGGTTTGTTGGCTTCTTGGGTCTTTGGCACTCTAATGCAACTCATCGGGTGACTGGCTAGCTTACTGTGGCTAAGCTTCCAGCCCAACCAGATGCAGAGCTTCAATTCCAGCAGCAATGATGGGCAATCCACAGGACTTCCACCTACTGTTATCTCTCCTGCACAACCAGATGTGTCTGAATATTCATTAAGGCCAGAAGATTATAATTCTTATCTCCAGACCTCTGAAACCTGCCCATGGCCCTCTAAGGCTTTCATTTCATTGGTTGCATGTGACCAAATCACTCAATCTGTTTTAGTAGCTCATTTCGTCTTTGCAATGATAAGCTATTTGATTTACTGTTTTTTTTTTCCAATAGGGAAAAGTTTAATGTGTTCTGTGTTTATTGACCATGGATGCTTGATTTTATTCTCAATTCCCTTGTTTGGTATTGCAAAATGTTTCAAGGTCTTATCTGAAGTAGCATATGAAGATCATTTGCAATGTCATTGTTGTTTGGAATTTTTTGCAGGGAGGCTAACGGTTTGACAGTTTTAGATGCAGGGCTCCAGACAAAAGAAATGATGAAGGAGCCATTGGCTCCTAAAGAATGAAACAATTAGGAGCCAAATTAATTGTTTTGTTTGTAAATTACAGAATTGCTCAATAAAAATGGTTGTCCAGTTCACTGAGTGTGTATAGCTCCTTACTTTTAACAACAGAGTGAATAAACTATTATAATTTAAAGGGATAGTTCACCCAAAAATGAAAAAGTTAAGATATTTTTGTTCAAATTCGAGGGCTTTCTGACCCTTCATAGACAGCAACACAACTGACACGTTCAAGACCCAGAAAGGTAGTAAGAACATCGTTAAAATAGTCCATATGTATTATCTTCCAGTCTGTCTGCCACCATTCACAAGAGTACCACTACGCTATTTTAATGATGTCCTAACTACATTTCCTTGAACCTGTCAGTTGTCTATGCAAGGCAAGTAAGCTCTCAAAATTAAACCAAAATATCTTAATTTCTGTTCCGAAGATGAACGAAGGTCTTATGTGTTTGGAATGACATGAGGATGAGTAATTTCTGTCACATTTTCCATATTTGGGTGAACTAACCCTTAAGTAATGTATTTGTGCAGTGTAAATATCAGTCTGTTTTGTAAGAATATTTCTGCCTGTTATAAAATTTTTTACATTAATGTCATCCAAAATGTAATTTAAAAAAAAGTTTCTCTTACAGTGAATTTAACCTTAAAACTGCACTTAATATGATAGACGTAACCTTTATTGTTATTATTTTTCTTTTGCCTTTGTTTTTTTAGAATTGCATTAATTTATTACAACAAAACTCAATTGTGAATATGTATCTTTACTTACACATTGTGATATGAACAACCAGTCACAAACCTGAAGTATACATCACGCTAATAGTTCCTGGTTTATTTCAAATGGTATTTTTCTCCAAAATGACTCTCAGTTCAGTGAAGGAGTCAGATGAGATTGGTTCTGAAGTGTACCACTCACTCACAAATTTTTTCATTAATCATTTTGACTGACTCGTAAAAAAGAACCAGTTCACAAGAGTCATTTGTTTTTGACTCTAGAGTTATGAACAAATTACATGAAAGCACACAAATTTTAGTTCAACTGTCATCAATGGCTCTTAGACTTTAAATTGTCACATATTTTTATTAATTGTCGCATATTGTGGCCGTTTTAGTCAAAGTCTGGAGCCCTGAGATAAATATGAACAACTACAGCTCTGAAGAAACAACACAATACTGTTGATAACAGGACAGTATGAGACCCCGTGTGTAACTGTGAGAGAGCAGATGCCCCTGGCCTAAGCTCTTTTTCAGATCTGAGGGATGTTACACTGCACCAGCACTTGCTCTGCTGAACCAAGTAATTTTGTGTCAGTGGGAGAGTGAGTGAGAGTGTGCTCCCCGGGTGCTGCTTTTCCACAGCAGTGAATGAACAAATTACTGCTTTCACAACCAAAGCACTGCTCTGTGGTCGCCCCCAGTCCTTCTTCCCTCTCCTACTGGAGGCAGAGGGAGATTAATTCTAGGGTGTATTTTGCCCACTGTTGATGAAATTGAGGCCTCGGATGGGGCAAAAGGACTTCTATTGGGAGAAATGGGAGCAGATGGTCAGATGCCTGTGATCTGCTCCTTTTTTCCTCTATTTAACTAAAGGAGCAAGCATCGTTGACTGCAAACAATGAAGAATTTTAGGACAGACTTAAAAGGATCCATGTGTGCTTCACATGTTCAATTAAATTCTGCAATCTCTGACTACATGGTCAATGTTTGGGATGGCAACCGTATTTACTAACAGGTGTGACTTTCAAATTCTGTTTATACAACAGCAACTCGAATACAGTCTGTATGGATGAATAATCGAGTCTGAGGCCAATTTTCTTCCAAAACCAACATAATTAGTAATCGTAGGTATTCATATGTAAAGTGTTGTTAATGCATAGTCAAAGATAATAAAAAAAAAAGCATTTTACATATCCGCAACTTTTGAGATGTCAAATCTTTACAAATCATTGAGCTTATAGAATTAAGGAAGTTAATAAAATATTAAATTTAAGTAATTAATAGGTTGATTTTATTGTATTTATTGGATCATTTTTTTAATTAATGTTATATATTACATTTGAAGATGTTACTTACAGTACACTACCCTTTAAATGTTTGAGGCAGTAATGTTTTTGAATAAGTCCATCAAGGCTGCATTTATTTGATATACAGTAATAAATTGTGAAATATTTTGATATACAGTAATAAATTGCACAGTAATATTGTGAAATATTACTACAATTTAAAACTGATTTCTAATTTAATTTATTTTAAATGTCCATTTATTCCTGTGATGGCAAAGCTGAATTTTCTGCAGCCATTACTCCAGTCTTCAGTGTCACTGATCCTTAAGAAATCATTCTAATATGATGATTTGATGCACAAAAAGTACAGTACAGACAGAATGTTAAAAATGGTATATTGTAACTATATAAATGTAAAGATTTTATAAAGAATTTTAAGCTTCTAAAGCTGAGCATTCATAAATGCATTTATACAGGTCTGTTAAACATGCTGTCCATATTCCAGAACGATCTATTTGTAAATCTTGAATACAGAAATTAACACAATCAACCGAATGCGCTTGTACATATCTGTATTTAGCAAACAGGTCATACTCCACTGCGTGTGGATGTAGCCTCTCTCTCTATCTCTCTCTCCACCATCCTTTCTCCCTTTCTCCTCCTCTTTTTCGCTCGCTCTCAATCTCCATTCCAGAGAGGCGAAACCATAAATTCTAATTACAACAAAGTTGTAACAAGCCTGATTTCATTTCATGTGTTGTGGTTTCAAGGCTCAACCAGATACTTCCCTGTATTGAAATGGCTTGGCACGATCTTTCATTCTCCCTGTTTAAGCATACATGCCACCCAAAAAGCCTGGTTTTCAATTACACCATGTACAGTATATCAGCAGTGGCCATTCTCTCTCCATTGTAGTTTCACAGCAAGCACTGGTGCTCACGGTGCCTAATGGATTCCTAAGGTGATCAGGTTTTCAGCCAAAGCACCTTGAATAATTAACCGTTCTGGTAGATGAGCCTCCTTGGGTTTCACGGCTGATTCGCATTACAACGATACATGCACACGCACGCACGTGTTCACAACACGTTCATCAACCCGCTCTATCTGTGCCATCACAACAGCTCCATCATCGCTGGCACGCTGCAGGGTGTTACATCTTAGCTGGGAAGATGCCCACAACTGGTGTGAAATTTTACACTTCCATATCCAACGAGTGATGATTTTTGTTTTTCTGACAGAATTTTCTCTACACGGCACTCTTCTGTTGTCTTCTGTTTCCTCACTCCTTAAATTAAACATTTGGGCTCGGATAGAGACTACTGGTGATCCTCGCAAACACCAAAACAGGGAAATGTGTGATGCTAAATCAAATTCTTATGACTATGATGTAGATTTTTCATCTGTTTGCTGAGACTAGTTGAATCATTCTCTGGCTTGTCTAAAAAGAATTAGTCAATACAATAGAACTAAAAGCTAATAAAAATGTTGCTTCTGATCATCCTATAATAAAAATAAATGACATATTATTTTAAAAAACAGCAATAAAAAGGAACATTTTCTTTAAATGAAAATGTTACATATTTTTAGTTCCCTTTATCAAGTGAAGATTTATTGAACTTTTTTGGATTGCAAATCCCATTTGCACTGTATCATATTTTTGCAGATTGTGTTGCCACAATACGAGTTTTCCACAATACGAGTGATGATATGTCCTCAGGTCACTTATGGCAAATGACATCATGCAGCTGGCTCGTGGCACATCTGAGTTTTTGTGGCTGGCCACCTGATAGCACTTGGCATGACCTGATGCTACTCATGGTTGTTGGTACATGTTTAATGGGACAGCTTGTTCTTGCTCTGTTACATCTATTTGAACAGTGTTCTGACACACATCAGCGGAAATTTGAACAGCTATACAGACACACACTTTAATCTAAAACGGACAGCGAGAACACCTTAAATTACAATGTCCACATTATAGAAATCACAATTTGCAATGAAAATCCTCAATTGTCACCATATATTGGGCCTCCAAACCTTTACAAATTCTTTATTCTGCAAAACACAAAGGAAGATATTTTATTAACCATTCAGTGAAAAGCAATGGGGTTTGACTTATTCTATAGACAAAACACTGAGACATCTTTTTAAAACTTCTTCTGTGTTCCATGGAAGAAATAAGGTCATACAAGTTTGAAACAAAATAAGGGCGAATAAACAATTACAGAATATTCAGAATATCCCTTTCAAATGTATTGTTTGTAGGGCCCTATAAAATCCCAAATTCTTTCCATTTTCATTTTTCTACACTCTGTTTTAATGGTTAAATTAAATTGTACTAATCAAAGAACAGATCTAATTAATTGAAGTCATGAAACTTACACAATGTAGCAGTAATTTCTTAAAAGTTTAACAAAAATTATGAAATACTTTTTTTTTTCTCTCAAAATCAGTTTTATTTTGAGCAAATTCTGTGTTTTCCATTATTTTTTTGGATTCCATTGTAATGGTTTCATTGAATTTTGATAATAATCAAAATCTGAATTTTATTTAAAAATGTATTTATTGTTATTTTATTTATTTATTTGTTTTTCTGAAATACTGTGTTGTGTATTTAAATTTTTTCTGGCAAATACATTTTGGTATTTTTTTTATTTATTTTTTTTATTTACTTTATTTTTTTTTATATTCCTTAAAAATAACATTTCAATAGTAGTTGTATTAGCAGTAGTACTACTACTAGCATTACATTAAGTAATATATTTCTGTCACCGTTTCTTCAAGTTAAACCAAACTTTTATTTTGATGGGTTGCTGTGAAGACATTTAAGTTTATTTGGGTTTAGTATGATATGACATTAGTTTTCTTTTTGTTTGTTTTTTTGTTTGTTTTTGTTTTTTCAAATGTAATGGTCAAATGCTCATGAAGTGACTTACAAAGTGCATTTTTAAAAAGTGCAATTAAGTTGTCAAGAAACAGTCAAGAAAGTGTATTATTTTAAGTATACTTAAGTGGTCTTTAATTTTATAGTAATAGGCTATTATATTATCAGCAAAAAAAACATAACATAGACGCAAACATAGACGCATTTAGGCAGTAAGTAACGTTAATCCTCTGCGTCTTCAGCAGCTCAGATTTAAATGACGACTGCTATCTTCATTACATCCAACAACTAAACACTTCAATCACTTAATCGGAGACATTCTTGTCTTCCCCTGCACCGGAGTCAGCACAATGGCAGACTGAGCTCTCAGCTGAGCTCACTCAGGGCGGGTCTAAGGTAAGACGGCCTTGTCCATCAACTATCATGGGAGGGGCCTGCGCAGAATACTTAATTCTTACAGGCATCTCAGAACAGCCTGATTTGAGAAAGGGGATATTAAAATAGGGATTTAAAAAAAAACACTGGGTGGATTTTTATCATTATAGGATGGATGTGTACACACACTTCCAACACACTTATGTTCAAACAACTTTCAAAGTGAATTTTGCATCCGTTGACCCCTTTAAAAAACAAATTATCCACGTTTGTACATATACTTCATCACGTATGTCTCCAGCAAACAACTGAATTACAAATATGTGCATTTATCTTCACATATATTAGCTATTGTTTTATATATATACACGTCAATATATCAGATTTCCGTTTGGGTCTCAGAACAGTTCCAGAGATTATGTTTATGTATTCATTTTCTCATATAGTGAGGCAACAGAGGCTGAAAACACTGCAAACATCACACACACTTCAGTTTGTGTGTAGTAAACAAAACTGTGCGTCTGCACCATTCATTCACACAGAGACACACAGAACATGCAGGGTCCTATGTTTGTTTGTTTGAAATCATAGTGTCCTATGTTTGTATTACTCATAAACTCAATTTCGCCTGCCCAATCATAAAATTAAGGTGATGCAACTTCACTGAAGACTGGCTCTCAGAAAAAAAAAAAAATCTGCTAGCAAGATGTCTGGAAAGACTTCAAGCAGTTAACAAATAGTAAACCAGAGCTTCCTGCCACTTAAATGACCTTCAGATTCTCATTCAGTTACTTTCCTCGAAATGTATCTATGCCTTTAAAAAGTATTGAGAGGTATACTGGAAACTAGCATAGCACTATATAAAACTTAAATAGCTACTTAGTTTAAAGTGATCTGCATTGTGAGTTTACCACATCAAAAGCATATGACCAGAGGTTTCAACTTCCATTCTCCATTGTTGTTATTTTTATACTCTGCCATTTATCATTTTCAGATGTTTTCATTGAGAGGATCAGAACAGTGATATTATCGATAACTAAAACCAAAACTATTAAAAATTGTTTTTGGTAATTAAAGTAACACTGAAAAATAAATAAAATATCTGGTGATGAATTTTTGGCTCAAGGTCTGCATTTAAAGTCACACCAGAGGTGTTCAGCTGGGTTCAAGTTCTTCCACACTGACTGAATCAATCATGTCTTTTTGAACCTTGCCTTATGCACAGAGGCACTGTCATGTTAGACTAGAAAAGGGTCTTGGCCAAACTGTTGCAATAAAATTAGAAGAACACAATTCCCTAGAATATCATTATATGCTTAAACATTACGATTTGTACTCATGGAAATTATTGAAGTAGTCAAACATGTTCATTAGAAGGGGGTGACCCAATACTTTTGGCAATATAGTGTATATATACACACACATACACACACACACATATATATATATACACACACACACACACACACATAACAATGCACTATAGCATTGTTGTGCCAAATGGCAACAGAGGGTGGAAATTTCAGTTGGACAAATGAAATTATCTCCAGCGTGGCAAGCATGGCGTGTCCCCTTTTGAAAGGAGGACAGTTTGGCTCACTGTTTCAGTTTATTTATTCATGTTTTGTTTTCTGCTCCAAGCTCATCACTGACATCAATGATGCAATCTGGCCAGGGAAAGCCTGCCTTGGTAAAAAGCCCCAAACACAATGGACCGCACTGCATGAGCAAGAATGAGACATTTGGGCCAGAACTGAACGATGAGATATGCTACATCCTCATATGCTACATTTGCAAAGTAGCCGAGATAAGCTACTCAGGAGATAACAAAACCAAAACATGATAGATGGGCAGATTTGCTACATGATAATTTGTATGACTGTCCCAGGCCACCCAACATGTTCTTCAGCAGAAATGGATTTTCAGGAAACTGAAACTGCATTCGATAATATAGTATGGAAACATGCATGCAGCGTCATGTCGGTTACTCATAACAGTAAAACAAGCCTGCATACGAGTTATTCTGAAATCGGAATGAGCTCGGAATATGTTCATTTTGAAACAGCCATGGTGACAACAATGACAACAACAGGAACACAGCCTCCCTCTAACGCAAGCTGGTTTCCTGATGTTCGAGTGCTTCCTGTTGCTCCACGTGAAGATTTCTCAGGGACCACGGGATGGGAGGGGTTTTGGGAACGCAGGCTGTACAGGGTTCATCACAGCAGCCTACTTTAGTCATCAAAGGGACAAAAAGTGCCAAGGCTCAATCAATATGAACCGCCAGAGGGGAGAGCCACAAATAACAGCAGGGCTGAGGCGATACGAGGGCCTGGGTAATGCGGAACAGAACCTGGGTCTTTGCTAAAGGAACTGGGGAGATAGAGGGGCCAGACTAATGGAGAACAGAATAAGGGCTTTTAAGAACCTTTGTAAAGTGATGATGACTAGTGAGACTGAACGGCACTGATGACTGATCGCTGGGTCATTAAAGACCCTGCTTGTTTTCAAACCCCAGCTCTAATCGTACAATAATACACTGCAGATAGCAAGCTGCCTTATTTCTCAATGTGAGAAAAATGTGAACCCAGTATGACCATGTTCACCTCAAAAACATCTCAGTGAATGACTTTCGGTAAACTTGTTGCTGTTTTACAATAGCAGTGAATTATTTATATAACAACAATAATAATTTATATATAATTCTAAGAAGAATTTATTATAATATATATAAAATGTATCTATATATCATTTATAATATTAAACATTCTCAATTTTTGGCATATAATATTATTTTATAAACATTTATTTTTACATGTATTATTATTATTATTTAAATATTTGATAGAAAATCAAAAGTTTTAAAAAATAAATAAATAAACAATGGTGTTTAAAAATATCATTCATAATTTAATTTAATTTTAATTATTATTTAATATTTCTTTTTACATTTTTAAAATTATTATTATTATTATTATCATCATTATAGTAATAGTAGTATCAGCTGAATATTTAATTAAAATCAAATGGTTTTAAATATGTAAGGGCTAAAAATGCAAGTATATGATCAGATAAATAAATACATACATACATACATAAAGTGACAGTGTCTTGAAACTTGCACTCACACTGGCCCTGGGCCAGGAGGCAGTCCTTTTAGTAATAAACTCCATGATTCATATTCATGATCTCTCTATGGATCTCTCTTTCTTTTTCTTACAGTCTGTGTTATATCAAGACTATATGTGAAGAGCTAAATGTGCAAATAATCTGCTCAAAATTAAATTTTCCTTCTGCCTTAACTTCTCCATGGCAGATACATGAAGCTCGTGTAAAATTACATGAGCAATCACAGACTATCGTCCATAATTGCCAGCAAGCAAAATATACATTGTCATTCAATCCCTGATTACTCGCAGGTTTCCAAATATAAGGAGGACATGTGAATTGGCTGGCAGAGAAATTGCTTTGACGTTTTATTCCTGTGTCGCAGTGGATTTCTGCACATATCTAAAAATGACTAAATGCGCTTCTGGGGTGCTAACATTAGTTAAAAAAACACAAGGGAGAGGGCCGAGGCTTATCGATGCTATGAGTGGCCCTGTTAATTCACTACAAATTAGCCCTGGCGTGTGCAGTGAAATAATCAGACGCCTGTTTGTTTGGTCAGGCTGCTGAGGGCCTTTATCTGACGTCTGAGCCTCTGTTCACACTGAAACTCTCGTCTGAAATTAAACAGCCGTTTGCCAGGAAACGCCCTTATGGCTGTTGAAAACTACCAACCCCGACTTGGCACTTGAGTGCAAGTGCCATTCAGCATCTGCTGCATGGGCTTAGTTAGGTAACTTGAGACCCTTCAACCCATCAAATTCATTCCCTTGTTTCTAATGGAGATGGAAGGAGAGCTTTGGGCAGGTGTACACCTGAGAGTAATTTTTTACCCTAGTCTACTGACTTTTTTCCCTACAAATGGGTTTCTCTGAGTGAGGATATAATTGTGTAATATGTCCTGATCGTTGAGTCATTGGACTCTACGGTGCACGCTAAGCCAAAAACCACGAGTGCAATATCATGACATAATTCCGAGCAATAATGTTATATTTACATTAATATAAAACAGGATGAGGTCATTATTGCAAATGTAACAGAACAGAATGGATTTCATTTTCACGGTGCCAGTAGATTTTCATCTCTACGCCAATGAATGTGTACCTGAATATGTTTTGATGAAAACCATCCCTTTATGACCCACTCAGTTTTATTTTATTGTCCTGGTTTTCACTTTATGAGGGAAGTGGATTTCAGCACATCTGATTTGTCATTGTTTTTTGCACTAAGAGCTATAAATCCATATTCATTAACCTTATAAATCTATTATAAAAAAAATCCAAAAGTGCCTATTGCTACAGTTTAAATGATTTATAGGATGTGAAGGTTTGAATAATAAAAATGCAATCAGATCTATCATTTTTGTGTAAATATACTGTTAGCAAAGGGTAACATACAAAGCATATACAGTGAAAGATGCATACAAACACTACATTAACAAAAATATCTCCAAAAAAGCATTATTTTCCACACATTAGGACTCCAAAAATACTTGTCTTGTTTTCTCTTATATACAGTATATGTGTGTAATATATATTGTGTGTATGTATATAGATGTAGATGATGATCATATCAGAATTTTTATATCAAGTCACTTGGTCTGAGTATATTTACTCAATGTTTTTTCCATTAACTAATTGGCCTCGCATACTTCCTGTCACTCCTTCCAACCTCTCAAATGTCTATATTCCCCAGGATACAGAAACCATTAAAGGCTTAAATGCGCTTGCCAAACTACGCTTAATGCAGTGTTTATCAGTCAGACAAAATGCCGTTAAATTGTAAATTGAAAGAGTAGTTAATTAAGCTCCTCAGGTTCCCATGGATGGGAATTCACTCTCTCAGTATGTGGAGTATTGGCCCACAGAAGTAGTTTAGTGCTTTTTAGGGCCTAATCTGTCATTATGGCTTGGAAGAACAATGGTGAAACAGAGCTGTGCCACATTAAATGTGTCCCCTGTGTGTTTAACTGCAATGATTGAACAGCACGACAACTAACCATCAGAGAACACGCCACAGGTCTCAATCACTCCCCGACATTGTTATGACCATGAATGCCCCTCTCACACAATGCCGTTATATTGCCATGAGGAAGAAAGCCTGAGGAAAGAAACAAGAAGAAACATAAGTGAAAAAGCAGTCCACACTTGTGCTGAACCTCGTGTGAACTCCGCACAGCTTCATGGGACACATAAACAACTCAGCTTGCCATCGTGGCGCTTGGGACATGTGGCCAGCATGCTTGTGTAAACAAAGACTTACTGCTCTTGCTTGCTTATTACATCTGTCCGTCGGCAATCTCAACTCGCTGTTTACATTGTTGTGGTGTTGAAAAAGTTTGGTGACAGCAGACACTTGAAATCGAAATTCACTCATTCAAAGGTTGTGACCCCAGCGTTGGCGGATTTGTGCAATCAACAAATCAGAAAATCTGTCCCCGTAAAAAAGAACAAACTGGAGCTGAACACACTGCATATTCACACACTTAAACATAAGCTAGCAACCCCAGAGGAGCAAAGACACAACAGCCACTGAAGCGTTCAAGTTGTACAGCTCAGCAAGGGAAACTTGGCACACACAATGAGTCAGCAGTAGACCGGAGCAGCGTCTCAGAGTTTGAGCTCTCTGATCCCTGTACTGGATTCTGCTTCTCTTGTTTCTCTGTATCCATCAGCATGGCCAACAGCACAAAGCAGGTGGCATTACAATAAGATAACATCAGTGTTGGGAGTAAGGCGTTACAAAAGTAATGCATTACAGTAACGGAATACTTTTTGCTGTAACGCAGTAGTGTATGGCATTACTAATCAATTTTCAGTAATATTTTTCTCTGTACATGTTCAGTAACACTTGCGTTACAACACACTTTTAGCCCAAAATGTAATTTTTTTTTGGCTAATTCTGATAAGCTGTCAGACACGGGCCGGGCTAGGGCCTAAATTTGAGGCCCGTGCAGGGCTCTAGTACATTTTGTCATTTTAGAATGTTAAGTTCTACTTCTGTTGTTATTTTAGTGAAAGTAACTCAAACATAATACAGGAGTCATGTAACGCATTACAATTCTGAGACAGTAATATTGTAAGGTAAGGAATTACTTTCAAATAACAGTAACAAGTAATCTATAATGCATTTCAGTTTGAAAGTAACTTGCACAACACTGGATAACATTCAGTAAAAAATATATATACATTGTCTTCTATCATGAGCAAATTTGCAAATATCAATATGAGCATGCGTTTAAAAATAATATTTTAATTTGAATATTCAAACCTAACCTTATATTTTCAATTGTATATACTGAGATATATATATATAGCCACTGTATAGATACCAAATATTGTTTTAAAATAAAAAAAACAATACTATAAATTACAAATATGTTTGAAAATATATACAATAATAAAAAAAAAATCTAAAAGGAATAGGACAAAATGCCTAAAAATAGATAAATATTAAATTTTTAAAGTTTTACTATTAGTTTTCCTAATTTTTTAAATTAATTCTTATTAGGTTTTTCAGTAATTTCAAGCCTTTTTTTTTTTTACTTTTTGACTGATAATTTATAATTCATTGATTTTAAAATATTAATTTTTCTGATTGATTGATTATTTACTTATTTTTAAGTTTATTCTTATTTTCTATTGTCTCCTCTCATTTTTCCTGTAGTCCAGTATTATAGTGGTGGGATTAAGCACAACCTATCCATAGAAATGTGTGGTCATTAAATGCAATTAGATTACAGACAAACATTTGCTTGAGGAGTTTTAATGGTGGCTCTGGCCCTCAGCGAAGGGCAGGCTTGATAGGGGTATCAAATTAATTCAGTTCATTGGCTTTAGAGAGGAGCTAAACTGGATTACAGCTACAGGACCACTGCCAGTACTGCGGTTAAAAGCTAACTGTGTTTTTGAACATCATGCAGTCAACCTCCAAACTTAGAATTGTATTTATTTATTTCCCACAACATGTTTTCTTATTTGGGAAAATGAGCCTCAGACATGCACAAAAACTAATTTTTATTTTTTCCTGTGCAAATATTTGAAGTTAACAAGATGATATATTACACATTTACATTCTTGTGAATAATATCTCTCATATAATCCTTTGTTTAATATATTTAATAGGTTTCAAATGGCTAAAGTAGCATGTTGTTTTGCCAAAGGAATAGACTAGTAAGTAGTATGGTGAGAACCAGAAAGGCATAAGTGACATTTTTGGTGAAATGGATATATATATATATCAAATGAAATCTCTTTATGAGCTCTTTCTACTGGCAAAAGTACTGCCATCCATGAGTGTACAAATTTTTATTATAAACAATTGAAATCAGTACACAAAGTCAGATCAAACGATGTTCAATTTTTGTGTAAAGTGGAAAGTCCTGTAAAGTTGGTGAAACGCCTTTCTGATTCTCACACCTCGACATGTTTAGTGTGCCACAACACTGAATACACAATCGTTTCTGTCTTTCTTCTTTTATTCATTCCCACTTTATGAGGTATGGCTGTTCAGAGAGCTTTAATTGTAACATAAAAAATTGGGAAATTACTCTGCAGCATTACATCTTATTTGGAAAAACCGAAAGAAAACTGAGCCTTTGGATCTGATCTGAAAACACATTGGTTGTATACAGATCTTGCTATGGTGTGATGTCCTCATCAAGGCTTGTGTCTTATTGGACTCAGGTGGAAACAGATGTAATATAATTGACTAAACTTAAAATTTCCCTGCAAACGGATACAGCTGCATGCCAGGCTCAGCATGCACATGCACTCTGTCAGCCTGAGTTACGTCCAAAATTGTAAAAGTCTTTTCTATTGTTAAATGAGCACCTGGTTTCCATCCATCTCTTAGAAGAACTTTCAATAGATGAGAAAAAAAAAAACGAACCAATAAGCTGCTCCCCATGCTAGAGGCAGTGTGTAAATCAAAGCTACATGTCTTGGGTGACATAATGTATGTTTTCAGAATGGTAACCATAAAACAATGTTTATCTCTGAATGGCAAGAAGTACTGTAATTATTTTTTTCTGTTTGTGTGAGTTTATGTAATGTAAAATTCAATGACAGCGTTAGATTATTTCTCAATAGACAAGTTCACTTCAAAAATGAAAGTTATATTATTTACTAACCCTCATGTCATTCCAAACCTGTATGACTTTCTGTGGCAGTTCAAAGTGTGTTTGTGCTACCCTCTTCTCAGTAATGAATGTGAATTTGAACCAGGAGCTTTCAAGCATTATAAAATAGTTAGCCATATTATCATTTTATGTGAGGAAAACACTGAAAATCTTGCTTGACAGCTGTGATAAACATTCATATTCACTGTATGGAAAAGAGGAGCTTTGACATTCTGCGAAAAAAAAATGATGATTTATAGAAGACTAAAAGTCAATATGTGTTTAGAAAACTATTTAGAGTAAATAATGTCACAAGTGTTATTTTCATGTGACCTATACCTCGCTGGATGTGGGTGAAGGTATAAAAACAGGTAAATGTGCTGTATATGGAGCAGTGAAACAGTGGGAAGCAACTGACTAGACAGTTTTCTTCTAATTCTCTCTATTGTTTGTTTTAGAAATGTTACTTTCACTTTCACAGATGGACCATGAACTAACAACACTGATAAGTGAACCAAACAGAACCAATCATGGTTATAATTTTCCGAACATGCTTGAGCATGTTTTTCTCTAAGGACTCTTTATTGTCTCACTCAACTTTATCAGCATCTACTTCAGTGGTTTTTGCAGCTTCATATATAAAAGGCAGCTAATCCCAGCATGTTTTACAGTTGAAGCAGCATTTGTTCACACTCGAATATCTTGCTTACGGGTCTGTGAACCGTTTTACGTGTTTGGCAGCCGTGAGCTGTATTTACGATAAAATAGTGGAAAAATAAACGTTCCACCTCAAAGCTGTCATCACCATCAACAGTCAAAGGCCACAAGGCTGGCACTGCAGCGCAGACAGACACAAGGACAAACAGAGGGAACGACTTTGCAGGTGTCACACGATCACTTCTGATGGCTTTTTTTCCACATGTTGCTCGGTCTGGAAATGAGATATATGACTTCGTCTTGATTTTCATACAGACGGAAAAGGCTTTCTAAAAGAATCTTGTTTGATATATGCATTAAACATGGCAAACTAATGGACTGGCAGTTTAGACACTGTGATATCCTGGATTATTTTTCTTCCATTATTGTTTTATTGAAGCTGGTGCTACATGGCGGCAGTAAGAGTAGGAAACAGTGCTGTAATTGTGCATTGTGGTCTATTTGAATTAAAAAGCGCAACTTCTGCATGCAATTTAGAATTTTTATGGTGCAAAGTAAATCATTTTAATCTCTATCCCAGCTGCTTTGTAGCATATTTTATGTGTGGTCTAATATAACAGCTAAATATTTAGGGAAATATTTTGCACATTTTCAAAAAGTGTAACCATTTGGGAGACAATCAATCAACTAATTATTAGCACCCTTTGACAGAATGCTGTTTGGGAGCGATAATGCCACTCTGCACACACTAACAGGGTTATTTATTTACCCGCCCTGCCTGATCACAGTTCTGGACTGCACCTGGTCCCCCTCCACTGGCTCGCTAATGCCAGCTTTCCATTGTCCTTCCATTCCATTTGGCCTGCATTTCTACAATGCACCTGCATAGTACAGATGGAAACAAACAGAGGCACTGGGTGGCCTTCTCTGCAGAAAACCATTTCATAAACATCTCTCATCTGGGCACTGTGGCAACAGGAAGATTAATCCATTTGTAAAGAGAAAAGTGTGACAGACACATACACATACTAATCATGAATGGATTTGATTGAAACACTGAAAAAACAGAGATTAATCATCAGACTGAGAAATCTTGCCAAAAGTAGTGCCAATATGGAATGATAATGGAAGAAATATGCATTTGTCCAATTAAAAAATCTACTCAAGGCAAAAACCACTTTGAAAGTTTTTTTTTTTTTTCTTGTATGTCATTATGAATCTTTTTGGCCTTCTTAATGAACTTGCACGCTAATAAAATTGTGTATTTCAGTGCAAAATGTAGGAAAAATGGATGAAAATAACTCAAATGTTTCCCAAAAGTCAACATTTATTAATCTATAAACTCAAATCATTTTTTACAGAAAAAAACTTTGTAATTCTTGTAGAAATACAGTAAAATATATTTACAGAGCAATCTGTAAATATTAGTTTAAAACTGTTATTTATAAAAATTGAGTAATTATCAAAGAATGAAAGAAGGAATTATCAAGGTATGCTGCTACTGACATATACTGACAACTACCATAACAGGTGGTAAAGCGAAACCCACAAGAAGCAGTAAAGTTTATCACAAGTAGCTTTTCCACAAGCTGATGTAAATAATAAGTGTATCATACACAAAAATACAAAACACCATCATGGAAAAACACATGGCACAAAAATAATGCAATACATATTAATAGAATAACATAAGACTTAACCTAAACCACTAATGTACTTAAGTGATAACAAAAAAAAAAACTATTAAGAAACAGTTCTAAAAATTAAATATTACATTTAGTAGTATTTTACTGTAAAATTACATTAAATGCAAGGTTTGAACAGTTTTTCGCCATATATATAGTAAAGGAACTTGCTGTTTACCAATTTTAACAGCATTTTAATAGTCTTTTACAGTTAAAGGACAGTTACATTTACCAGTCATTTAGCAGACGCTTTTATCCAAAGCGACTTACAAATGAGGACAATAGAAGCAATCAAAACCATCAAAAGAGCAACAATATGCTAGTCTTGCTTAGCCTAACGCAGTACACATAGCAAGGTTGTTGTTTTTTTATGAAAGAAAACAAGTAGAATAGGAAAAAAACTACTTGTTTTTTGTTGTTGTTGTTTTTAAGAAAAAAAAGAAAGCTAGTGTTAGAGGGTCAAATACTAAGAAGACTAATAGATTCAAAGAAGACATATAGATAAAATAGAATTAGAATAGAGAGTGCTAGAGTTAGAGGGTCAAATAAAGATGGAAGAGATGTGTTTTTAGCCGTTTCTTGAAGATGGCTAAGGACTCAGCTGCTCGGATTGAGTTGGGCAGGTCATTCCACCAGGAGGGAACAGTTAGTGAAAAAGTCAGTGAAAGTGATTTTGTGCCTCTTTGAGATGGTAAAATAATGCGTCGTTCACTTGCAGAACGCAAGCTTCTAGAGGGCACATAGATCTGAAGTACAGAGCCAGTGGTGGTTTTGTTGGCAAACATTAATGCCTTTAATTTTATGCGAGCAGCTATTGGTAGCCAGTGCAAATTGATGAACAGAGGTGTGACGTGCGTTCTTTTTGGCTCATTAAAGATTAATCTTGCAGCGGCATTTTGGATTAATTGTAGAGGTTTGATGGAACTGGCTGGAAGACCTCCCAAGAGATCATTGCAATAGTCCAGTGTGGACAGAAAAAGAGCTTGAACAAGGAGTTGAGTTGCATGTTCCGAAAGAAAGGACCTGATCTTCCTAATATTGTATAAAGCAAATCTGCAGGACTGAGCAGAAATTCAGCTTATCATCAATCACAACTCCAAGGTTTCAGGCTGTTTTGAAGGAGTTGTTTCATGAGCTTAACTGGAAAGTGAAATTGTGATGAAGTGATGGGTTTGTTGAAACCACCAGCAGTTCTGTCTTAGCCTGGCTAAGTTGAAGGTGATGGTGCTTCATCCAACAAGAAATGTCTGTTAGACAAGCTGAGATGCGAGCAGCTATCGTCGGATCATCAGGATGGAATGAGAGGCAGAGAGTGTCATCAGCATAGCAGTGATATGAAAAGCCATGTTTCTGAATGACAGAACCTAGTGATGCCATGAAGACAGAGAAGAGAATTGGTCCAAGAACTGAGCCCTGAGGCGCCCCAGTAGCTAGATGTTGCAACTTGGATATCTCACCTCTCCAAGATACCTAGAAGGACCTATTTGAGAGGTAAGACTCAAACCACTGGAGTGTGGTTCCTGAGATGTCCTTTCCCAATAGGGTTGACAGGAGGATCTGGTGGTTGACCCTATCAAAAGCAGCGGACAGATCCAGCAAGATAAGTAATGAAGACTTGGAAGCCACTCTTGCCAGTCTTGGGGCTTCAGCAACTGAGAGCAAGGCAGTTTCGGTCACTTCTTGAACACAACTCATTCAAGTGTTTTTGCAATGAAAGGTAGAAGGAAAACCGGTCTGTAGTTCCCTAAAAGAGTTGGGTTAAGAGTGGGTTTCTTAAGAAGTGGGGTTATACGAGCCTGTTTAAATGCTTAGGGAAAAACTTCAGTGTGAAGGGATCTGTTAACGATGTGAGTGAGTGTAGGTACAACTGCAGGAGAAATGGCTTGAAGGAGATTAGATGGAATAGGATCAAGCAAACAAGTAGTAGGATGACTGGAAAGGATGGGTTTAGAGCCTTCTGCCTCAGTGAGTGGAGAGACGGATGTGAACGAGTGTATGTTTGTAGGTATGATGTGTTTGACAGTTTGTGGTATGGAGAATTGTGCTGTGAGGTTTGTAATTTTATTAATGGAGAATCTGGCAAAGTCTTCAGCTGTTAGAGTTGATGAAGGAGGGGGAGGAGGAGGACAAAGGAGGGAGGAAAATGTTTTAAAGAGCATGCGAGAGTTAGGCGAATTGTTAATTTTGTTGTGATAGTATGTCCTCTTAGCAGTGGAGACATTAGCAGAGAAGTCAGAGAGGAATGATAGATATAAATTAAGGTCAGTAGGATTTTGTGATTTGCGCCATACTCTTTCTGCAGCCGTGAACGTAGAACGATATTCACGGAGAACATCAGTTATTAATTTTTACATATTTTACATATATTATAACTATTTTACTTCCTCTAATCAACCTCTTAATTTTAATAATTTATTTATATAGTTTAAAATATAAGTATTGTAAACTTTTTGGGGCTTTTTTTGTCTTTATCACAGTCACAAAGCATGATGGGTAATAGAAGTACAACACTACTTGTAATTTTTAAAATTGCATTTTTCAATTGTATTTTTGTTTTATTAATTTCTAAAATTACTTTACATTTTTTAAATATAATTTTAGCTTAAATTCATTTTTTAAAGTACTTATTGTTTAAAGATATTTAACTTCAAAATGTTTAAGTACTTTAATATGATTTCCTAGTGCTTTTTCACCTCTGTATATTCTTGATGAAGAACAGCAGAAGGGTGTCCTGAAATGGATCTGTGAGGACCTCAATGAGAGATTCAACACAGGCATGCCCAGAGGCTTCAGCTACCACAAACACAGTAATGCAAACAAAAACATATGAGTATATGCAGTTGTATATGTGCCAAGATATACAGTCTACATCTGAAAAAAAGCTGCTCTTTTGGCCCGTATTTCTGAAGGGTGAGGAACCTCCCCGTGTAACACTGAACAGGGATGACCGACGTCACGTTCCTGTCAGCCGTGGCCAGTACTCCAATACAAAGCCTTCTGTAAGTCCTTTCCTCTCTATTACCCCATAAATGTTTGGTGAAAGCAGTTCTGAGAAAACAAACCGTGCCATATTGAATCTTTTTCATCATGACAGCCATCCAGATGTGTGGTCAGAAGCATGAGAATTCAAAAAATGGAGGAAATCATTTACAGGATGATCTATTTAATGTTATACGCATGTTTGATGTGAAATTGTTACAGTCATAACTAATAGTCTTCAGCGCTGTTCACATTTTAAATATAAATCCCAGATCAGTTGTGCACCTGATTGCTGATCACTCTCTGGGCTTCAACAAAGCAAAAAACACCCTCTGCTCACATGACCTCATGTGGACCTACTTTCATGTTTTTCTGAGAATGCCATGAGATCTTTAGCCAGTAATAATAGATCCAAGCTGAAAAAGCGTTTTGAATTGATGGTTTTATTGTTCTTGACATTGCGCCATACAGAGGAATGCAGAGAGAGACTGGTTTACTAATATTAGACAGCAGGATGAATTACCCTTCTTTGTTTCAACACAAAAACTTTGCAGTCCTGTCAAAATGTAAAATGTTGCAAATGACATGACTTTCTAATCTGACGCCATTTACAATGTTTTTACTAGTATCAAAGGTTCATCCTCTTTTCTTGAAATATAAGATGATGTTATCTGTATTTATTGTGATTCTCACAACACAAAAGTAACCAAAAAGTTACATGGCATTTTTTGGACATGCCTCCATGATAATGCAATTTGGACATTTTTGGATATGTAAATCATTCACTAGCATGGTATTACCATTTGATCATTAATGTGCTGTGCTACTGTTACAGTACTTTTTTTTCATGCCACCATAATTCCATTCAAAAGATTGGGGTCGGTAAGATTTTTAATGTTTTAATAGAGTCTCTTATGCTTTTCATGTCTGTATTTATTTGATCAAAAATACAGGGGAAAAAAACAGTAATACTGTGAAATATTATTGCAATTTCTAATATTGTTTTAATTTTAATATACTTTAAAATATGATTTATGTCTGTGACGCAGCACTGAATTTTCATCAGCCATTACTCCTGTCTTCATGATCCTACAGAAATCATTCTAATATGCTGATTTATTATCCATGTTGAAACTGTTGTGCTACTTAATATTTTTTTGGAAACTGTGATACTTTTTTCTTTGATTCTTTGATGAATAAAAAGTTAAAAAGAACATAATTTATTTATTTTATTTTTTTCTAACAATATAAGTCTTTGTTATCACTTTTTATCCATTTAACAGATTCTTGCTGAATAAAAGTATTACATTTCTTTAAAAAAAAGAGAGAGAAAAAATTTACTGACCCCAAACTTTTGAAACGGTAGTGTTATATTATAACACAAAATTTCTATTTTGAATTAACACTGTTCTTTTTAACTTTTTATTTCTCAATAAATATAATCTAATCTATAATATATAATCTGTAAATTCATATAAAATATTATTACAGTTTTTAATTTTTCAATTTCTTAGCTGAATTTTAGCAGCCATTACTCCAGTATTCAGTGTCACATAATCCTTCATAATCATTGTAATATTATTATTTAAATCAGCATTTGGTGCAAAAGAAAATGGTTCGGTGTTAAAAACAGTTGTGCCGCTTAATATTTTTAAATGGAAACAGTGATACTTTAAATGAGTAGCATTCATTTGAAACAGATATCTTGTTTTATATTCACTTTTTGAAAAATAAATTGCATTCTTGAATAAAAGTATTCATTTCTTATAAAAAAATAAAATAAAAAAAAACCTTTCTGAGAATTCATGCATCTATGTCTGTGGTATTTCTCTACAAGATTCCAAAGAAAAACATCTCGTGTTCATCACAGTCCAGTGTACTCAGATCTAGACAAGACTGCACATGCAAGAATACAGTAAAGCAGACAAGGTCTTATCTATCCTGTGATTCATAATTGTCCTTGGGGGGATTCAGATGCTACCCAAGGAGCCCCCTAATGCCCCTCTGTTGATTATCTGGAATTTACCCTTTAGCCAGTACTACAAGGTGTTATACAACTGCAATGTAATTACAGAAACAGTGCTGAGAGATGTATTATGAGATAAAACAAAAAGCTGGGGAAAATCAGCCCATCGTGCCCCTGGGGTTATGATGTCTGGAAAGAAAAAAAAAGGAAACTGCTTGCTGATGTCAAAGAAATAAGGAGATACTATAACTAGAGCCAGAAACAAAGCTTGGTTTTGCTTTGTTGACAGGCAATGGCCCTGCTCTATATTGGAGGGCATATCCACTCCCTGTCCCTTGGCAGCTTCACTGCGGACCCACAGAGTTCCTAAGAAAACAAACTAAGTGGCTTTTGCTTTTGTTTATGTATAAATTTGTGACACAATGACATCATACCACTCCATTGTGAAGACAGACAGATAGACAAATAGCTATGTTTTTCAAAACCTAGTGAGAGACCTAGGAAACAGAATTTGAAGGTATTAGTCTTCACATAAAATAACTGGTTTTACCAAATTCTTAGGCAAGATGTATCATTTGGGGATGCACCGCAACAGTTAATGAAAATGACAGAAACTTATTTGATGTTCTAAACGACTTGACTAAATATTTTTATGGAATTTTATTCATATACAGTACAAATGTACCATTAGTTTTAGAACACCGCAATATTTATATATATGCAAAGATGCTCTCATTCTTAAACAAGAGGTTTTGAAACTGGGTTCTGGAAGGCCACAAGAGAATTGGAGAAAAAAAGGGGGAAAATAAAATAAAATATAATATAATAAAATTAAATTTAAAATAAAATATAATATAATATAATGAAATTCAAAATGAGATAAAATTCAAAATAAGATAAAATTAAATAAAAAAAATTAAGTAATAAAATAAATAGTAGGTCTAACAGTATAGTACCAAATCTTATTTTACACATTTATTAATTTGTACAGTATAGATCTTTACATGGTCTTTATATACACGAAAAAACTCCCTTTTAAATTTTACAATGGGGAACATAAGGATGATCGTATCTGAGGGTCCATGGCATTTAAAAGAGTAAAACAAAGCAAATGAATTGCAGCATTAAAGGGAAGTAGACTGTTAAAGCACATCTGGAATCTATAATCCATTTTATGTGAACCAGAGATTGTTTTCATTTTTGTGTTGCTCATATTAGTTATATTTGGTATAACTGGCGCTAGAGCCTGAGAGCTAAGTTGCTTTCACAGCCAATCTTTATGTTCAATATAATATATGTAGTGACTGTTTCTCTCTGTGCCCTGGCCAATATCACTCCCTCCCCCATAGGGGATATCCATGGGAACTGTGCCCCTGTTATCGGACCCCTGCAAAACGTGGCACTAACAGAAAGGAAATGAGACAGAGGGAAAGGGCCAGGTTGGGATGGGGGAAGGGGGTAATGACAGGAAAGCAGCTATTGAACCAGCTTTAAGGCCACAGCATCCTCAGAAACTCATTCACAAAGAGCATGGTTGGTTCGACGCCCATCAGTGTGGCATTGTCAATGAAGAGACACAGCTGATGGGCTGGATGGAGAAGTACATGAAGAGTCTATTTTCTCCTATTAGGGGGGGGGCAAAACCACAAGAGACAAACACCAGAGAACTGCTGAGACCCAGTCAAAAGGCAATGGTCTCTTAGAAATTAGTGATGCGTTTGACCCAACCAGACCAAATACCCTCTAGTAACATGAATGATCTGGTTTGGGCCTTCATCTGCAGAAGAGGACCATTAAAGCCTATGCCATTTACTACAACAAAAGTCATCAGACGCAGAGTCTTTAAACAGGAAATTACCTTGCAATTACCCAGTGTCATTATGTTCGGTATTTTCTTCATCTGAGCGAGGACAGAACAAGAAATGGCCTCACAAACAACAGGCCTAAACAGACATAACAAAGACGGCTTTGAAGGGAAGGGGTGGAGTCATTCTGGAAAAACACCTGCTGGAAAACAAGACACAAGGAAGCGACATTTACAGGATGAGTGATGATGCTCTGGAATATCTTGCATGTTTGATGCATCTCACAAAACCCAGAGCCATGACGTAGATATATTCTTCCTGATAGAGGAGATAAGAGGTTTCAGTCTGACATTTCTACAGTTGTTGTGAAGTGAGATAACAAAGATTCTGGTAAAAGATACAGAAGATACAGGTCTTTTGAATCTTCCATGTCTCAGGAAGTCAGAAAACAATTATTTTCACTTTACAAGTCACAGAAAAAAAAGAATAAAGAGAATCTCAGTAACACTGTAAATGCTGTCCCATTCATTTCAGCTTACATCCATAGTAATCAATAGCCACACAGTCGGACTCTCTGAAAAACACTTCCTGTTAGTCATATAGCTTTAGTGACAATAAAATTCCATCCATTAAAAGATCTATACCTTAAGTGATTAAAGGGAGTGACTTCAGTGCCAAAGGGAGGCACCATATTTGATTTCTCACACTACTGTTGAGGGAGGTGTCAATCAACCTCTGTGGAGTTTATGTGAGGTCAGGATAAGTATGTTTGCATGCACTTTAAAAGTCTCATTTCAGTCTGACTAAAGCAATAATTTGTCTTTTTTTAAAATGGCATGTAAACACTGTAGTCAGACTTAAATCATCTGGATTTTGTGCAGTCAGGCTAGCAGACATAACTGTAACTTGGCTTAGTCTAGCATGTATGTGTTATTTATAGACTTATTGATATACTATTATAATATGTATTCATATCTTTAATGGGCTTTTAGTTTTATATTTTAAGATTTCATTCTAATTTTAGTTTTAATTTGTATGTGCTTTCAACATTTTAAAGTTTCTGTTTTTTCATTTTTATTTTTTTTATTTTTAGTTTTAGTAATTTTAGTTTAGTATTTTTTTTTTATTATTTAATATTTACAATTTATTTTATTTCAGCTTTATTTCAATGACAAAAACTTTTTTTTCTTATTTTAATAGTTTCTGTTAACAATAACAACACTGCTAAACATGTTAATCAGTCTGGCGTTGTGTAACATTGGGCTCGGAAAGAAAAAGGTGATGCGCTACACCTTTAATCCTTTAAATATTTGATTAGACACTGTGTCATGTATGCACAAAAACACTACACATAAACACGACGTAGCCTAAATGCACGTGATGTTATACCATTTGTGTTCTACAGTTGCAAAAATGTTTGTGAAAATAGTTCAATTCAACTTAATGTGTTCAATAAAACTGAAAAGTATAACTTAAGTCTGATGTTATTAGTTTACTCACATGTGCCACTTTATTTTAGGACTGAAATGTATAAAGCACCCATAACTTGTCATTTCTGCCCACTTTTCCTCCACTGTGCTCGCATGCAAGATCAGAGTGTTTGTTTCACCCAAAACCCCAGTGGACTTGGTGAGTGGTTCATAAAAAACTGGCCAGCATATGTTATGAGCTGTATATGCGTGTAGGAAGCGGTGTGTTTGCTGTTGCTTTCCAACCATCATTTAATTTCCCAAATGTTCTGCGTCGCATTAACTAAGAAACAGCTCTGCTGGTAAACATCAAGGCGGTTGAGCAAGTACACTGTGTGTGTGTTTAATGAATTTCTTTCACCCTCTTAAATTAGTTCTTCCATTCATACATATATTTATTTATATATACACATATAAACAGGGAAACCAGACAATCTCACAGTCTGAGCGGGTTTGTTTGTGTGCATGTGCTTGTGTTTGCAGATGTCAGAGTGTGGCTGACGAGAAACTCCATCAGTCAGGTCCAAAGACCCACCAATTTGCTGTCGTCTCAGAAACCAGGAAGCAACAAAGCTCTCAAGATCAATGAGCATGGCAGCAACAGAAAGAGGAAGGGCCAGAGCTGCCCAATGACAGCCAGGCCTCAGGGAGCAGCAACTGACGCAAACCAGGAAGCCACCTGATGTGACTGGGGTCAGATAAACGCAACAGCAGCGGCCGCGGAAGAACAGGTGCTTCCTCCAAGCTCGCTCCCTTCTTCGGCCATGTCAGACTAGGCTTTTCCCAGCCTATGTGTGTGTGCGTGTGTTTGAGCGGAGCTGTTAAAGGAACAGCATCCTCGGGTGGGGCGAGACGAAGGACAGTGCACGCACACAAGCCAGGAAACGCCGCACAACCCCGGCTGTTTTTGTTTTTGTTCGCCCGTTTTGTTTCTATATACATAGTGTAAACACACATTTACTTTCAGAAAAAGACAAACTCGGTCATTACTCCTCATCAAGGGCCCAAGCTCATCTGCTCCTAATATAGACACTTGACCGGAGCCCTGCAACCGCGAACATCAGTGTTTAATTTGATGAATGAAGCCTATTGCATGCAGGCACCCAGGGAAGATTGAGTCAAGGGCCAAGTATACCAACAGTATATACCATATTTATGCAATATATTTCTATACACTGTCAGGAAAAAAAATACTTTTAGCTTGTCAGTGCACAGTACGTAGTTTGCACCTAGTTTGAGGTCAATATGATTTAAAATCTTTTTGAAAAAGTGTTTTGCCCACCAAGGCTGATCTTATTTGATCCAAAATACAGTAAAAACAGTAATATGGTGAAATATTATTACAATTTAAAATAAATGTTCTCTATTTGAATTTATTTTAAAATATAGTTAATTTCTGTGATGGCAAAGCTGAATATTCAGCAGCTATTACTCCAGTCCTTAATGTTACATAATTCTTCAAAAATCATTTTAATATGCTGATTTCATTTGGTGCTCAAGAAACATTTCTTTAGTTCTTAACCTTATATTTTCTGTGGAGACTGTGATACATTTTTTAAGGATTATTTGATATAGTTTAAAAAACTAAATTTATTTACTTTTTTAGTGCTGGGCAATGATTAATCATGATTAATCGCATCCAAAATAAAAGTTTTTGTTTATATAATATATGTGTGTACTGTGCATATTTATTATATAAAGACACAGATATACAATATATATATTTAAAATATTTACATGTATATATTTACATTGATATAATTTATATTATAAATATATTTGATATAAACATAAAATTTTTCTTAAATATACACATGCATGTCAGTGTATTTATATATACATAATAAATAGTACACACACATATATTATGTACACAAAAACCATTATTTTTGATGTGATTAATCATTGCCCAGCACTACTTTTTTATAATTTAAAAGTCTTTCCTCTCAATTTTGATACATTTAATGGTTCCTTGCTGAATAAAAGTATTATTTCATTCCAAAATATCTTACAGACCCCATGGTGTGTATATATATACGCACACTTAAATATTACATAGATAGATGGGGGCAGGGAAAGTCAGTGTCCATACGTGCTGAACGCATCGCAGAATAAAACAATAGGATGATGAGAGCGGAGGATTGGAGGGGGGGGGCATCTGAGTCATCACAAGGGGAGGCACGTATGCAGCCTCTCCATGGCCTTATGCACACATTTGGAACTCGTTAAACTCCTGACCCGAGAACAGCGCTATACAGCTGAAGACAGACCACCGCAGCCGAATCTATCCTCATAGATGAGATGGTTTCCTGACCTCATGTGCAAGTGAGCGGGAATGCTTCATGCCGTTGATTGGATCCGTAGACCTCTCCGGCCCCCACTCTAGAATGCCACAAGAATTCGTACAGATGTGTTTTACCAGAAAAAAAAGGTAAAACACTATGAAAAGTGGGTGATCATTTTTACCTTAACACCTAACCTTGATTTAAAAATTGATTAATTAGTAATATATTTATAGCCTAATATTTATTAATTACAATATATACATTTATATATACATAAATATAAAATTGGCATAAAGAAACCATATGCACCGAGAATATTACATCTCTGAAACTTCCCAGGTGACAGTAGGTGACTATATATTATTTAAGCTGAACATCGAAAAGGCCCTCCGGTAGGCTACAGCCAACCGTTTTTCATGATAAGGATTTTTCATTGTTTTTGCAACAAGACAGCTGGAGTGAAAAAAATATCCAGCAGCCGAGAGGCTTAGTTGATTTGCGATGATATAATGCCCGTTCACTCTTTGTTGTGTGGGTGTCAGTTGGCGGCTGTCGAGGGGGGGGCATGAGCAGTGTTGCCCCTTTGTTTGTTTTCAATGGCTCATAAACAGTCTCCATAAACCGATAGAAAAAGGCTCGCTTCCCTTTTGCTCTCTGTGCGGCTGATTCCTCGTTCACACTCCTCAGTCCCTACGACTATGGGATTGTTTTGAGCTGTCCAGCGAGGAAGGAAGCCAGTGTGAGAAAGTGGCTGTTTTTTTGGAGTGGACAGGATTTGGCCTCATCGCGCGCGGTTCCTCTTTTCGCCGGCTAAAACAATGCAGTGGCGTCACACCCCTCGACTGGTGCTCGGTGTTTCACATGGAAAAATGTTCCCAGAATTCCGCTCCCAGGCTCAGAGGTAAGGCTGGGAATGGAGGGAGGGAATAGAGAGCAGAGGAAATAGAGAGAGAGAGACAGGAATGGAGAAAAAGCGAGAGACCTGATCAGAATTAACCAGCGGTCACATGTCGCGGTGAGTCTGCGTAACCATGGTAACGCTCCTCTCAGCCTGTGCCTGTGGGAAAGGCGCTTGACTTCCCGGAAGGTGGTACGCGGAGCAGCGATTGAACACACCTCATCATCTTCGAGGAAATCCAGTGGCTCCTGTGCCTTGCTAAATACAATGTCTCATCTTCCCTCATCAAAAAACAACAAAATTAGTGTTTTCTTTCCATGTGCCGTTGGCACGCAAATTTCATTTCTAATAAGGGGAAATAAAGTGGGACCGGGCATGGCTGAGCATGCCTGGAACTGCTTAATGAGAAGCAAATGAGGCTGAGTTCGACCTTGAGCTGACATCCCCGCCAGAACTGCACACCACATCCAAGCCTCTCTGTATTTGCACCAGTATGGCAAGGAACTGGGAAATAATGAAATCATGCAGCCATCTGCCCAGGATCCGTCCTAATACTGCTGCAGATTAATAAACAACCGATCCAAATACTGGATTTGTGAAAAACTGATCAAGATGAGAAGATGATTAGTCTGTCCTGAAATTTCGATCAAATGGAAATGGGCTCAACAACAAAACAAAAAACAGAAAAGTCCAAGTATGATCGCCAATCATGCTTATGAAATAAAATAAGACCATGTCATATTACCACTTTTCTCCCCCATTAACAAACATACACACTCACATACACACTTTACTCAAACATCTTAAATTTGAGTAAAGGTATAGCAAAAAAGGACGTATAGGCCTAATAAAAATTTTATATATTTATATAGAGGAATATATTAATTGATAGAATTAAAATGACATTCATGTAAATGTATTCTATAAACAAACTTGTATATTGCTGTGACAAAGCCTGATTTGAAAAATTTGAAAAAAGTAGGACAACTGATAGAATGATAGATAAAATGACAGACAGACAGACAGACAGTGTGGCGGGAGGAGCAAACGACAGACACAGTGGGTGTGGCGTTAGTCCTCGGAAAGGCTTTTATTACTTTTAGTCATTTAGCAGATTATTAAACAAAACAATCAAATAAAGTGTCCAAAGGGGGTAAAAGTGTCCAGAATAAACAGGGGGTCTGGTGTCCTCGTCGTGCTGCGGGGTTCGTGAAGGAGGGCAGTGTTCTGGAAGGAAGAGTCCAGGTAAGGGGCCGAGTCCGGCGGCCGCACGCGCTCCCCTCTCGGGACCGGGGCGCGAGGGTGGCGGCTTCATCCAGCGGCTTCATCCATCTTCAGTCGCCGCGGCACTTCCGGGGGATCCTACGGACCCGACCTCCTGGCCCGTCGACCGTGTCGCGGGTCCGGCAGCTCACGTCTTGGGTGGTGCGGGAATCCCTCTACGCACCCGTCCTGGACCCACGAGGACACCAGCGTGCATGCACGGGGAAGAGACCGGTCTCCCGAGGAGAGGCGCGCTCGGCATTTAAACAGCGGCGGTGATGAGGCTCTATTCACATCAGGTGCGCCTCAGCCCTAGCTGTTTCAGCGCCCCTCCTCTCTCACACACCCACTCCCGTCGGGAGCCTGGTGAAGGGCGGCGAATAACGGGACGGGGTGGTGATGATAATAAGGGGGGAGGCAGCCGACTCGTCACAATAGATAGATAGATAGATAGATAGATAGATAGATAGATAGATAGATAGATAGATAGATAGATAGATAGATAGATAGATAGATAGATAGATAGATAGATAGATAGATAGATAGATAGATAGATAGATAGATAGAGAAATTCAGAATTTTGCACAACGCTGCAGCAGCACAGTAGTCACTTTCTAACAATCACACAGCAACAGATGCTGGGAAAGACAGGAGTTGATGAGAGCAGATACATCAGCGCGGAAATGTGTGAAACATGGAGTGGGACGTGTGCCAGCTCGCCCGTCGTTTACGCACCCCCAAATACACCCCTTTGTGTGTTCACATGGGCAGCCAAAAGCACCATGTGTTTTCTGTGTTGGCGAGGG
Organism: Barbus barbus; assembly: GCF_936440315.1. Classification (NCBI taxonomy): domain Eukaryota; kingdom Metazoa; phylum Chordata; class Actinopteri; order Cypriniformes; family Cyprinidae; genus Barbus; species Barbus barbus. The sequence continues at coordinate 17,674,335 of NC_136752.1, forward strand.
CTCTCACGTGTGGGGGTTATGAAGGTGTTATCATACTGCATTGCTAACATTTGGTGATAGTGGGGTATCTGTCCTCTGTGGGCCTGCAATTATACCATTCCTCCCACTGCTATTTAAAGGCTATAAGATTCACTACAGCACCACACCATGAGGCTAAAGAGCCAAACAGACAGAGGTAACATGTTAGGCAGCAGGCGATGGGGGTGAGAAACACGCAAGATCACAGCCAGTGCTCGGCACAATAAAGTGCTCGGCGCAATAAAGGACAGACCTCATGTGAGGGCTCAAAATAATCATCACGCAGATGTTCCTGTACGCAACCTCCTGTGTTAGTAACAGAACCTAATAGTCAAAGCGTAAGGATGTGAAGCTTCTCAAAAACATAAGACGCAGGAAGTGGCACTAGGAGATGGAGGAGGGGGAAAGGAGGTGGAATGAGGCAGAAGAGGAAGCTGACTCAACGTTGCATGGAAACAAGGTCTTGCGTTTGATTAAAAAAATGCAACATAAAATCTAACACTATTAGCCCTAAATGTATATATGGCTGTGTAAAAAATAGTGATTACCAGGCACAGGTGTTGACAGAAGTTGCCTCTGGATATTAAATGAAGGCCAGGTTTATCTTCAACTTAATTTGGAAATTGGTGGATAATGAAAAATTTAGACAACAGAAGCTGAATAAATTATGGTGTTATACAGCCACTACTGTGAAGACCATAAACATGCATCGAACAAGGTAAAGATCAAGTTAAGTTGCAGATTGAGTGCACACAGCTGGCAGATGTAAAGTAGTATGTGTGGGAGTGTGTGTGCTAGAGCATGCGAGTACCTTCCCATGAAATTATAAATATTTTCAGGGATTCTGACACGCATTCCAAAAACAAACGTGACAAGAGGCCTTTTAAAAAATAATGATTAAATGCCATGGCCTGTTAGTGTTTTATGGCTCTGGGGGCTCAAATGATGTGGTGACTGATTTGAATCATAACCGTTTATGATTAAACTATTTTTTCATGACTATTAAATTGGATAAATTGTGAGCCAACAAAAATAAAACAAAACAATGTAATTATATATAGCACATTTGCCAATTTATCAAACCACAAAAAAATTAAAAATAAACCAACGCACAATGCCTCATAGCCTAGGCTCTGTGGTGTGTTGTTTTCAACTGTTGGGTCAAAAGTGTCTGTTTTGAAAAGGAAATAAAAAATTGCCCCTTTTCCTATAGCAAATAATAAAATGCACCTAACTATAGTTGTGCGTTGTTAGGGAAGGAAAAATAAATAGGCTTCTCAACGTAACAAGACTTGTCAACTAATCAAACATGGTGAACATTTCCCATATTTAATATTTTGTTGTTGACACTCTCTGCAGTATTTTGGCACAAATTCTGTCATTAGACAGATGCCAACATGGAAAGTTTGCTTGATATGCCCTTATCCTCAAACCATGAACAAAACTACACAAGGCCAAAAAAAAGCTTTCAAGATTTTTTTTATTGGCTTTCAAGAGCACAAAACCTGTGAAATTACATTTAAAGAACAAAAAAATTATTTTTATTTTTATTCATAAAATATATTTTCAGTTTTTATTCATATTTGTGATTCATTTTTAAATACATAACTTTAGAACTGTGCTGGGTTGCTACCTAATGTATCCTACAGTCTGGGTCGTGAACAGATGCGTCATGCACATTCAAGGAAATATACACCCCTCAGATTTTTGAGCCTAACAGATTTGAATGTTGTCTTTCAGTGATTTTCACAGATTATAATCTAAATTATATTGGTTACACTTTATTTTGATAGTCCTCTTTAGACATTCTACGAACTATAAGTAACTTGTAGCTGCAAATTAATGAGAATTAGTTGACATGTAGTTACAAAGTTATTTAGTGTTAGTAGAATGTCTAAAGTGGACTATCGAAATAAAGTGTTACCAATATATCCTACCTGGTCTCGTGGCATAAACGTACCTGGGTCACTTTTTAGCGAGACGCGAAATACGTACCAATAAGTACATATCACTGCAGTTTCCAAAAGAAATTAACACTAGAGGCAGTAAAACTCTTACGCCTTTTATTTCTTTTCACACAAATTTATAGAGTTTCGATTAATAAAGTGTAATTTTCGCACGATTACTTGAAGAATATCATGTTATGACTTCAAAACAATATTAATATGCTGGGAGATTTGAAAACTGATGCTTTTGAACGTTAGCATCACACATATCCATCTTCATATCTATTGGTTTTCATAGACAGTTCACGGAGTACGGAGACGTAGTTAAGAGGTGAGGCGCTCCGGTTCGAATCCCATGTAACGTGCAGTAAGGTACGTAAAAACGGTCTCTCTAAAACGTGCCCCCAAGTACGTTTATGCCATGAGACCAGGTTGAATAAATCAACCTTAGACTTGTGGTGCTTAGGTTTTACATTCATTTGTTTCGATGAGCTACAGAATATGTGAATCCCTGAATCAATGCTGAATTTATAGTCCTATTATTCATAATATTCTGGAATAGCGACAGTAAATCTATTGATAATGTACAACCCGAATTCTAAATGAAATGAAAACTAAAAGAATTTCAAATCACATGAACCAATATTTTATTCACAATAGAAAATAGATAACATAACAAATGTTTAAACTGTAAATGCCGATGAGTGATGCAGTGTCTGAGTGATCTAAGAGCCCGAAGACCACAGGCATCCAACAAAGGCCTTTGGCCTTGTCACTTACACACAGAGATTTCTCCAGTTTCTCTGAATCTTTTGATGCTGTTATGCACTGTAGATTATGAGATTTGCAAAGCCTTTGCAATTTGACGTTGAGGAACATTGCTTTTAAAGTATTCCACAATCTTTTTCCAATTTTGAATTACCACTGTGTATGAAATGTGCTATATAAATAAACTTGCTTTGCCTTGCCTTTTTCGCACTCTTTCACAGATTGGAGATCCTAGTGCCTATCTTTACTTCTGAGAGACCCTGCCTCTCTAAGACATCCCTTTTATAGCTAATCATGTTACAGACCTGATGTTAATTAACTTAATTAGTTGGTAGATGTTCTCCCAGCTGAATCTTTTCAAAATGTATTGCTTTATTAGCCCTTTGTTGTCCGCGTACCAACTTTTTTAAGACCTATAGCAGGCATCAAATTTGAAATGAGCTCATTTAGTGGACAAAAGTGTAGAATTTCTCCGTTTAAACATTTGTTATGTTCTCTATGTTCAATTGTGAATAAAATATTGGTTCATGTCATTTGAAAGTCTTTTAGTTTTCATTTTATTCAAATTTAAAAGAATTCGGGATGTATATTACTGTTTGGAGTCATAATTTTAAAATATTGAATCTGAAGACACTGCAGTAATTATTATAATGAAAGATTAAGTCATTGGTGCCCCCTCGAGAGAAAAAAAATAAAGAAGTTGTGTTAAAGGGATTGTTCACCCAAAAAAATGTATCTTCATTTACTCACCTTCATGTCGTTCCAAACCTGTATAAGTTTCTTTCTTTCTTGAACACAAAAGAAGATATTTTGAAGAGTGCTGGTAATAAAACAGTTGATGGTCCCCCATTGAGCAAACTGCGTACGCTGTTTATTTATGCTTCGAATGAAAACTGCGTATCCGTGTGGTGCGGCTGACACAGAACAGCATATGCAGTTTGCGTCCAGCGGATACTCTCCAAAATGGCGCTACAGTGACGCGGAGGAGATGAACTGTTGAATAAAGTCGTAATTTTTATTTTCTTTGTGTACAAAAGGTATTCTTGTCGCTTCATAACATTCAGATTGAACCACTGATGACAGATGGACTATCCTGACGATGCTTTTCATACTTTTCTGGGCCTTGACAGCGTTATTTACTTGGCAGTCAATGGGCAAAGCCTCCTGGTTTTCATCCAAAATATCTTAAATTGTGTTCCGAAGACAAACAAAGCTTTAACAGGTTTGGAACAACATGGGGGTAAGTGATTAATGACAAAATTTTCATTTTGGGGTGGAGTAACCCTTTAAGCCCCTGGTCATGAAGAAAAACCAATTGAGAACCACTTCTCTGATACACACGGTTCTGAAAACTTCTATATGTTTTAAAATCAGGAAGAACATCAGACAGTGACCCCTATGAGTGGTTACCTTGAATACAGCCATAGACAATAAAGTGATGTCAAAGATGATCCCTGAGCCAGGAAGGCCACAGTAAACAGGATGTTTCTCACCAGCAAGCTGCATCCCATATTTGAACAAAATCACAAGTGCGCAAACATTCCAAAAGTGAAGCTTTCGAATTTAAATATTTAAATAGCACATTGTACACAGGCAATGCTGACAGTAATTGTCATCAGCGGATCCATTGTTTTGATAAAATTCAAGTCCGGTTTAGATCATGCGCATACAGTATAATTGTTTACTCAACCATTCATTGCTCAACCTCCCAGACTCACTGTAAACAGTCAAATCAGCTGTGTCCAAACACAATGAGTAAGCCTCAGTGGTTTCTCAAGAAATTCAATATTTTGTTAGTCCTCGACCCTTTCTGTGGGCTTATATGTAATGCAAACCACATCAAAACACATTGCACTTAAATGGCCTCTGACCAAAACGCTTACACTCACTGCTTCCATGTCAATGCGTACATACGTACTCACGTTCACATCACACTGTCAGTGCAGACAAACACAATGACACACACAGCTGTCTGGAGGCTGCAGATAAGAGAGGCAAGCTGTGAGGAGATGGGAATGTGAAGGGAACGGTAGGGGGAAGGGGTTGAGGAGGGAGGGCCTGAAGGATGAGAACGATCAGCTGTGAAAAGCCAGACAGGTCCTCACAGCATTGTGAACTTCTGTTAGGGGGTGACTCACACGAAACTATTGTGGCTAATTAAATAGCTCCTTCATAAAAGCGCTAATGACTAAGATGGAATGACTCCTTCCTATTGTTTCCACTTCAGTGAGTTGTATATCCTGCCGCAGGCCTCACAATCCAACTGTAATTTGTGCAATAGATAGATTATTGAGATATACCATGGCTGGCAACAATAGTACTGATAAACGAAATAATTCCCAGGCAATCCTTGAACGCAGGGACTGGCAAAAACATCGGAGGGTCAGTATAGACGGAACACCCCTTTCATTTCCCTAACGAGGCCACAATAGGGAAAGAGGCAAGGCCTTCTCAGCATTGTGTTCCGTGTGGTTCTCTGGGACATTGCAACCCGTATATGTACACACAGGATGTGGGAAAAGTGACAAAAAAGGTAGAGCCGAGAGATCAGGTCAGGTGATTTTGGGAATTAGCTAAGTAGAAGGAATTATTTGCATAATCAGGTAATGGCGCCAATTTCTGATCTTGCAGCTCAGTCACACTTTTAAGAAGACTAGATTCAGGCTTACATTTTATCAGTTCAAGTCTGAAGCGAACCTCTATTGATAGCATCACACGCTACTGTTTGAGGTACAGAAACATACTAATGTGATCAAAGTTTTACACAAAATGGACACAATTTTGTTAAGACTATATGTTGATGGACCCTTTTGAACATTCTGTCTACAGTAAGTAACTTTGCAACTACACGTCAACAAACTCTCGTTAGAATATTAGTACTACTGTCTAATTAATATCTGCTAAGTCTTTATTGTGATGGCATCTCAACAGATATTCTACTGACTATAACTTTGCAAGTACGTCAACTTACTCTAACCCTAACCCTACCAGTCTACTAATACTCTACTAACACTAATGAGAGTCAGTAGATATGTAGGTGCAATGTTACTTATAGTCAACAGAATGTGTTAAAGAGACCATCAAAATAAAGTGAAACCACAATTTTTAATGGAAAACCAATTTTAAAGGTTTACTGTCCGCTTTCCACACTTTACTGTTCAAACGTTTTGAGGTCAGTAAGATTTGTTTTTTAAATAAATAATATTCAGCATTTTTTCAGCATGATTCTAAAGAGAACAATTGTTTTAAGTAATGACAATAAGAATAAATGTTTCTTGAGCAACAAATCATCCTTAAATTAACCATGGTTTTACTACAAATAAAACCAAACAAAAAACATGTTTACTACAGTTAAAGCATGGTAACTGCAAATTAACCATGGTATCTGTAGTAAAACTTCGGTTACAAAATAATAATTAATGTGCCAAAAAAACATGGTTAATATTACACTTTTACTATAATAAAACCATGGTTGATTATCGTAAGGACAGCATATTAGAATGGTTTCTGAAGGATCATGTGACACTGAAGACTGGAGAAATGGCTGCTGAAAATTCAGCTTTGACATCACAGGAATAAATTGCATATTAAATATTAATATTTAAACTGTATATTAAAATAGAAAACCATTATTTTAAATTGTAATAATGTCTCACTGTACTAAAGTTTGAAATGTATTTTTGATCAAATAAATGTAGTTATACGAGACCAACACCAAACTTTTGAACTGTAAAATGTGAATAAGACACAATGCATAAAGTGAATTTGACACAACACATAATTTAGTCTAACTTATTTCGAAAGCATATCTGTATTGAACAAATTGATTTAATTTTAATGCCTTGTTCTACTGGACTGCAGATATCTAATGATTAATGTGCTGTTTTTTCCACTAAAATAGCATGCTCCGAGTGTCACAGCAGTGAATAGTACAGTCAAGAACATCTATGTCTAAATGCATGACTCGGTGATCACAAGAACAATGCATTAAACCCAGGGGAGTTATAGCATTTACATTGTATCCTGAAAGCATTTTAGTTAGACAGACCCTATAGCTGCTGACACAAAGACAGGTGCTTGTTTGATGTGGATATAAAAACCGCTCAGAAATGACTCAGAAATGCAGATAATCAACTAGATCAGATCTGTCATTATGTGGAATTTATCATCTATATATGCATATAGCAGTGTGTGACTCGAGGAACATACACAATTGTGATTTCCTGTTGGTACATTCAAACCCCAGTCCTGGGCCACCATTTCCCTCTTTACTTCCTTCAATATTTCCTCCCAGCTCCCTCTAATGCACATGAATTATATTAATACTAGACTTTGAGCTGGTACCTTAAAAATCTCTTTACAATAGTCCTAATGTGACTCATAAGGGGTTTTTTTAACTGTGTGAAGTCATCATTAACTGCTTTTGTCTCCAAACTGGGAAGTTCCGGCTAGAACAGGATCTTTCCTGTTCCTTTAATGCCATTATACCTTACGCATAACATAACAGCATCGATGGGAACTCTGAGAAGATTACGGCCAAAAATACTTCACCGGTCTATAACAAGGTGGAGTAAATAAAGTGTTGATTTTGAATGAGCCTGCACAATCAATCAATTAGTCAATAAAATGTTTTTTATGACATAGTTCCATAGGGAAAAATGAAAGGGCAAGAGCTTATTAGCTTATAGAAAACCACAATTTAATTATGGTATTTTAAATGTATTGCATGTTCATATGATTAGCTCATACTACTGATTACATGCACAAAAACCTAAACCAAACCCAAAACATATGTAAGGAATTTAGTAGAGTATAAGATGACAGCTAGCCTGAAAAATTCAGGACAACTTTAGAGTCATGATTTTTCTTAACAAGAGTGAAATGTGAGAGCCCAAAGATAATATTTTTTTTTTCTTCCTTTTTTATGAGTTTTTAAATCATTTTGAAAGGCATAGAAGACTACACTAACAAAACATCTGCTATACTGTTGATTTACTGTCCAAGAGATAATGTGAATTAATGTACCGATAAATCAAAAATTATTCCGCTTCGACACCCGACCAGGCTTCAAATTCAAAAGACCCATGTGCTGGTTGTTTGTACTTCTCCATGAAATGCAACCCATATAAATATTTACATATTAAACATTAATAAAGGTGCCCCTATCTCTGGTTGTGCTTCCAGACAAACAGCTGACTGAAGTGAAGATTGGTTATCGCAACAGAACCATGTCTGTAAATGAAACATTTTCCCTGCTCTGACAATGTAACAGACTGTATCTCCTTGGCCTTTCAGATAAGAATGGCGTGTGCCATTTCTGCAGTCAAGTGCAGATGCACAGCACTTGGGAGAGTTATAGTAAATAATAGTCTGGGTTTGTGTTTATCTGCTTGTTTTATGTATTAACATTTCCCCAGGAGATTTGGACCCGCTGGAATAAAAACATGGATTGTTCAAAAATGTCCTTGGGGCCTGCTTTCTTTTTTTATTCAGATGTGGGTCATGACATAAAAACCTCTGAGGGAATCCAAAAATAATGTAAATAAAGTAAGATTAATGATCTCTTACAGCTAGAAAAATATGATATGCTCACTTAGCATGAGTGAATTTTGAAGTGTGGTTTGGCTGAATTCTTTTTCATGTAGTATTCCAGCTGAACCTTGAGGGAAAGCTGCAAACTCTGGATGGAGAAGACTGACGGAGGTTGTTGTTTCTCTGTAAACATAGAGGGTTGGCTTGTGGCTTGTACTGTTGGTGAAGCAGCACTGCTTTGTTTTTATATCAACAGCAAGCTTTAGGTGATGATGCTGTCTCTAAACAACCACAGCGCTGGCATATGGTGTAATGATCTCAGTTAAGTCATATACAAGTCTCTCCTCTTCTACAACTGTTAGTGTTACCCAATGACCCTGAACTGAAATAACACTGACCTTGGAAGAGTAATTGCCGAGAGTTGTGGCATCCCAAAAGGACTTCTTGAAAGTGTGATGTTTTGAGCTCTCCGTTTGGATCTCTGTCAAACACGTTCGCATCAAGGGAATGGGTTTTGTTGAACATTTTCAGGAGCAGAAAATGGTTCCTAAAAGAATATAACAGTTTCGGTCTTACTGTTAATTTTGGCGTTAGACCCCACGTGAACTCGAATCAAGACACTGGTTTAACAAAAATGCTTTGTTTTGCAATACTTCTAGATTGGCAAATAAAAAGTCAATTCTGCAAAAGCAGAAAAGATTTGAGCACAAAGAGCTATGGATTAGTTGCTCTTTTAGTTAAAAACAGAAGCAGCATTTTGAAGCAAAATACCATATTTTATGTGCTATTTTCCTCAGGCTACTACCACTGTAAATTATACTTATAATGAGTTAGTTAGCTAGGTTACATGTCACTCAGGGAAGCTATTTAATCTACTCAAAAGTGCAAGAACAGTCATTTTTTAGCAGCCTTGGATTACATGCCTTGCCTTAGGGGAAGATGATGTGGCAGGCTCTTCATACTTCCCTGGAATGAGTTGTCAGCTCAGATCCTTATCCATGAAGATAAAGATAAAATAAAAGTAATGTTCAAATGTTCATTGTTCATTAAAAGAAATGTTAAAGTGAAACACACCAGAGAATATCACTGTTCACATGGAGTGTCTATACTTATATACGTCACTGTGGGACTTACACACGCAGAGGTCATGACCCGTTCCAAGGTCACAAGCACTAATAGTTTTCAGTAACCCTCTGGTGTCTGCATCCTCTAGGCTGGTGTGTGTCACTGGCACACTAGAAGTGAGGGTTACAGTTGTTTACTGCTCTTCTTTTGCATTTAAATCGTTATATTGTCTGGTTTTCCATGTTCAATTTTTTATTTTTTTTTAAACAATGCTTTTATTAAGTAATTATGCATTAAACTGATTTAAAACAACTGTGAAGAGTTTACAAAAGATTACAAAAGATTTCTATTTCAAATAAAATGCTGTCCTCTTGAACTTTCATAAGAAATGTCACTTAAGCAGCAAATCAGCATATTAGAATGATTTCTGAAGGATCATGTGACACTGAAGACCGAAGTCAGCTGAAACTTCAGCTTTCCCATTACAGAAATAATTGCATTTTAAAGTATATTAAAGAATTTACTTTGAATTGTTTACTTTGAAATTTCTGTTGTATTTTTGATCGCATAAATGCATCCTTGGTGAGCATAAGAGACTAATTCTTACCAACCCTAAACTTTGAAAGAAGAGAAGAATACTAACTAATTTGATGTCATTTTAATTACATTACAAATTATATTTATTAGCATAACAATTTGAGTGAAAAGTTAACTGAGAAATTCTCAATGTCTTAATATTTTGTTTGTCCCCATTTTGCTTTAATAACAACAAGCTGTGTAAAACCGGACGATCAAATTTTCCAGACATGATTAATGTCAGAAATAGATTTATTTAATTAATGACTAAGACATTGTGCAGAACCATAAATATTTATTTCACATTTAGATCATTACTTCACACATCGTTTATTCCAGGTTTAAGTTGCATTTCGAATCCCAGATTTTCATTGTGGTCAGACTTTTTGGATCCCACTGTATATTTGAAATCATAATCGCTGGACAAACTTCTTTTTGGAAGCTACTGCACTGTTTATAAAAGACTTATGAGAGAAGCAGGGCATGCTGCCATTTACTACTGTTTTTATACATAAGCTTGATTCATGGATTTTCAGATGGTCACCAATTAGCAGAGACATCCTCAGGATATTCAATATTGATAAACGCATGCAATCAGGAAAACTAAAGTCATATCACCTGGAAGCACCACCATGTCCTCCAACAGACAAACCATTTTTAGTCTGCTTATTTAGTCTGCAACACAATGTAATTTTAGCATGACACAGTCTGATTAAAACTGTAGGAGTTTAAATCCATCTGCATGTGCTTTTCTGAGCTGTCTGCGCAGGTTTAACACACTAACTACCAGCAGCTGTTTCTGAGAAAGCGGCACTCGTGGAAGCGCTGACACTCTCCCCTCATTTCTTTAATGGCCATATTCCCCCACACCCTACACACCACACACACGCTCCCCCTCACTATTAAATATCTGCCTGTGTGTCTTTGCTTCACACACATGCACACGCACACACATACACACAAACGCTTCCTAGCAATCAGAGGCTGAGAATAGGAAGAAGGGAGAGGAAGTGTCCGTGCATTCACAGTCTGGGAACCAGGGGTGAAGGGGGGAGACGGAAAAAAAGCGGAACCTGGAATTTGCAGAGGAAAAAACAACAGCCTTCCAAAAATACCCCTGACCCATCCCAAAGCAGATAAACAGAAATATTATTCCTTTGTTGCTCCAGCCATCATCATTTTCTGTTGTTGCCCCTTCCTCACTGGCCAGGAAGCTCAGTGGTAACTGCTCATTAGGAGCCTCATCAGCCTCCTGTTTCATGACGGTCACAGACTGAAACATCACAACAGTTGAAAGACAAGCATGGTTTCCTGTTATAACCACCACATTAATCCTACTTTCATTGCAAACAGGGATATTTCTCCCCAAAATGAAAAATCTGCCATCATTGACTCGCACTCATGTCATTCCAAACCCATAAGAACACAAAGATATTTTGAAGAATGTTTGCGGTCACACAATGAAGTCAATGGGGCCCAAAAACAACAACAACAACACTGGACCCACTGATTTTCATAGAACACTCTTAAAAATAAAAGTTCCTAAATAAAGGTTTCTATGAACAGTTTTGAATTTCTTAGTTTTGAGAGAAGAATGTTTTAATATTCTCAAGAACCTTTTTCCATAGTAAAGAGCCTTTTGTCCAGGGCAAGTCCAGTTAAAGGTTGTTTGTGGAACCATAAATGTAAATAAATAAATATATGTTTATGCATAAGAAAAAGTATTTTTTTTTAATTGTTTGTATACCATTTTGCACAATACATATTGTTTCAAAACAGCTTCACTGAAAATGCATATTTAAATGTTAGAGTCAGGAAGTATTCTGTCATTAGTTTGAGCAGAGATTAATGTGTCAAAGTAATATCCATATGGAAGTAATATACAGTTGTAAGTTATGCAGTTAGTAAACATCATGTATTCACACAATGAATGCACAGCATTAGGCAAAGATTATAGATGGGGTCATAATGATTACTATATGGACAATATTAGACAATTCTGTATGACGATCCAAAGTTGTCGTCATCTGGCTTGTTGGTATCAGCTGTCATTTTGTCCTTTTAAGTTTCTTGTTTGACATGATTAAACTCATACACTTCTCAAATGAATTGCATCATTCCTTTGGGAGTTGTTTGACTTTTGGTTTGACTTGGTGATGAAGTCATAATGTAGTAATCAATGGGCGTCTACTGTCTTCCGTGAAGTCGGAGCACTTGCATCAGTGTCTTGTCAGATGAACTACACACTTTACCCAACACTTTACAACTGTGACAGCCTGTGACATAACCCTTGCTATGAGCAATTTTGTGTCAGCACTTTTAGGTCACTTCCTCTGACCCCAGCTTCCTAGTGATTCAATTTTCTCCTCAATAGTCTGGTTCTGAGCATTATCGGAGAGACAACATCATTCGAGTGGCCATAATTGTGATAAATCTACTCTGGGTTGAAATTTGATTTATATGAAAAATGGTAACGTGGTACCAAATGATGAGCAGAATTATATAATGTGCTGACTGACATATATTCCATTATATACTTTCATAAATATTCATGAATGTCAAACACTACTACACTACTCAAATAACCTGCTCTGTGTCTGCTGGGCTAGCTAGTTTAAAAGATGCAAAAAAATTGAAGAAGATTGCTTTGTCCATTAACACAGTCCTTGAATAATGGATGACCCCATGACCTGAAGCGTTACAGATGTGGACCCTGGTGGTTAATTAGGAGAGTGGCTAACAAGATCTCTGGAGAGAACCCTCTGGGAGTATAAAAGCATATTTTAGTTATGGAGTTGAGCCATCTTTCTGACTAATGTGTATACATGCAAGACGTAGCCGAGATATAAACACTAAAGTGTTTTTCCCCCCATAAAATGTAAGTCAGTGTGGTCCGATGTTGTTTTGGAGCCTATTGGTTTTCATTATATGTACATCTTCCTCTGTGTTTTTCTACAGAAAAAGAAAGTCATTCAGGTTTAGAGCAGCACAAGTAAATTTGCTTTTATCCCTTTAAAGCTCATTCTTTTATTTGACTAATTGTCTTGTTTCAAATGTTATACATGTACTAGAGTATGTTTTACAAGAAAATACTATTTTATTCTTTCTGCTTTAAAATTTCACTTAACTTAATGTGTTACCTGCAGTTTCTCTGTAATTATTTTGTGAATTTTACAAGCAATATCTGAGTAATTTGTGTTTACTTTGAAACAAAGTAACATTTTAATCCTTACTAAAACATGCTAGCAACATGCTAGCTATGTGCTAAAACATGCTAACAGCATCCCAAAACCTGCCAGCAACGTGATAAAATGAGCTAGAAACATGCTAACAATGTTTCTATTTATCTCATTTTTAAACTTCAAGCTTTTGCAACTACTTCAACCTAGATTTTGTCCAACTTACAGCTTTTTGCGCTTTCTTAAAGAAGTTTGTTTACAAACTTTACCATCTATCTGCAGTATGTTTTACAAGCCCTTATGAAAATTAACCATGGTTTTACTACAAATAAAACCAAAAAAAACAAAAAAAAACATGGTTACTATAGTTAAACCATTTTGGGGTATTTTTGGTAACCAAAAATTAACCATGGTTTTGCTACACTACCCATAGTTTTACCATGGTATCTGTAGCAGAACTGTGGTTATACAAATGGTAGTCAATATGCCAAAAATAAATAAATAAATGTTACTACACTTTTACTGTAAAACCATGGTTCATTTTCATAAAGGAGAAAATACTGTTTCAGTCTTTTTACTTAAATTCATCTTTAACTCAATGTATTATTTGTAGTTATTTGAAAAATATACTAGCAGTATCTCAGTGAAAATTGTTTAAACGTAAATCTTTTCAGAGTATCGTACAAAACCAGTAATTTTACAGTGTTGTCATTTGTTCTCTCTTGTACCAGATGTGCTGATTGAGCATTTTGAAAAAAGCATATCCTACTATAACCTGCATGAAGTAAACATCATACAGGATTGGAAGAAATGTTAAGTTCAAGACCATTTGGACTTCCAAGTATGTAGTGCATTTACTTGTATGGAGCTTAACTGCAGCGTAGATCTCACTTGTTGACTGATTACTGACCACGTCACGCCCACAGATGGCTAGTAGTCTTGCACCCCATGCAACAGATTACCCAAATTGTTTTCAGACTTTCGGCCAGTAGAACCTTCCACTCCTACCTGGTAAAAAAGAAAGTAGACAAAAATCTGTAGGAGTATCACTCATGAGTCCAGTGTAGCCCTCTGACTCCATCTTACCCCTCTCTGTCCATTTACGCTAAATCTAAATCTCATCTTCCAGTTTTGTGGGGTGGGTTAGGGTGGAGACAACTGGGATTATCTTGGGCTACAGACATTAATCCCATTGTGGCAAAGGCTTTGCAGAAACTGTGCCCCCATGTGTTGCTTTTGGCCATGCTCCCAAGGTGCCATGTACCTAACCACTGGGATTCATTTTACTTCATCACCATTAGCACCAGTGACAAAGTTTTGAAAGTAAAATGAGTCACATCTCTAGTTGTGTCCAGCTTCCGTATTGAAGAAGTACAGAGAGCAGATCAAACACACGGTTTGTTTCGCAGGCAAAGATGTGGATGATAAGATGTAGCATGTCATTGATTAATAGAGTATGTTTTCTGGGAAGATTAGAGCATGCTTTAATTCAGTCTCGCATTGTGCTCTAAACCCCTTAAATGGCTGCAGGTGGTCTCTCTAATCTACGTTCTGTATCTCAACCACATGTCTTCTTTCATAATCGAGTCAGGAAGTGGAACTAGTCTCTTTCTGTCATTAGCACCATACTAGCTGGATACATCAAGTTCAGCTGCTGCTCTGGAGGTGAGAGAACACAAATATCAGATTCATTCAACCCCATTGTTTCCCTATAAATATTGCAGGTTTACAAATATCAGGAGGGGTGACATTTAAATGTATACTATTGTTCAAAAGTTTGGGGTCAGTAAGATTTAAAAAAAAAAAAAGATTATTCAGTTATGATGCATTAAATTGATCAAAAGTGACAGTAAATGCAATATAATTGTACACAAGATTTCCATTTCAAATAAATGCTGTTCTTTTGAACTTTCTATTCATTAAATAATTCTGAAATGCATAATGGCTTCCTAAATAAATAAATACAATTTCTTGAGCACCAAATCAACATATTAGAATGATTTCTAAAGGACACTTAAAACTTGAGTAATGGTTGCTTACTCAGTTTTGCCATCATAGGAATAAATTTAATTTTAAAATATATTAAAATATCAAACAGATATTTTATATTGTAATAATATTTCACAAAATTGCTTTGCTACTGTATTTTTTATCAAAGAAATGCAGCCTTGTGCATAAGAGACTTCTTTCAAAAACATTTTTCAAAATCTTGCCAACCCCAAACTTTTAAGCCGTAGTATAAACCTGAATTATGAAGACATCGAAGTGGAAGTTTAATTTTAAAAGAAATTGTATATTATACTATGATCGAGTAGTTTTTAAAATACATTATTTACTGATTCAAACATCCACTTTTTGCTAAATAAAACGGCCAGTAATGTTGATGGCATCTGAGAAATTAGTTTATTCTGTATTTCCATGTACAATCTAATATATTTCTGATTATTATGTACTTTTCAGTAGGGTTTCTTCCAGAAGGTCATGATATGATGTATCGTGACACCTTAAAATACACTCATGGATCATGGTTTCAACAGAACAACTGCCAGTAACAGCATTCTTGTGAGGGATGAGAAGAGTGCTGGAACAATACTGTTGTGTCAACATAATGTGGGAGAGAATGGTAGAAAAGTTCCAAAACAGGTTCAGAATGATAGACAAGCTCCTCTCGGTGGGGTGATGGGTGGGTGCTAGTGATTTTAATGAGAAACCTTAATGGCTCGCCAGCATCAAGATGGACACAGCCTGTCTGATAGATATCAGATCGCTATGCTTGAGTGAGGATGTTTATAATGTAGCAAAACCTTTTGTACTTTTGTTTACTGTCCAATTCTTATCTATATATCTAACAACATGAGCAACTCGGTTTAATTAACCTTCCTCAGTGGAATATTTTACAATGAGTGCCGTCCTACTTTAGTAATTTGCTGGTGCTTAGCTAAAACAAATAGAGCTCTGAACTATAATCAGTGAAACAGGTGGCTTATATTGCTGATATACAGCCTCTCAGCGCAGCACTACCAATGGACTGGATATTGATTGGCTGAGACAGATTGTGGCTCAGAGATCAAATGTAGCATCGCAGAGTGTGAAACTGCCATGTTTTTAATAGGGGTGTAATCCAAGTGGACCAGGGCCATCTGCCTCCACTTCCAGCGCTGGCAATAAAAAAAGTGTTGATAAGTCAGTCCGGCAAAAGAAGCAGGTTTATTTTATAAGTTCTGGATTTACAGTAACAATGCTAAGCACTTCTACATGTGGCGATAGAAAGCAGATTTAGCTGACATACATAAACCATAACAAACCTTATAATAAAGAAACCTTATTTATTTGTTTATTTAAATAGAGAGAAATTTGTGCTCATATCTAAAGTAGTATGCTGATAGATAAAAAAAAATCTATTTTTCTTGTTGTTCTGTCTGACCTGATTTTGGTGATCTGACAATATCACAAATGAACTGCAAGGATAATATATATATATATATATATATATATATATATATATATATATATATATAAAATTTAGTTCACTTTTTGGAAATGAATGAGAACAGGCAGATCATCAGACTGATCTCACAGATCATCAAATCTCTTCACAGTCAAAACAAGAAGACATATATTGTATAGACCAGACAACTGTGGAGTGGAGGGAAGTGGTGTAGACACAGGAGGAAAAATGCTCTGTGATCCACTGTTCTGCTCACCGCAGAGACAATTTGAGGACTACAGAAAGTCCTCTTGGGACTTTAGTTCGTTCAATCCAGAGTTACAGTTTCTGGGTCGAATAATTGAATGAACAAGTTGAAAAGTTTAGTTTTGTGGCGCTATCAAACAGTCATCTATAATGTAATTACGGTATGAATTTTTACTAACAGCGGCATTTATTTTTCTTAGTTCTATATATTGTTTTTTAATTAAATATATATATATATATATATATATATATATATATATATATAAATAAAAATCTTACATTTATATAAAATCTAAAAATCTCTAAATCTTATCTGTTCTTTATAGATTATTGGAAATTTTTAAAGATATTTCTCCTTGAAAAATCTATTCAAAGACACATGTTATTCAAAGCTTGTTCTGTCTTTTATCTCCCTTCTACCATGAAAAGAGACAAGGAATGGTAATTTCCCACATTTAGCACAATGCACTATCATCAGCAGTGTGAATGCACGAAACACATCTATAAATGCTCAATTGTTGCTTGCACCATGACATTTATTATGTCTGTTTAATTTGAGACATATGGCACCAGAGGAGATAAGACGGGCAATATTTTCCACAGCTATCAAACCAGAAACCTGCTTTCTACACAACCTCCTGCGTGCAAATAATACGATACCATCAGACTATAAAACTGGTTTAATGATTTGAGGAAAACAGGCTGATTTGAAGCGTGCTGAGAGTGGTACTGCTATTTAACTAGTTGTGAAACAAATGATATTATAGGCCATGTGGCATTGTGGACTAATGCACGGCTTTGTCCACTGAAACCCAGTGATTGCTCACATAAGCCAAAACAAACATGTCTCTGCTATGGTTAATTTGTTATAAATGGTGCTTTTAACAATTCATTCAGTTCATAAACAAAACAAGTATCGATGCAAAGGGTATGTCTCTCCATCACTTTCTCTCTCCCTTGCTCTCTCTCTCTCGACATGCATTTTCTTTCATTTTGTTGTTTAATTTGTTCTGTCCATCATCAGCATGGCAGGTGTGTAAATATGACTCACAAAACCTATTCAATACATCATCAGGAAAAAAAGATAAATGCTGTCTCAGCAAATGTTCAAAAGCAGACCAGAATGGAGAAAAAGAGATCTTACCGATAATAGTGAATCAACAAACACCGTTTCACATATCAGGGTCTGTGTCAACATCCACTAGAATTTCCATTTAAGAAGACCCTTGATAAATGTTTCATAAAAACACTAACCGATAAAACATGGGAAGTGAGCCATATTTATTATTATGGCTACTCTTCTTGCTATAACTATCAACTACCCTATTGACAAAAAAGTAAAAACCGGCTAATATAAACAGAATCACATTTATGTATAACAGTTTATCAACATAAGGGTTTAGATCAAAGTTTACACTTGTGAGGTATCTACAATTTAAAAATATGTCACAAAAAATAATATTTTAAACAACAGAGGATGGAAGAGATTGGAGTCTACAGTAGCTATTGCTGAGCTGATTGATATGATTTATGATTTAGCTATACTCCCTCAGCTCTAAATAGGATCAATGAACTACATCTGGCTGTATGGCCAGTGTATGATTCAAATATAGGGTAGCTGTATTGAAAATATAATGTTTTGAACTAAATCTTATAAGTTTTATTCCTAATACGTGAATGATAATGGGATATTCAAGCTCAAGATAGCTAGAGAAACTATAATGCCTTGTAGAAAGAGCTCAAATGTCACCGCTAACCACAAAGCAATTAAACCCTCTTTCATGCACTTTCGCCACCTGTGCATGTATCAGGCGTTTGCTTCAAATAGTCTACTCATGTTGGCTCGTTCAGAGCGCACTGGCAAATGAAAACAGGGCTTGCTGTAATTATTGAAAATTTCGCATTATTGTAATGCAATTAATGCACTGCTTGGATGCGCCGAATCCCTCTCTATTCAAACTAACGATGCCAGCTAGAATCCAAAATGAACAGGTTCAGTCAGTCGATCAGCGCGCGCGCTCAATCTAACACCAGATGGTAAATAGAAAATCCTCAAGTGACATGACAGTCCAATAGCACAACCAATCAAAAATATCGAAACCAAACTGGAAATGCTTTCAATTTAAACTTTTCTGTAATTTGCATTGCTCTTTCCTTTCAGAAATATAGGCTTATGCAATCCTATGTAATGCTTTGTCAAAGAGCATGCCTGCAAACCAATTTTCCAAATAATTTATTAGCCCATCAGGTTCAGCATATGCAAAGATTGCACATGATGACTGTTTTAATATATTTAGGCTACTAACCTTTTATTGAGCTCATAAGTTGCATGATTGATTTTGAGCTAAATTAAATCACTTTTTTCTAGAAATAAAGATAATTAAATAACACTGCAACGCTTACACCTAAATGACGCTATTATTCTCATCCAAAATGACTGATTCATAAACCATCGTGACACTTAAAGGGTCAAATTAAACCAGAATAAAACTGGAGTAATTTACATAATCATTCTTGTTAACTGCAAAAGAAGAAGACGAAAAGTTTTATGGCGGTTATGGCTAAAACCCTCATTATCATACAGCTGAATTGTTATCTCACCCCATCGCAGCCAGAGGCCCGTATGAAAGCATCACGAAAGCCCTCGAAATGCGCTTCTAACGAGGGGCACGCGACTCAACAATAATGGCACGCTGCATTTAGGCTGAAAGGACAACGCGTGCAGCGCATGTATCAAATTAAATGAGGAAATATTATTCATTATCATATTTTGAATTAGGCATCACTTGGAGTGAGCTTTTGATAAAAATACAAAAATAAAATACTTTGTATAAAACTGTGAAAATGAAAAGAAATGCTTAAAGATGTATTTAAAATAGATCTTCAAATTCAAATATTACCTACTATAGCGCTTAGGAAGAAACATGAAGAGGCTCTACGAACATCAGGTAAGGTGTATGACCCTACACTGACCGCGCACGCGTTCAATGATGTAATATAATTACCCGCGCAATTGACTGGAACGGGGACAAACGAGAAGTAACAGGCTGTGCGTACGTTGTGCGAAGTTTCCTCCGTTTTGGATGAGAGCAAATTGCACGGTGTGAAACGATCAGCGTTTAACCGTGTCTGCTTTAAATATGCCAACAGATGCTGGGCTTGTTAATAATCACTCGCGCTCAATTGGTCATCATCCCCGTAGTGGTGGGTATTAAATGTGGATATCATTGTTGTCGAGAGAGGGGGGCTGACTGAGTATATAAAGTGGGCGGCGTTTAGTGATAGACAGTTTATATAATGAGCAGCGCGGACACAAAGCCAGTATAAATACTGCGGGACGCAAGAAACAAGTCTTCATTCACGAATTACGCGAGAAGCGCGAGGATACCCAACAGCGCGATGCTGACGCACAAAGTTTAGAACCAAAACAAGACATTACCATTGACACTAAACACATCGGTGCGCTCACTGTGGAATACTAAACATGCTCCGTGGATATCTCGAGACGAAGAGGAATAAGACTGGATGCTGATTTCCCAGTTTCACCTTCACCTTTTGGATAACCTGGAAATTTGACGTGCTCCTGCACACTGAAGTGCCGTGCAGGGTGGACGCGCAGCGGGATATACCTTTTTGCTCTTCGGCGTTTGTTTTCATTGCACCTTTACATTGGAATAGGCTCTTTCGGGGAATATAATCGTGGGTGACGCGGCTGCCCAGGAGAATCGAAAAGCATGGCAGCTTGGCTCACCTTTCTCATCGCAATTTTCACGACCGTTTTGACGCAGGTAAACATCCCAGGTCCTGTGGAAAGTCAGCAGGACCCCGTTTCTCTTAATTGTTTCTCGAGCGCACTTTTGTAGGTAAGCCAGTGTTTGCAGTGCAATGTTGTAACGCGTGTAATTTTTCCCTTCAGATATTTGGATCTGGTGTTTTCGAACTCGACCTTCACGAATTCAGAAATTTCAAAGGCTTGCTCAAAAATGGCAATGCATGCAAGCCTGAATGCAGGACTTTCTTCCGAGTTTGCCTAAAAAACTACCAGGTGGAGGTGTCTCCAGGTGACTGTATCTTTGGAAGTGCCATAACGCCAGTGCTGGGGACAAACTCGTTCAGTATCATGGGAGGTGGCTCTTTCAGCACACCGATTCGACTGCCGTTCAACTTTGGCTGGCCGGTGAGCTCAAATGCAACTCCTTTTGATCGTATATGAGCTGAAACATGTTTGCGTTTTATTGCAGTGTTGGGGTAGCAACAGTTTGTAATGCAGCCAGGTTCAACATGTGCAGAGTAACGGTTTTGATCCATTCCACATGATTCAATATTTGGATCACTTTAATTGCTGTTATTAATTTATTTCTGCTTCTTAAAGATTTTTTATTTATAGGCTACATCCTCTCATGTTTTAATAATGTATGTAATCTTGTGTTTTAGATATAAAAGGCGAAAATCTAAATGTCTCTTTCCTCCTAGGGATCATTTTCATTGATTATTGAGGCCTGGCACTCACCTTACGCGGATCTACCTGTAGGTAAGATTAGATTTTGTCCACTAGAGGGCGACACTTCGATATTGTACATATACATAATTTCAAGCTTCTCTTTTCATTAGAACGTTTTATATAGCCTACTTTTCTTTCTTTTCTTTTTTTTTGTCCATAGAGCTTTATTAAACCTTGGCAAGCTGTATCCTTCTCCTAAGGAACATGTTCATTGAAAATAAATTTGTAATGCATTTTCCTATTGCTTCAAACACCTTTGCATTCTCATGCTCAAACACAATTGAACTTCCTTTGGTTTATTTTTGGCGTGGGAAAGCGCAGTGGGCTTTGGTGAGAATACGCAGCGCTTGCCAAAACCGTCCGACTGCATTTTCCTGTATTTTACACCTTTGTCTGTCCCGCCCTTTAGAATGGGATAATACCATGGGAATATTGTGCTTAACTCAAAGGAAGAGGAAATTTAAACATTAGTTTTACTCCAAATGTGTCAGCTTCCCAGAACGTAAAGTTGGGCTATATTTTTTCTTTTGAAGACACTTTCAAAAAAGAAAAAAGAAAACCATCACACCACACTCTAACCTACTTATTTAATTTAAGCTTTTTAACCCAAGAAAAATAAAAAAAAACAAGAAATCAAATAATAATTTAGCAAATACTTAATCACAATCTTCTCTTTTTCTGCAGACACATACAACCCCGACTTGCAGATAAGCTTTTTTTCCATCCAAAGAAAGTTGGAAGTAGGGGCTGAATGGTCTATGGATGTTCAAAGCTGGAAGCAGACGGAGCTAAGGTATTCTTACCGGTTCATCTGCAGTGAAAATTACTACGGCGACAGTTGTTCCAAAAAATGCACGCCCAGGGATGACCGTTTTGGCCACTACACCTGCAACCCAGATGGGCAGCTATCCTGTCTCCCTGGCTGGAAGGGGGAGTACTGCGAAGAACGTAAGCAATCAGAGATCACAAACCACTGGACTCTTGGCTTGAAAAGTGAGGCTTTGCTTAGGTGTGAGCTCTGTGTCTTGCTCGTTCCATATTAGAGCATGTCTGAATAATGTTAACGGTGTTGCCAGCGGCCTCTAGGATCTACCCTTTTAAAAGGAATTTGCATAGGAAATTTTAGAAATGGAACACCCAGAACTGTATTTTGTGGCCCCTAGCACAAATAAACTCGCTTTTAATTCTGTTAAACAATATTATATATATATATATATATATATATATATATATATATATATATATATATATATATATATATATATATACACATATACATACATATATACATACAGGCGAATTGAGAGATGCAAATCTATAATTAGCCTAACTAATAAATAACATTTAGTGTGAATAAGTGTTTAAATTAATATGTAATATCAAATAATTAACATGTCAATGTTTCGTCCAATGATGTTGCTACGGTCACCTCTTCTAATTTATTTTCTTGGTCAATCAAACACGATTTTGAAACGAAAACATTCTATTTATATGTAAGTAACAGATAAATGTACCTTTAAGGTCCTTTAAGATTGGGGTTTGACTTCTTTTGATCGTAATGATTGTTATGGGTTTAATGGAAAGCGTATGTTTGCCGACTGTATTCATTTGAGTCTTGTGTGTTTTGCTTTCGGCTTTTTCTTTGTACTGCTGTAGTTTCTCTGAGAATTCACGGTGTTGATCAGGGCGCTGACAGAGTTTATGTATACTCTAAACGCGCGTGCTTGGTAATTTAATCCTGCACGAGCGTCATGGCAAGCACGCGCCGAGTTAATCGCGCCATTATTATCCGCCACGCGCCACGAAATTGTAGTCCCCATTGTTGCGCTCCAGCGTAGCAGCTGCAAATATGGTTTGCACAGACTACAAACAACAATAGGGGCAGCTGTCCGTTATTGGGATAGAGCATCTGCTGCGGTCTAACCAGCAGTTCAGCGCCGGTCGGTACCCGCTCAAAATCAATGTCATAGACAGCTCAACACAAGCAACAGTAAATTACCCGCATCCAAAGCAGTGACCTCGCCAGACAGGTTCTGTACAACTGCTTGCAGATTTATTTGGTTAAAGGCCATTATAATGGACAAGTAAGCATACTAAACTTGAGTTTATACAAGAGCAGCTGATATTAAATTAAAGCCCCAATGCAATTATAGATGCTCCTATTGGAAAATGGACTCAGATCTTGGAAATAGATGTTAAATAGACGGTTTCTGTCATTTCTGTTTTTCGTTCATCAACGCTTAATGCAAAGAATGAGTCAATCACACTTATTAATTTATTACATCTTCAATAAGTATGAACCTTCACATTTTTTGTGCCACTACTGCAAAAAGAGAAGTTACCTGAGAACTGTCGTTTGTTGGACAAACAGGTGGTTCTGACCGAGCATGGCTAAGACAACATTGTTATTTCAGACCGAATGAGGTCTGTGTGTTTTGGTACACTATTTAAAGAATCTATCTGAAAGGCTTACTTTTTAATCAATGGATATTAAGCTGGTAGAGGACAAATGATTTAACATGGGGGAAATTACATACATCACCTTTAATAAGTCAAAATAACTTTGAACTAACTATTGTAAACCCATGAACCTTTACTAACAAGAGCTTTTCCTTTTAATGCAGCGATCTGTCTGGAGGGATGTAGTGAGGCGAATGGCAATTGCTCCAAACCTGGAGAGTGTGTGTAAGTATACACGGCCTGTGTATGAAGTGTGGAATATTCCTTTTCATTTTTGTCTTTGCATACATGTATAGTCTATATAGTATTTGCTTTGAGTTTTGGCAGCTATAGTTTGATGGAAAAATGTCCTATGTGAATATCTAGTTTAGTGGGGTTTTAAAAATCATATTTAAAGTGTTTTTTTTTTTGCCATATTTGTGTATTGCAGGTGCAGAGAAGGATGGCAGGGAAAACTTTGCACAGAGTGCAGGAAATATCCAGCCTGTAAACACGGCACCTGTCAGCAACCATGGCAGTGCAACTGTAAAGAGGGCTGGGGTGGACTGTTCTGTGACCAAGGTAAGACTAAACACTAAACAGTTACAGTAGCTGACTGAATGTCTCACTCTTCATTGACCTCAGTGTCATGGTAATAATAGAGCTTACAGAACTTTAGCTCATTGCTAGTTTAAGACTGAACAAGTAGATCTGTGACTGAAACGTGGAAAACCTTAAGGTGATTCACACTGATGCTGAAAAATATGACCCTTTCTAATACTGACATTTTTTATTATTTCTTTCAAAACAGATTTGAATTTTTGCACACATCACAAGCCATGTGTGAACGGAGCCACATGTATGAACACAGGTCAGGGCAGTTACACCTGCACCTGTCGGCCTGGTTACACTGGGGTCAACTGCGAGCTTGAGGTGCGCGAATGTGACAGCAGCCCATGCAAGAATGGAGGTCTTTGCTCGGTGAGTCATTATTTCATTGAAAAGCCCCAAACCTTCAGGTTTTTATAGTCATTCTGACTCAATCTAAGTATATGAATTTGATTAAAACCACATGCATTTAACGAGCTTAGTGTTTTGTACTGTAATGTGAATTTGGACTGGAAGAAACACAAATAAATTAATCCTCTTCACAATAGACTTTAATGATACTAAAATCACTAAAATATGACAGATAATCTTTGATATTAAATGACTTTTCAATGTTAAAATCTGCCCATGTCAGAATATTCATTGTTAGTGTTTGGAAAAACCTCAGGCTTAATCACTAGCCATGTTATGACCTTATTAATGGATTCAAGCATCCTTTGAAAAGCCGTTTTCTCAACATCTAGAATTACTGGACAAACATAAAACAATGCAAATGGGTCCATAAATAGCTCTATGAAACATCTGCGTCTTCCTCTCTCACCCTATAGGATCTTGACAAAGGTTACATCTGCACCTGTCTGCCTGGCTTTGAGGGAACTCACTGTGAACACAGTCTGCTCACCTGCGCAGACTCCCCGTGCTTTCACGGCGGCAGATGCCACGAGAAAGACAATGGGCGCAGTTACGCATGTGACTGTCCCAGAGGCTACACGGGTCTTAATTGCGAGAGACGAGTGGACAAATGCACGACACTGCCGTGTGCCAATGGTACGAGAATGCATCTTTTCTGCCTCTAACTTTTACATTTAGAAATGTTGTGGATGCAGAGATCTATGCATGCATATCTATGTAAAATTGGTCATTGACACCTGTCCCACTGATCCACAGATGGCTTGTGTGTGGTCCTGGGGGGCGTTCGCATGTGCAGCTGTCGAGCGGGTTTTACTGGCCAGCGCTGCGAGATCAACATCAACGACTGTGCAAACAACCCCTGCGCTAACGGCGGCACGTGCTACGACCGTATCAACGACTACGTCTGCTCCTGCGCCCCGGGATACGAAGGCCGCAATTGCGACCGGCCTTCCAACGCCTGTTCGTCCAGACCCTGTCTCAACAGCGGCTCCTGCGTGGGCATCCCAGGGAACCCGCCCGCCTGCTTCTGCCCCAGCGGCTTCTCCGGACCCCACTGCGAATACTACTCTGTCACCGCTCCTGTGACCAAAGAGGATACCCAAGATCGCTTCCAGTGGGCTGCGGTTTCTCTAGCTGTGGGTTTGGTGGCTCTCGTGGTTCTGCTCTGCATGGTGGTCATTGCCCTGCGCCACATTCACAGGCAGGCATCTGGAGAAAGGACTCGAGGCGAGGCAATGAACAACATGTCGGAATCGCAAAGAGACAACTTGATCCCCACCTCCCAGTTGAAGAACACTAATAAGCAGGTCAGCCTGGAGGTGGACTGCACACCTGACAAATCAAATTACATACACAAGAACTGCCACTTGGACTACAATTCATCGAAAGAGTTCAAGGACGTCATATCCCAAGAGGACAAAAGTCATAAAAACGAAAAGTGTTTAGAAGAGAAAATACCATTGAGTAGAATGTACAGGTAAGAAATGGATTTCATGTCACTTTGATAAATAGAGGTGTTTGGATTAATTGAATTTGCTTTATTATGCTGAGGTCATGCTCCATTAGAGTGCCGCCCAGTATATTAACCTTTGCACTTAGTGCTCGCCTGATGACCGTAATACAAACATCAATACTGGCTAAAAGAAGTTATCCGCAACCGCAACACACATTTACACGCTCGAATGCGGATTTTACTCACGGGCCCTAAGGCATTGACATCAAGAAGCATTTTTACCCCATTAAAAGATTTTTATTGATTTGGACCGCACAACAAAAGCGCTTTTTCCTCTTACAGGGATTTTCTTACATCAGCCTCT
The DNA here is from genome assembly GCF_936440315.1 of Barbus barbus. Lineage (NCBI taxonomy): Eukaryota > Metazoa > Chordata > Actinopteri > Cypriniformes > Cyprinidae > Barbus > Barbus barbus. The sequence continues at coordinate 17,700,890 of NC_136752.1, forward strand.
GTAAACAAAGCAAAAGAACAAAATGCTATAAAGCGAAAAAATGAGCCGAACACATTCACCCCCATCACAGCACAATAAATAGTTACCCCATGTGCTTTTACTTTGTGTTAACATGAAGCGTGATTTGTGTGTGCAGGGAAAAGCCAGAGTGTAGGATATCAACGATATGTTCCCCAAGGGACTCCGTGTACCAGTCTGTGTTTGTAATAGCAGAGGAGAGGAGTGAATGTGTCATAGCAACTGAGGTAAGGAGGATCATTTCATTTCTTAATATATCTCCATGTTTCAAGCAGGGATCTGCTGGCCTTGTTCACAATTTTATCATTCTGTCAGCGTCTACTAATCTAGGCTACCGAACAGAGGCTTGTTAATAGAGAGAAAAGGGATAAACCTGCCTTTTAGGCCACTAAATATTCTACTGTATGCATTTCAAGTTGTAATGAAACTATGATAGTCTTACTGTACATATTGAGAGGAATGCATCACATATTGAGAGGAATGCATCAATTCCAAAGCATAATCTAAGCCTCTGTTTTGTTTTGACAATTTCCACAGGTATAAATTACAGGCTGATGTCTATGAAGAGAGGAGAAAAAACACAATCAAAGCAGAATCTTTTTCTGGATTGTTTACAAAAATACTTAGAGACTGGAGATTTATATTGACGTCCACTGCTGCACTGAGAAACTTGAGAAACTGGAGAGAGCAGAGTCCTGCTCGTCGAATGCAATAGTTTAGTTTTATGTTAAAGAAGTGTTTGTGTACAAAACGTGTACAGTCCTGGATGATTTCTGAACTCTTCTGCTACGGTATGTTTTTCCCCCGTGGGCTGAAAGGAAAAGGGACTTCTTCGAGGAAAAAATAAAAAAGATCATTTACGGTAATCATGGACACGTCGTCCGCCAAGTAATCAATAGAAGGTGCCAGGGACTTCCAAACCTTCAACCAGCATTGCCAGCTATGCAAGAACGAGGAGGGGAGCACCAATCAGAGAGCTTACCCAAACAAATCAACGATGAGCGCTATGAATGTCTGAGAAGAAAAAAAAACTGCTAACATCAATCATTTAAAAAGACTTTTTGCTCTCCTCTCTACAATAAGATTGTAAGCAGCTGAAAATTCACAAAAAAGCCTTAAAAGAATTAAATAGAGTGCTATGTTTGGGCCCAGGGTCTTCTTGGATTGTTTTTTGAGAATTTAATCAACATGGGAAAAAAAAGAAGAAAAGAAAAATTACTTGCAGAACCGTAATACGCAGAACTGTGCCAGCAAGATCCAAGAGGGAGTTAAGTTGACTTCTTTTATGCAACACGGCCCATGAGTACAAGACAAGAAATGGACAGAAACTGAAAAACAAAGCGACTGCTCACCACTGACTGCCTATAATTAGTTTTGAGAATACAGAACCAATAATGTAATTTTTTTAAAAGTGATTATTTCCAGAGTTAATTTAATAATGACACACTGCTCTTTATATGTTTTATACTATTATTTTGTATATAATGCATATTTATAAGAAACCAAACATCTGAAGAATAAAAAAAGTTAATTCCTTCAAGCTACTTTGTGTTCTTGATAATTTCACATTTGTCTGTGTATTATATATAAACAACAATTTGCTTACAAATGTGCAGTATTTTTTACTTCCCCATGAACTATTTTCTCTCAGTCTTGAGAAAAAAAAACCTCACAACCCCCTCCTTCCCCTTCCCCAGTTGTAAATTGGCTTGAAATTTAAATCCGTTGCCTCGGATACAGGCCCCTTGAGCTGGAAATTCTGAAACAAAGACAGGCGAAGAGCGCAAACGACAGAGGAGCGGCCCCTCCTCAGAAAACCGAAACAGATGCCCCAGGGTGCAACCTTGCCCTGCCATAAAAACAGCGGCATATGCCACCCCTCTCACCAGGCTCATCATGGCGCTGCTCTGCAGAGCACCCGTAAAGAAAACACACACACTTATCTACAGACGCAAACGAGTTCCAGCTCCGAGGGCCTCAGCCTCGCCTTCGGGTCTGAAGGAGACATCTCGATCCACAACAAAAGAATCGACCGGAGCTGTGTATGTGGCCTTGGCATGTAACATGGAACGAATAGGAAAAAAGCGAGGTTTTTATTAAAAAAGAATTCAGTTAATCAAAGACCCTATCGGCCTGCCAGAGCAGAACAGCCTGTACAGAGTCACCTAAAGGGTGCAAAGGTCAGCTAAGGCTTGATTGGCAATTTAAATAGTTGATATGCATCATAAAAAATAAGGCAATTTAGACTTTCATTTGATGTTCAGCTCCGAGATTCATCCTTCCCATCACCCTGGCCAAAGTCAATATTATGAGACCCCATGCAAGGCAGCAGAGGGCCATGCAGGAGATGCGTTTTTGAATTTAACTAAGTACTAAACCAGAAATGGTTTTCCAGGAGGTCAAGCTCAGGTTTCTTTCCATTCCAAAGAGCAACATAATCAACAACCAACAACAAATCTGTGCCACGCAAACATACTCCACACACACATCCTGTTCATCCATGTCATCTAAGCATCCTTGTCTGTGCTTGGGTCAAAAGGACGCTTAGGAAGAATAAACACATTTTGGAAAGGTTTGGAGAGAATTTCCGTCAGCGGCCGGAGCACTAAACACTTGTTATCGGAGCAATTAGTCTTACGCTAAAGCTTTTGCAATGCAACCTGTTACCCGAACCCCTCCTGCCGCAACTGCAAGTGTGTATGTGTGTGTGCGCTCTGCTCTCTGGCCTCTGGGTTTAAATCGCATGGCCAGGCATTCTCATTGTGTTATAATCACTGCATCCTGTTTGTGACCCAGTGACATCATTTCCTGCTTCCTGTCTGATTAAAAAATGCACAACATGCCGGCACTGGCCAAACGCTTTTCTCACGCATCTCTTTCTTTCTTCGTTCTCTGTATTTGTACGGATCCCCAAAAGTTTCAGGAAACGAGCTCATAACAAAAGGGGAGGGGGGCATCAAATCAAGACTATTGATTTCATTTCACGAGTATTTTGAAATCTGGGCTGTGGAATGTGAAAACATCCTTGATAGGAGGATGCTAAACATTCATTAGATTTTGACACGGCCAGCCGTGTGCAGTCAAAAGAGTAACATGGGTAAACAACACAAATTAACTTTTTCTGAACCTGAAATTGCACATTAATGCCTTCCTAAAACAGCATTCAAATGCAATACTAAAATGTACAATTTAAAGCACATGATGTCCAAAACACAGCTATCATGAGCCAGAAATCCAGCAAACCCAGAGGCCCTCCATCTGAAATTTCCCTTCACTAACACTAGATGTCACTAAAATGCCCATGAGGTTTGTACAGTAACACAAGCTGCTAGTTTCATTTTTTAACCCTTGTGCATTAATAAAAAAGTTACATTTAGGTCCATAGTGGACAAAAATGTCCATGTCAAAAAAACGGTCATAAAAATTGGAAGCTTGGGAGCATAGACTTAAGTTTGTCTCATTTTAAAGAAGACCCATGGCAGATTATTGTTGGAGTAAAAAAAGTTCAAAAAGTGATACCAAAAAAAAAGTTATACAGGCTTAAGTTTATGAAAATTATTTATGAACAATATTTTATATATTATTTTATGAATATTTTATATATGAAACATATTGAACTCTAAACCTGCTAGAAAATCAAAGCCATAAATCTAAACAAGTTGTGTTCCAAATTTGAGGTTGATATCTAAATAAATTAGCTTTCAGTAAAATTTTGTTTGGGCGCAGTACCAAATTTTCCCCATTAGATGCCAGCAAAACTGGTGCACAAAATGCTTGGATTTGTGATTTACAGTAGAGTTTTTCTTTCTCAAATATTACAAGAACACACACGTACACACACTATTTTTTAATGACACACATACAAACCACACTCTGACATCTATACAAACACACCCAAACAATTATAGCTGCATTATTTTCCAATTGGCTCTATATTATGCAGAAGCAGAAAACAGGAATAAAGTGAGTATTTGCTTTATAGACCCTTTATAGACCAAACCTGAAAAAATGGCACCATCTGGTAAAAAAATTTAAATTTGAAGCCTTGACAACAGATTGAAAGTCTATTAGCAAAAATTGCATAATTTTACAGTTGCACTGCAATTAAAAATAGCAGTTTTAATGGGTTTCAATGGGGACATTTTTGTCCAAAAGGCGTTGAGGGGCAATTTTGTGTACCTAGTGCATAAAAATTTTAAGCTTAGGAGCACAGAGTTAAGTTTGGTCTCATTTTAAAGAATACCCATGGCAGATTATCATTGAAGTAAAAAAAGTTTAACAAATGAAACCAAAAAAATAAAGTTATAGAAGTTTAAGTTTATGAAAATGCTTTATTAACAATATTTTATATAAAATATATTTTTTATGTTACATGTTGAACTCTAAACCTGCCATAAAATTAAAGCCATAAATTTAAACAAGTTGTGTTCCAAATTTGAGGTTGATATCTCAAAAAATGAGCTCTCAGTAAGATTTTGTTTGGGCGCAGTACCAAATTTTCCCCATTAGATGCCAGCAAAACTCTGCTGGTGCACACAGTGCTTGGATTTGTGATTTACAGTAGAGTTTTTCTTTCTCAAATATTACAAGTACAGTACACACACACAATTTTTTTATGACACACATACAAACTACACTTTGACATCTATACCAACATACCCACACAATTATAGCTGCATTATTTATCCAATTGGCTCTACAACATGCAGAAGCAGAAAACAGGCATAAAGCGAGTATTTGCTTTATAAGTGAAGTGACATACTGCCAAGTATGGCGACCCATACTCGGAATTTGTGCTCTGCATTTAACCCATCCAACGTGCACACACACAGCAGTGAACACGACTGAGTGCTCACTCTGCTAAGCCGCTTTCACCGAACCTTTGGGGAAGTCGTGGCCTAATGGTTAGAGAGTCGGACTTGTAATCTAAAGGTTGCAGGTTCGAGTCTCGGGCCGGCAGGGATTGTAGGTGGGGGAGTGAATGTCCAGCGCTCTCTCCACCCTCAATACCACGACTGAGGTGCCCTTGAGCAAGGCACCGAACCCCCAACTGCTCCCCGGGCGCTGCAGTATAAAATGGCTGCCCACTGCTCCGGGTGTGTGTTCACGGTGTGTGTGTGTTCACTGCTGTGTGTGTGCACGTTGGATGGGTTAAATGCAGAGCACGAATTCCGAGTATGGGTCACCATACTTGGCTGAATGTCACTAAAAAAAAAAAAAACACACACACACACCGTGAACACACACCAGGAGCAGTGGGCAGCCATGCTGCGGTGCTCGGGGAGCAGTTGGGGGTTCGGTGCCTTGCTCAAGGGCACCTCAGTCATAGTACTGAGGTTGGAGAGAGCGCTGGACATTCACTCCCCCCACCTACAATCCCTGCCGGCCCGAGACTCGAACCCGCAACCTTTGGATTACGAGTCCGACTCTCTAACCATTAGGTCACGACTTCCACGTCTTCCCCTTTAAACACCCTTTACAGACCAAACCTGAAAAAAATGGCACTATCTGGTAAAAAATAGCAAAAAATTTAATTTTGAAGCCAACAGAATGAACGCCTATTAACAAAAATTGCATAATTTTACAGTTAAATGGCACTGCGATTAAAAATAGCAGTTTTAATGGGTTTCAATGGGGACATTTTTGTCCAAATGGTACTGAGTGTTTCACTTTTTTGTACCTAGAGTAAAATAGACTTATTAAAGGAAATGAGGGTGGAATATTAAAATTCCAATAAAAATACACACCTGAGCCAAAATTTATGGAGTTAGCATTAACACAGGCAAAATTATATTTATATATATTTGTTTTTGACCCATTTCACTTTCATTCTATGGACAATAATAGTTGAATGTTCTTCATAATATCTTTAAATACGATGAGATTTTTTTTTTATATCGTGTTCTAAATAATAAAGAAAGTCATACATGCATAAAGAACATGAGGGTGAGTAGGCTAATGATAACATTTTTCCATCTGAACATTATCAAAATAACAATAATAATAATAATAATAAAGAAATTAAAAGTAAGATCAAAATTGCCTACAAATTGATGATTAAATTAAATATATAATTATCAAACATTCTCATCTATTAGTGAACCAGTTGGAAAAAAAACTAACATTACATGAAATACACCATGCCTGAAATGCTCCCTGCATTTTATCATGTATGGCAGGAAGAATGTTTAAGTGCACTATGTGTGTGCACGGGGCATGGGAATGTATTTTTTCCAAGATTTTGGGTCTGTTTATTTTGGGAGCAGATTTCTTGGTCTCCCCCCATATGGCAAGCCCATTCTCTGCAAGACATACAGTACATGTGTGTTTTTGTTTTTGAACATTTGACGACGGCATGTTCCTGATTAGCTGAAACTAGTTCAACTAGTCATCAACATAACATCAAACTAACATGAGCCAACGTAAGCAGCATGAAGATCCGAATGTTGTACATTTTTTAAATAATGAGCTTCGTCAAATTACATATCAATTATAATACAATTACATTGATTAATTTAAACATTCAATCAGTTATGCTAATAAAACTTTCAGTAGCTTAAAAAAAAACTTTTAAAAAAAAGTATGGCTTTAGAAACTGGTTAGTAATGGCTAAAAAGAACCACGCAAACAAACGGCAAGTACAACACATGTGAGATTCACACAACCCTCTTTCCATTCTGAATTTGTCATTCATATAAGGTCAGCAGGGGCCTAGCGTGTCCGCACCTAAGTTTACTGCACTGGAGAAAGTAAACAGGCTGTCCCGTGAAAGGTCTGGTCTCTGGAGCTCCCCCGTCTGCCTGAGCTATAGGCAGAGAAAGGCTTGTGCATCATGCAGACCTTTAAGGAGCTTACATGTGCTTGTATCTTATGATGCCAGCTAATACCTCTATTTATAGATAATCCTATTTTAACCAAAGAAGAGCCTAAGCTATACTACAAGGAAATGTCCAGGGGTGGCCAGGGGCAGAGGGGTGTTTTGTTTATAAAACGAAATTGGACTAATTTGAACTTTTGAGAAGAACAAAATAGCAGCAAAAAATAGCAAATATAATATTGTCTCTGATCTAATTGTTTTGAAATTCAGTGACTCATTTACCTGGAAAAAAAATGACTAACAGGCTTGCAAAACTAAAATAACATGGGTAAGCTACTAATTCTTTCTGTTGACATCAGAAAAATGTTACATCTGTATTGCTACAGAGGGAATATTAAATGAGTCACTATGGTAGACTAATGGCTTAAACCGGCCTGACAAAACTCATCAACCTAAGGCGTAAATCCAAAACAGGGCAGACAAAAGAACTGTGATGCTACTGAAGTCTGACCTGCCTGTATTTCTTAATAGTTTCATGATGCTGTCATGTTGTTGTTCTCAGGCTGGTCAGATATATAATACTCAAAAAAACATTAATCTAATAAGACTCTGAATCTTCCAGACAGACAACAGGTCAGTACATAAATATTTGTTTTGCTAAGAACATTCTAAGGACAAACAACATGTACTTTCCGAATTTATAGTACTGATCACCTTAACTTTATCATAATATGTAAATAATCAGAGCATGAGATGTAAACAAAATAGAGATAAACACATGTGGTTGACCCTGTCAAGAATGTGGCACTGGATGTCACAGGTTTGTAGAAAGATTAGAAATGTAGGAAAAATCGTTTGTGTATTTATTGGAAAGGTCTGAAATATGTGACACTATCACAGATAGAGATTACAGACAAAGGAGATCTAAAATACAAGCCGATGCCATAGCTTAAAAGATCTTTAGGAAGAAACTAATCTGTCTCAGCAGTCATGATAGGATAAAACTGAATGGAGATTTCTGAAGGATGTTACAATTTCTGGTGGCAATGCAAAATGCATTTAATTGACTAGACTACTGCATATAAAATAAAAATGGAAATCGTGGACATCTTATATTATATTATATTATCGCTCCGAGATGCTGAGTTACACTTCAGCATCCCTGCTATGGATAAATGGATGAATGTTATATTATTTTCTCATGTATTATGTCCTGTTATAATATATTAATTAATATATCTTCCAATGAAGACTTTATACGAGGTCAAATCTGCTACCTTGTATGTGCATTCAGCGGTTTTCGGTGTCAAATAACATTCTTAAAGGCCTGATGCAATACTCTCAGTACGTTTTGTTCCAGTATCGCCGCTTGAAACGCTTGTTTCAAGTTGCATCAGCCGAACAGACTTTAAGCGACAGATTCTCTGGCCAATGAGCGTGAGAGTTTTCTGTGACTGACGTCTGACTCGCCTATGAAATGAAACAGCCTCTCGCGTTTTTTCCTGGTTCGTGAGCCAATCAGACAGGTATGCGCTTACAGAGTCACGGCGAGATTATTTTATTGGATAGAAGATAAAACGCCCCGTCCTATCTAAACTGTGATTGGCCAGGATTTTGAGCTAGATCAGATACGCCCATAGACACCGTCACATATAGTCTGCCTCAAAGCTAACTACATTTCATCATCCGCTGAGGAGGAACAGCAGCACGGCGGGCTAGAGTGCGCGAAAGCAACGGTTGAAAGGCTATTTCTTCCGACTTTAAAGTGTCGTGAGACTGGGTAGAGGTCTGTTGGTAAACAGCAGGCTGGCTGGTGAGCTAGCAACAGCTTTTGCGTTTTATTCTAGTTGATAGAGCCGAAGAGGCCAAGATGGAGTTCTAAAGCAATAATGCGGTAACTGCACGGCATCGGCATGCACCAGGCAAAGAAAAGCGATTTGCGGGACATCACCATCACAACTGCCAAGCAGTTGGGCTCTGCTACCGTCCGCGGTATAGCCGTGAGCCAACCGATACCTCTCCTGCTTGATCGGAGGAAGCTAACGCTAGCCAGTTAGCTTGTGGGCCCATTAATTTAGCGCAAAGCAGCTGTTACATCAAAGCGTAAACCACTACCCTTTCTATCCTCGTACCATCCTGTAAAGATGAAACCTCAAGACATCGTCGCTGGAAAATCCAGTCTGTGGATCTTTGGGTACGGCTCGTTGGTTTGGAAACCAGACTTCAAGTACAAGAGGAGCAAGGTCGGCTATATTAATGGGTACAAGAGACGCTTCTGGCACGGGGACAATTTTCATCGTGGAGATGATGAGATGGTGAGTTTCTTTTATTTATAAAAAAAAATATAGTTTTATAAAAAACGTACAACTAAATACCTGAAGAGCTCCTCTATTGAAACTCATTGAGTCTTGCGTATTTCCATAACAGCCCGGAAGAGTGGTGACGCTCATCGAGGAGGATGACGTAAGTGGAACTTCCGCTTTTAGAGGAACAACGCTATGAATAGACAACCGAGAAATATCACATTTTGTGGGCGTAACGATGTTACTTTTTTTTCCTTTTTCTTGCGTTGTTTCAAACCTGTACTGACTGATTTCCGCTAAACACTAAAAATGTCAAGTTGAATGACAGCCAGTCTCCATTTACTTTCGTTGTATAAAAACAAATAGATGCAATGAAAGCAAATTGTGACCGAGGCTGTCATTCTGCCTAACATCTTTTATTTCTGCTGGAAGAAAGTTATTCAGGTTTGGAACAACATGAGAATAAGCAAGTTACAATGTGTTTTTTTTTTTTTTTTGAGTGGACTGTCTTTTTAAATACTGGTTCCCCTCACTATGTGGGACTAACCTCTTGTTTTCATACACAGGCGTGCACCTGGGGTGTTGCCTTCGAAGTGACCGGCTCTCAGGTCGAGGAGTCTCTCAAGTATCTGAATGTAAGGGAGGCAGTAAGAGGCGGCTACCTGACCCAGTTCGTAGACTTCTTCCCGCAGGGCACAAACCAGTCACCTGTCCAGGCTCTGGTTTACATCGCTACACCTGACAACCCTATTTACCTGGGGCCTGCCAGTACAGAGAAAATTGCCGCTCAGATCGCTGTGTGCAAGGGGATGTCGGGCCACAACATCGAGTACCTTCTTCGCCTGGCGGAGTTCATGAGAGTCAGCTGCCCTGATGTGGATGACCCTCACCTATTCTCCATCGAGGCAGCTGTTCTCACCACCATTAGACCCATATTGTTAGCAGGCTAGACACCTGTATGTTCTGTAAAACATTAAATAGGTCAACATTTAGTCCAAACACTATTAAGGACCTATCATTAAGTCAATGTTGCTGTCCTTGAGGTGTGATTTTGTGATTTTAGTGGCTATTCAAATATTTAATTCTCCCTATACCAAGCTATTAAAACTTACTGTACTACAGTAAACATACTGTATAAAGGGAACATGGTATTTAAGGCTATGTTATTCTATATGTGACATCATGCATACTGTCAGTTCTCATTGTCTTGTGCTCTTGACCTAAGTATATGGTGCTGTAGTACAAAGGTGTGCTTATGTGACAATGTATTGCCAAAGTTTGTCCAGTTCTAAAGCTGTTCACATTTTTGTTTTGAATGTGTGGGCATGAGACTGGGCAATACACTTCCATTTTAATTTGCACTGAAGCAGAATACCGTTAAGCCATTACAATGGTTTTCCTTTTGCACATTAAAACCTTCAGAGAACCTGTAACCTGATTGTCAAGTGTGTTTGGTGTGAAATGAAGTCGTTATCTGTGTTGAATATGAGAGAAAATGGTGACAAGATTTGACTCAAGTAGACTTGCATTTTAAAAACAGGCAGAAAGTTGATAGGCAAAAGCAACATTATATGTGAAAATTTCAAATCAATGTTTATTTAGTTTTTCTCCAAGTTAGTAAAAGGACCGTTTGGGTTTTTCTCTTCAGGTATTTACACTGACCTATAAAAATAGACAAGCAATTGCAGGAAAATGGAGAACTTTGAAAGGGATGATACCCTTGAAGTATTTACATACATAGAACATTTATCATAACATTTAAAGAAAAAATAAACCCAGAAATGGCCTTCCTCAAAACCATAGCCATATGTCACAGATGCAACAAAATTATGGACTTTTCATCGTGTTATTTAAAAATAAAACAGCTTTGATACAATTTACAACTAGCAGAGATCATCATAAATTACCAAGTTTTAACTTAAGCTATGATACATTTCACATCCAATAAGCTATGATACATTTCACATCCAAGTATTTTAAGTTACAATCTGAGCAGTGATGTTTTTTAAGCAGCACTCACTTCAGACATTTTTTCATTGCATTTACTACAAAAAACATTGATTTCTTGTATTCTTCCCAGGAGAAAATATATATTAGTATTTAAGCCAAAATCTTTGAATTTGCAGCAAATAAACATTTGGCCATTCGGTATCTTAATTGAACTAATGTCAACAAGACTGTCCTACAAAAATAAGAGTGATTTTACAAAAGCAGTCTTATCTGTTCCTATGTGTTCAAGGTAAAGATGTTGTTCGAGAGGGCGTTCGATAACCAACATTCCTACCCCATTCCCATTTCAACTCATCTCTGCTCACAATGACGCTGAACATCTCATGATCACTGCCAGAAGATGAAGAAAACTCTTTGATCTTTCAATTGGCCTTGTTGCCCTTTGCTTACTTGGTCATCAAAAAACAAAAAAAGAGCTGTCACTGGAATAACAAACTCTTTTGTCAGCCTTTGCAATGGCTATTTTTTGTATGAAGGAACAATTAGTTAAATTTCATATTCTGAAGATCAAATTCTCAATGGAAAAGTGACTTGTTTTTGATTTTAGGAAAGTGCGCAACCTGCTGTTCCTGCTCACCAGCCCCCGAAATGGATGCTAAATTGGGGTGGCCATCAGGTCGGGTTTCACAGTGACAGTAGGGCTTGTGGTGTGATAACGGCTCAACATTGTCAGCGTGAGAATTGCCAACCTGGGACTGAAAATGCACTGCCCATGCTACAATCAAAAAGTGAATGTTCACAAAAGCTGCTACTGCCCACTGTGGTTGCTGGGTCCTTTGCCTCTCTTAGTGGGGTTGTGTTGGCATTGTGAACTGCCGTGTGCTAAAGTCTGTGAGTTGGTGGCCAAAGCGCTTCCTTTAGCCTGGGGGGAGGAGGTGCCAGCTGGAATACAGGCAGGTGTGGTTGAAGACCGAATGAGAGCCGGTTGTAAGGAGCCAGTTGCTGGAATACCTGGAAGAGGGTTGATTAACAATGGATGAACTGTTATAGACCTTTTCACCAGGAGTTCTGCCAGTCAAAGTCGAATCTGTTACCTTTGGACACACTGTAGCCGTATGCGGCATACGCAGCTGCAGACGCTGCTGCCGCCCCTGCCATCGCCCCCGCCATGGCTGCAGCACTGCCCGCGGTGGACTTCCGTCCTCTTCCCTTCCTCACAGAAGACGACTTCCCAGCTCCTCCAGAGCCTTTGGGTCGTCCTCGACTCCGACTGGACCTTCCCCTGCCTGGACTGGATATATCTTGGGAGGAGACACCTGAGAGAGAGTCATGTGATGAAATGGGTTAGGATTAAAAGATTAGTTCACTTCCAGAATAATTGATTTACCTCCATGTCATCCAAGATGTTCATGTCTTTCTTCAGTTGAAATTAACTCAAGATTTTTGAGGAAAACATTACAGGATTTTTCTCCATATAATGGACTTCAATGGGACCCAGTGGGTTTAAGGTCCAAATTGCAGTTTCAGTGCAGTTTCAAATGGCTCTACACAATCCCAGTCGAGGAATAAGGGTCTACTCTAGCCAAACGGTCTGTCATTTTCTAAAAAAAAAGGATACTTTTTTTAACCAGTGTTTTTTTTTTTTTTTTTTTAATAGAAGATGACCGATTGTTTCGCTAGATAAGACCCTTATCCTTATTCCTCGGTGAGAAAAATCCTAGAGCGTTTTCCTCAAATACCTTAATTTCTTTTCGACTGAACTGAAGAAAGAAAGGCATGAACATATTGCAAGACATGGGGTGAATAAATTATCCGGAAATGTTTACTAATCCTTTAAGGGCTTCTGAAAATGCAGCTTTTCCATCACAGGATTAAATTACATTTTAGTATATTACAAAGGAAATCAGTTATTTTAAATTGTAAAAATATTTCACAATAATACTGTTTTTACTGTATTTTTGATCAAATAAATGCAGCCTTGGTGAGCATAAAAGAATTCTTTCAAAAACCTTAATAAAATTACCAACTCCAAACTTGGTAGTGTATCCTCAAACTGTGATTTCACAGATCTACAACTATTTAACAGATTATGTGCCAGTCAAACACATCAATATATTTCTTCTAAATTGTTGGAGTGTGCCATTTGTCCTCTAATTCTCAGTTTATTATGAGGTTGCATGCCAAGGCTGTCTGAGCCACTGCGGCCCAGACTCACGCACACCATGTCTCCTTCATAGCCACAGTTCTGCTCGCGTTTCACAGGCAAGCTCAATCCCACAAACCTATGCGCTCTCAGCTTTATGGCCTAAACTACAACACTGCTTATTAGCACTGCTCATCACTCGACATGAAGGCAGCCAGATCTGTGCTAAATGTGACCCTCTTAAACTATAGTTATGGATTTGAACAGTAAACCAATAAGCCCCAACAACCACGTATAAGTTGTAGCAAATGTAGGTTTTTAGACTGAAAAAAACTCTTATAGGTGATATATCATAAAAATCTGACTATTACCATGTTTAAGTGCTAGAATTGGGTCCCTAGTGCATCTACCAACCCAGAAAACGTGAAAAATAACAACCCAGTAAATTTTTTTTGGTAAGCCTTTCTCTGCAAGCTTGTGAAAAAACGAACATGTGAGATTTTGCTTCCCCCATGACGTGGTAAGGGGAAATATATTTTAATATTACCGCCCCTAAATCTACATGTTTCCAAACACGGTGCTGTCATTTTGTTATATTATGCTTATATTATATTATGCTTCTTTCATGCGCTGCTGCCACACAGATCTAATATAGACATGTGATTTCTTTCCCAGCTGTTTACCTTCACAGACATAACCGACTGTTTTTGAAACTCGTGTGTTTTTAACAAACTTGTGTGTATTTGAAAGTTTAAGCGCAATAAGACATGAAAAAGAACTTAGTTTAGTTACTCACAAGCCGTGTGACAGCCGCTTTTCTGTTTCTGTGTTTTTACTTCAGATGTGTGTGCTCAGAAAACCGTCTATCAGAAGTTTAAACTAATATGGTTTAAAACGCATGATTTCAGCATGATAGATATGATAATCAAAAGCAAATAGATGTTTTTTAGCAGAGTATTTGAGGAACTAGCTGTAAAGGCACAGCCCTATTCTGGAAAAGGAGGCGGGGAGTAGCAGCTCATTTGCATTTAAAGAGACATGCACTAATTATGGATTATTATTATGGATTTTTGAAAATGACCTTTCATGCAGTGTATAACACAGCGCTAAGTGAGTGAAAACATCCTAAGTTTTAAATCTAAAAGTGCACCGTGTATAAAGTTTTTGTCTCTCAAAAGCAAGAGTCGACTCTGAATCATTGAAATGACTTAGTTTTTAAAACTAATCCCAAGCCGCTTCATGTTGACATCAACATGAAACATTAGCATATTGCCCGCCCACTTGTTGGTCTTTTTGCATTGGTCTGAATGAAAATGCAAATTCATTCTTTGACACTAGGTGCCACTTTTGCAGCAGTAAAATAGTGGTTTCCCCGGTAACGCTGTACACAAAGCAGCACTGGCTCACAAATGCTGCTTTATCAGGCATTACAGGCATGATGAAATGAAAATGAGGCCAATCGGACCAATCACAGCAGATTAGTGTCATGCAAAGGAGGGGTTTGGAAAAATGAATCATTCAGCGAATCTTTTGGGAGTCGTTGAGCAAGTAAGGTAAAAAGAAATGCAGATTATAAGACAATGAAAGTGTTTTTTGACCTTGCATGCATGTCAACCTGTTATTGGGGACTCCCAAAACCAAAATATGAACCTTTCATTACCCATAATAGGGGCACTTTAATGTGTGTAATTTTATGTATGTGTGTAATACAACAAAGATTTCTGTGAGCTATATAAGTCTGAATGTAATTAAAAACTAACAAGAATTAAAAAAGGGCACCCACCATTCATCGTATCAGACACAGACCCGGCAATGGAAGCGGGAGAGTTGGTGGCACGGGACTGTGGAGCAGAAGACACAGGTTCGTCCACAATTACCAGCATGTCGCTGCTGCTTTCGTCAGCAGGAATGGAGCTGGGCTGGAGCTCACTGCTCAACGAGATCTGCAGGGACACATAGTTCTGGGGGTGAGACAGGGACAGAGGGACAGCACCACGAAGGAAACACAGCAGGATCAGGAGATGGATGAGGAGGAGGAAGAGCGGCGTGAGATCAATGTAGCAAGTAAATGAGAGGATGCGTGTTGACAATGGCATAATAGCTCTATAGAAATCATCCATTCGTTGGGAAAGTTCTCACATGTTCAATAAACATTATCAGGTTCACACAGTTCAATCCAGTCTAGGAAGTGCATACGAATAGAGTCTCATACATTCTTACCTCACTGAAGGGGCTGGGCATGGCAGAGTCCATGTCCACACTGATGAATGAGTCTTCTCCATCTGCTGACAGATTGGAGTTGTCTGCAGACGGGACAAAAGGGATGACCACATTCACACCTTCCTTCTTCCTCTTAGTGTCTGGGTCATCCTCCTTTCTCTTCTTTAAAATGAGAGGGATGCATGGAAACAAGACAGTTGGACAAGGGTGGTTAGGGCATTTTCTTGATGTTCACATATAAAATAAATTGTTATAATATCTATATGGACTTCTACATTAAGAACATCCTGATAGTAAAAAAAATTATGATAATGTGATAATGTAAAATGTGATAATGAATATAAAGCAGTGCTACTTCAGTATTATATGTGACCCTGGACCACAAAACCAGTCTTAAGTCGCTGGGGTATATTTGTAGCAATAGCCAACAATACATTGTATGGGTCAAAATTATTGATTTTTCTTTTATGCCAAAAATCATTAGGATATTAAGTAAAGATCATATTCCATGAAGATATTTTGTAACTTTCCTACAGTAAATATATTAAAACTTATTATGCATAGTAATCATGTATATGTATATTTATATATTTATTTATTTTTATTATTGTTCAACTCCACTGCAGAGGAAGTAGATTCTTCATCACTTTACAGCTGAGGGTACTTACCCTTTCTGCATACTTCTCCCTCTTCCTCTTCCGCTCTTTCACCTTACTGCTTTCCTCCAGCTGCCGTTTCTCTTCCTGCCTTAAACGCACTGCCCGGAAACACAACCAAACCATCCAATCAGAGCCGAGCAATTAATTAATTTATTAACTCATTTAGATTACACATATGTGACCCTGGACCACAAAACCAGTCTTAAGTCGCTGGGGTATATTTGTAGCAATAGTCAACAATATATTGTATGCGTCAAAATTATAGATTTTTCTTTTATGCCAAAAATCATTAGAACATTAAGTAAAGATCATGTTCCATGAAGATATTTTGCAAATTTCCTACTGTAAATATATCAAAACTTAATTTTTGATTAGTAATATGCATTGCTAAGTACTTCATTTGGACAACTTTAAAGGTGATTTTCTCAATATTTTGATTTTTTTTTGCACCCTCAGATTCCAGATTTTCAAATAGTTGTATCTCGGCCAAATATCTCAGTCCTATCCTAACAAACCATACATCAATGGAAAGCTTATTTATTCAGCTTTCAGATGATTGACCCTTATGACTGGTTTTGTGGTCCAGGGTCACATATGCATTTAGTATCATAAACGGAGTGGTAACTCACATTTTTTCTCCAGCTCCTCATCATCCAGCAGCAAGCTGACCACCTCTTTGGGCTTCAGGGTGTCAGGTTTAAAATTTCCTCCTGATATTACCATCCTCTGAATCTGAAGTGCAGATCCCACAGCCGAAAGTGATTATTGAGAGAGAAAATAAATAAATCAAATCAGTAAGAGCAGAAAGAAGAGAAAACAAACTATAATGATGTGTTGATACAGACATCCTGGACTACATGTTTAGCACACATATGCAATTACAGTACAATTAGTTGTAATTAGAGTAAAAACCATGGGCTAAATATTCCTTTAACCACCTTGTTACTGCAAAGACTCTTCTGAGTTTTGACATTTAGATAAATATAGCTTTGTAACTTAAACTGACTGATGTAAGCTATCAGGAGAAAAAAGGGTAATTTGTCTAACCATTGCAGAATTAGCTGAATTAAAAGGAAAACGTGTTACATTATATTTTGTGTAACCTTCTGGCCCGAGGAAGGCACTCAATCCTGTGTACTAACCTCACTCTTTTCTTTGGCTCTCTGTAGGATGCGTTCCTCAATTGTCCCTTTGCATATTAGCCGATAGACTGTGACCTGCTTGGTTTGTCCAAGTCTGTGGGCTCGATCCATGGCCTGCTGGTCAACTGTGGGGTTCCAGTCACTGTCATAGAAGATCACCTGGAAAGAGGAAATGGCTAAATTGGTCACATGAAATGATCTCCTCTTATGAACTCATTCCTATTCAAGGCAATTCCACAGATTGTATTTTTATTCTTGCACATATAATCCACACTGGTTTAAAATGCTGTTTAAGCCTCAGATCGCACACCTCCACAGTCAATTCACTAACCATCTGATGTGTACTGATGCATCGGCCAAATGAATACATTTTAAATGTTACTGTACACAAAACTAAAAAGCACTTTCTGGATCTGGCAAGCTCTTATCTGATTGGCTGACCCAATTCAACATGGGAATAAAAGCAGAGGTTTTTTTTTTATCAGTCCACTTGAAAAAGTCAAGTCAGCAAGGTACCGGGCTGATACAGTGAGCACAGTTTTATGCTTTAGTTAAAAAAATAAATCAATTACAAAAATATGCTGTCAGGTAATATTCAAGTTAAGTTTTATATACTAATTTAAACATTGTTGTCAACATTTAGCAAAAACAACATGTGAAAACTGTCCACAGAGCATCAGTTTAAAGGTGAACATTCACTATTTATTCACTAGGATAAAAAAAAAGCATTCCCTTTATTCCATTAGGGCTGTCAAAGTTAACATGAAAATTTAATAACTGAATTATGCTAAATGCAATAATTTTCAATACTAATTTTCAAAAACAGTTCAATACTTTATTCTATACATGGTTTTTAACAGTAAAGTAAATATTTTTTAGATAATACAAAATAATATTCTTTAATTTCAGTAAAGTGACAATATAAAAGCCAATTAAATTTTGCACAAATATATTTTGCATATATATTAGATATATGTAGCATGCATGTAGTAGTAAATAAACTTGATATCCTCAAGCTGACCTGCACATTTTGCTGACTTTTTTTGCCGATTTTCATTTTCTGAGTTATGCCAAATAATCAGTTCTTATTATTTTAATATATTTAATATATATTGTAATATTTTAATTATTACAAACAGAACATATTCAATAGTAAAAAAAAATTTGTTTGTTTTTAGCGTTTTCTGTGTAACCACCTCCAGAGACTGCTGCACCGTTATTTGTTTATTTAATAACTTTCTGTTATTGCGATATCCATCATTTCAGATAAACCCACCCCCAAACAAAACAAACTGTGGTTGGTCGTGTTACATTCCGACCATTTGGTCAAAGTGTCTGTGTTAAGGTCAACGAGTTCAGCAGCTATTATTACATGAGTGCTAAATGTCTTTGATTTCATCCAATATTAGAGGCCTCCCCCCTCATGGCCTCCGGTGGGGGGAAGGCGATCTTGTAATCATGATGTGCTGATGGGCTACGGCCTCACCGTGTCTGCAGCTGTCAGGTTGATCCCCAGGCCTCCGGCTCTGGTACTGAGGAGGAAGACAAAAATATCCGTCCTGCAAAGACCAGAACAGTGAGAGAAAGCAAATAAAGTGGAGGCAGATTGTGCTCTTTAAGGGGCCTGCCCAATTGCCCAGGATTTACACAGACAGACGTTTCAATATACAGCACACTCCTCTAGAAAATAAAAACCAGAGCCCACTGCACCCACAGAGAGCTGATCTAATGCAAACCAGACCCTGTGAGGAAGGGTGGGGAAAGAGAAGAGAGCGCAAAACCCTGACAGCACTGTCAGGGATGAGGAATTTACGCTTGGTGACATTTTGGAAAAACAACCCCCAATTAGGTTTAAGAAAAGCCTTGCTGTCGGGCCGCTGAAAACTAGTTGAAAACTCACCGGCTCTGGAAGTCAGCCACCATGTCCCGCCGCTCCGAAATCTTGGATGAACCATCCAGTCTCATGTAAGTATGCTTGCGGTACACCATGTACTCCTGCAGGACAGTTGAGAAACATTTCAAGTAAGAAAATGGAAAATCATGCAGGCGAAGAAGTCAACGATATGAAACTGGTATGTCTATTTCACTTTAATCCTCTCAAAAAATCTGCAGGGCCGGTTTTCAGTAATGTCCCCCTTAACACACCACCATAGATCCTCGTTAGCATTGCAGACTCTTCTCAGATGACCTCCCACTCTCCAACGCCACCCAGAGTGAAGTCTCAACTCCACTGGGCCAACCACTCCACTGGATGGCCTCCCAAAAGCACATCTGGACCGCATGAACCGAGCATTAGCACTCTCTTTGACATTAAATGTCTCTGATTAGGACTTTGTTCTAGCCTGAAGTAACATTAGATCACAAATCCCAAGCTTCTCTGCAGCTGTAAGTAACAAATGAGACCATCTTAAACGACATTACACCACTGAGAATATAAATCCAGGTTAGCAGAATGTCGAACATAACATGATTTAGCCTGAGACTTAGGAACAAAGCCTGGAATATGCTTGAACGGATCTCAAGTGAGAGTTGAGCTATTGAAAACATAATAACTTAAAAAACATGACCAAAACACTCAAGGGATCTGCTTGGAGAGACACGATATCAAAAGAGACAAGACTTGACAATCTTCAGCTTCTGCACGGAGAATACATCGATACAGAGCTTTTCAAACTGGGCTCCAGCGCCCCACAAGGGTTTCTATGGAGTCCGCAAAAAATGTGGGGGAAAAAAAATTGATTTTACAAAATGCATTTTTAGGGCTGTCAAAGTTGACATGTTAGCTTAAGACAGAAATTGCATTTGTTTAATGTAATGTTTTTAAAACATTTGAATGATTTTAAACATTTTAACAGTAAAACATTTTGGATGGATATTTTATTTAATTTCAGTTACAATTTCATTTTAAATACATGCAAGTTATTTTATATGTCATTATATATTACATTATACATATTTTACAATATATTTTACATACAATTTAATATTGCATACATATATTTTGCAACTTTTTTTTATAAAATCCCACACACAACATAAATGGGTCTTTATAAATGAAAATATATACATATTTAGGACAGGGTTCTAGTAAATAAAGTAAAAAGTAATCTACTAACTACAAAAGTAGTCTGGTTATTTCTATTGTGACATATTTCTATTAAAAGAGCAGGAAATTGTGGATAATATATTATCCATCACATGAAAAATAAGACAAATGTGTGATGCCAGCTGAAAAGCAGTCATTTCAGCACGGGATAAGTTATTACATTTTGATGAAAGAATGTGAAGCCAAACATTTAATTTCTTTTGAATTGCATTTGAATAATTATTCATAATAAGACCAGGAATGTATCCAAAAAGAAAATAGGATCAATCAAGATTTTCACGTTGACATAAAATAATAATATAAGGTGTAGATATACATGTCTATGCCAAAACTAATGGCCAATCAAAGCCAAAGGTTGATGCCATGTTTTTCCATTTGTAACTTTTTCTATAGGCCAACTACTTCACAAATAAAGGAAGTCAAATCTTCGTAATCAGACTTTAGAGAGGCTGCCATGGAAAAGGCTTAAGCCAAAATAAATCGGAAGGAATTCCTTTTGATTCTAAGGAGGTGTTTCTAGACTACGAGCGCTGTTGTGTAGGATTATAAGCAGCCTGTGTTGACAATGCTGTTAGAGGCTTCTACTTTTAGCTCCATGTTTAGCTTGCTGCTGAACATGTGGCAAACAACTGTGTGCCTCTGGAAAAAGTGATTGTTTCCTCCAGTTCTCTTCGCTCAGCTTTGTCCAACTTTAACAATATG
Source organism: Barbus barbus (assembly GCF_936440315.1). Classification (NCBI taxonomy): domain Eukaryota; kingdom Metazoa; phylum Chordata; class Actinopteri; order Cypriniformes; family Cyprinidae; genus Barbus; species Barbus barbus. The sequence continues at coordinate 17,721,950 of NC_136752.1, forward strand.
AAGCCATTTAAAAGCAAACATTCCCTTCACAATGCTTGATCAAATTTAGCCTTTATCTCTCCTTTTGTGGGATTAACACTCAAAGTACAACGAACATGTAAACAAAACACATACAACGCGACCTCAGGTATCTACAGTCGCTTCAGAACAGACAGCTTTCTGTGGACATGAAGGAAAGGTTGAAGGTTAAAGGAAAAAACATGTCACAATGACATGACGTAGTTACGTAATGTTCACAGGCCACAGAGCTGTCAGTCAACGACTGTGAGAAGTTCCTGGAAGCACTCACCTCTAAAAGGTCTATCATGCGGGTCATCTGCGAGTAAATGAGAACTCGGTGGCCCTGAGACTTCAGTCGAGTCAGCAGCAGGTCTAGAGTGTGAAGCTTCCCGCTGTCTGTGATCAGAGACTCTTTGTCTGAAGAACAAAGAGGAGAAAAACATTTCAAAACACTGAAAAATGGTAAATAATGTGTCAACTCACAAGATCAAAACTGTATCCCACACTGTCGGAATGGAGCTGATTAGACAAATCAAAGCAATATAATGAATAAGCTTGTCGAGTGACAGCAATTTCCCCTCCATGCTCAAACGTTCAATAATCACTCCGCTGCAGCTCCGTTCCGGGTTTCCATTTCCTGCTCCTCAATTGCAGATGACAGAAACCCCACTCTCAGCAGCAAAATTTGTTACAGATACGCTGTAAAGTTCTTTCAATATGTTTGTTTTATGATATCGCGAACAATTGAGCACAAAAGTGAAACATTCTCTTAAGTGGAAAAGAAAATTTACTTAAGAGTGAAATGGTACGCTTTATTGAAAGACCAAAATTAGGCAAAAATATACTGTACGTACTACACTCAGAATGACAGAGGCTTTTATTTTTTTTTTAGACAAAATAGTATTGAGTTTTGACTTTGGCTATAACATGAGCCTATCAATATCTAGCCTTTTTTCAATTTCCATACTGTGCATCATATTGTTGTGATGCCTAAATCCGATGCGCTTTCATGACGGTTTAAGTGTGTTTTTTTCTTCTTTCTTTTTTATAAAAAACTAAATAATACTGAATTATATCTTTGCCCATAACATGAGCTTATCAATCAATATCTAGAATTTTAATGTTGATGCATCTCTAGTAACTTTTTTTTGTTTGTTTTCATCTAATCCACATCAAAATTTAAGGTGGTCATCAAATGTACATCAGTTATGTAAGACCTCAACACATTTGATTGACGTTCACAGACCAGAAAATTTTGTGGCAATGGTCTGTCAGTGCTGTCACCCCAACGGTGCTTACAAAAGAGGAAGCACGGGCTTCCCATTGTTGACTGGTGCAACTCTTGACCCTAGGGTCAGCTCATGGGGGGGGGGGGGAGTTAAATGACCCTGCTAGTCATGGGCACTCAGAAAGTGATTATACACACAAAATGAGCCGGCTGCCAGAGCAATCTAGAGATCCCCAGAGACAGTTTGAGGCCTGCTGGCCTAGCCTTAGACAGTACAAAAATCATGTCAAACACACGGCCAGCATGACCATGTTGCTGTTACCACATCATGGCCATGCTAATGTGAACCATAGCTGAACCCTGACTCAACACCCCTATGACCCTGAAAAGGGCATGTGTGTAACCTTTTCAATGAGTGGTGGAGAATGGCTCAAATTAACCCATCCACTCAAGAATCTCATACTTACCGTGTTGATGATCCACAAGATAATGACGACATGGATCTAATTTACTCCACCCGAGATGAACATTTTCTCTAAGGCAGGGGGTCTTAAACATCAGGCCTGTGGGCCATATTTGACCAAAGAGGTATTTTCAAGTTTTAATAATCCAAAAGACTAACGAACGAGCCTGCATCCTCTTATACATCGAAACAGTTACATTCGGCTGCACTGAATTAGATGGAAAACTAGATCACATCTAAGCGATATGTTTGCAGAGAGGATGGCAAGTTCTGTTTGAAAGTTTCAGAGCAAATCATGTAATTTACAAGCAAATCACACAAAATTACACTTGAATTCTCATTATTGTCCAACTTAAAAAAAGTCCAAATTTGATGAGATTATCTGGCAGTGAAATTGGAAAAACAAATTAGACACTTTACGTTTACAAATTCTTCATTTACTAATCATGAAGAAACTGCATATCCATCAGCGTTCTGAAGAGTTTCAAAGCAAGCGTCTAAAAAGTTAGATTAAAACCAGTTTGATTCTTTGCTTCATTAAAAGCCTTGCTGTTGACTTTAATATTGAAAATATACAGAAAAAAACTATTTACAAAACAGTTAATTTGCAAAACTGAAATTCAAATTTAATTTCATTGATCAATTATACAGTAAAATATAAAATACTATGAAATATTTCTATTTTCTGCAGAATGTTCCGCAGCCATTTGCTGCTTAATATTTTTGTTCAGCCATGATTGTTGTTGTTGTTTTTTTAGGATTCTTTGATGAGTAGAAAATTCAAAAGAACAGCATTTAATTTAAATATAAATATTTTGAATAAATATATTCTGCCCCCAAATGTTTTAATGGTAGTGTACATACCTTAAATTGCTCTAGTTTTTTTTTACAGTGACTTGCAGATTCAATAAAGATCTACTGGAACTGATTATACACCATACAATGATTATAGACTATGCTACATAATGATTATATACTACACTTTCAGACCACTAAAGACTGCTTGAAGGATCACATTTTTCACCAAGAGATTGCCTGCTGAAATACATGCAGAAATTTAACAACCATATCCCACAGTGTTAACAGTAATGGTTTCTTTAGAAAAAAGCCAAGGTTTCAGGTTCCCGACTGAGAGAAGGATGGTTTCACGAAGAGAGAAGAGTCTCCCATACGCCCGTCCCATAAAGCTCTAATCTAATGGGTCTGGCGTCAGAGGGATGAGGGAAAGAGCTGCCAGATCCCACTTTATGAAGCCCATGAAAGACTGTGGGATGAGGATGGTGGTCTAAGGGGATGATGTGAACCCACAACTGTGTACCCACAACTCAACGGCACCGGCACCACAGAGTCTCCTCTGGTGTTTCCATTCCCGTCTTATCAAATCCCCCCACACGTCCTATTTCACAAGTCTGACGAGTCTGCAATTAGTCAGACACATGCTACTTCATCTAAAACCAGCTCTTAGACATGCTTATCAAACACAACTAATCTCATACAAAAACATTTTCAGGGGAAACTAACAAGTGTGACGTCATCATTTAGATTTTCACGATAACAGATTTAGGGGTGGATTATGTCGGAATGAAAGTTCATCGAGGACGGCTTTGTGTATTTTCAGGATACCTTCCAACTGCAAAACAGAGGGAGAACAAAGATACCAAGCGCTGTGCCATTAGACATCATTCTGGTTACTGCTATCAATTAAACCCACCTGCTGGTGGAAACCCCTCAAGACTGCCCTTCCAAGAGCATAGTCTCCAATCCAATCCCTCCTGTCCACAGTTCAGGTCTGACCCGAGGGTGAACCAATTTAAAAATCTGTCACAGAGCCCTGGACGAGCTCATTAACCCCCCTGCCTACTTAATTGCCTTTCCGCTGCTTGCTAATTTCATTAAAGCGATCTCAGCTTTAGGGCCGCTTCTTCTGGAAAAGGGACAGTGTGCGACAACTCAAGCACTGGCCTAACTTGCTATAAAATTAGCTTTAGTGTTTACTGACGCCCAGTACAACCACTAGTCAACACCTAAACATGAGCACAGGGCCAAGGGATGAGGCTGGTGCTCAACACAAACAATATTTGTTTTGCCACTCTGTCAATTGGCAAAATTTAGAAGTGACAGTGATTACTGCACCTTAAAAACAGGGCAGAGTTGCACGAATGAATTACGCAATCACAGTTTAGAAGAGCATGAGCTCAGATTTGAAATGTGATATAATTCCAAAATAAGGTGTAATTCACTTGAAATTAAAATTGTGTCATCATTTACTCACCCTGATTTTGTTTTGAATAACTGTCTAATGGGGAACACAAAAGATATTTTAATGGCCCTTTCAGCTGTTTTTGTCCATACAATGAGTCAGTGTGGTTAAATACAACATTACGTGAACTATACCTTAGTAGATAGTTCACCCAAAAATGAAAGTTCTGTCATTAATTACTCACCCTCATGTTGGTCCAAACCCATAAGAAATTCGTTCATCTTCGGAACACAAATTACAGTTACTACAGTTGTTTTAATCTATGTAATTGACTGAATTGACTGATCACCCGGCTCCTTTAAAACGTAGTTTACCGATCAGTCAGTTACATAGATTAAAACGTAACTGTAGTACTGAACATGAATTCGAGGAACAGGTAAAACTGCTATTTCAACGATTTCGTTCTAAAGGGTATCCACAAAGTTGGTTAAATAACGCATTGGATAAGGTGAACAAATTGAATAGGCATGATCTTTTGAAAATAAATAAATACAATAAAAAACAAAGAAATTTTTCAGTAAATTGTTCATTGACATACAATGAGCACAGTAATACAATAAAATCGATCATTTATAAATATTGGCACATATTATCATCTGATGAATCTTTAAATTGTTCCATTGTTCACTTTTAAAAGATAACGAAACCTATCAGATATGATGGTAAATTCAGATGTAGTAAGGAGAAAAGACTGCACAGGCTGTTTCCCGTGCAGAAACTGTGCTGCATGCCAGAATTTAGTGAAGTGTAAAGAGTTTGAGTCCAGTAACACAGAAATGTTTTAAAATTACATCTTGTATTATTTGTTCAACTTGTAATGTGACCTATATGTTAAAATGTCCCTGTCAAAAGATATATATAGGAAAATCATCACGTCAATTTAAATGACGGATTAACGAACATAAATCGAGTATATGACGACAAGATATAACCTCTTCAGTAGCGAGACATTTTAATGAAATGGGACACAACATCAAGCAATCGGAACGTATAGGAACAGAAGAGGTTTATGGGTCACGTCGAGGAGGTAATATAAACAAAGAACTATCGAAACGGGAAGCATTTTGGATTCATAAACATAAATAACTGACACCAAATTGCATTAAAGAAAAATAGAAAGTTCTAGTTCTTCATTCATGTACTAGAATTGGTCGAATTAATCTTTAAGATGTTATATAATAAATCTGGAGTATTTACAGTGTGAAAACCATAATTGCTTATGACGATGTATTGGTGATGATTGTTGAAAACAAGACTGTTCTCATGAGTGCGGATCATAATTTCTTGCACATCATTGTTTCCACAAAAATATTGAGCAGCAAAACTGTTTTTAGCATAGATAATAATGAGAAATGTTTCTTGAGCAGCAAATCAGCATATTAGAATGATTTCTGAAGATTCTGTGATACTGAAACTTCTCTTAGTAGGCTAAACAACAGATTTATATACGTTTCTAATGACGAATGTTGCGTTCTTGCTCAAACCAAGAGCAGCGCAGCTAGCACTAACAGTGAATCGAAACTAAACACAGTACTGTAGTGGTGGAAATTTTCGTTCTTTCCAGAGACTCGTTCATTTTTCGTTCGTTCACCAAAATGATTCGTTCAGATTCGTTCACTAACTCGTTCAGTGACCATTTTTCCATATTACACAAATACGTCAGCATGTGCCGTTCAACTAACGTATTTACTTGTTACAAAATAAAAACCGATTTGGCTAAATTAAAAAGTGTGCCCTTCTCATTAAATGAATAAAATAAGTCTAAATAAGTGATCAAAGTCATTACTCTTTTTATCTTTTAAATTACACTCTTTTCGGATGACCAAAGCACAAGTGTTTTTTTATTTGTTTGCATACTAGGCTAGTTAACATTTAATTGTTTAGGCAGAGATTTACACGTTCAAATCTGAGATTATGTTAAACGAGGAGTTATTCTGTATGTAAAATATGAATATAAACAAGCGTGCATGCACAGTACGGATACCTGTGCTTTGCATCCGCTTTCTGCTGATTGATGAACTAGATTGACAGAATGGCCGACCTACCCGGTCAACGAACTGGGTATAGCTACCAGTTCGTTCAATTCGTTCACGAACGGGAGATCTCTCTCTCGTTCAGACTCAAAACAGAGCCATCTCGGTCAATGATGCTATTATATTCGTTCGTTCGATCCAACCAATTACATGCCCCTTCTAAACCCGAGCTGAAATGCTATTTGCTGACGTGAGTCACGTGACGCAAATGAGATGGGATGACGTGACGCAAATAATCAATACTGCCATATTTTTTTATGTTTCACAGTTTTTAAACAAACAAAAGTGCATGACATGACTAACATAATGAAATATTTTTTTATTTAAAAGTATGTAACTGTTCAAACATAAAACAACACTAATATAAAAAAATAAAACAAAGAACCAGTTGTTCGAACGACGAACGTAATAATGAGACGAGATGTATGTATGTAACAGTTCATTTGACTCTTTCAAACTCAAAGCAACTCAATGAAGGGCGTATTCGTTCACTAGATTCAACAAATCACATGCTCCGTCCTCGTATCATACTCGAAGGCTATTGGCTCGAGGTTTAGTCATTCTTTGACAGAGGAAACGGTCCAGAGCTACGCATGCGCGCAATAGCGGCGCGCTGCGGTGGAGGGAGGAGTTTCAGTGAACGAGAAATATGAGTCTCAGTCAATGGATTACGTGAACGAGAATGATTCGTTCACCTAAAAGATTCGTTCAAAAAGAACGATTCGTTCACGAACGTAACATCACTACAGTACTGTAACAGCAGACATGTAGCGCGTCAGACTACAACCTATTATAGAATTACATCACAACCGTTGCGACTTTTATGACCGCACTAGCAATCTCAAATTCTCACCGCCATTCATAAAAAGTCACCGGGTCGAGTGGAGTAACACATTTCAGCGCTGACTCTGCTCGCGTTTGGCGCTTTGAATCATTTGAACACTTTTAACTGTCCTGCAGATGGCGCCGCCAACTCGTGCAGCGCTCTCAGGACCATTCAGACCATGATGTTTTAGAAAACAACCTTTTCGCCGTTTAAGTATTAGCCATTTGTGCGATTTCAAAAACATTTACAAAACAAAATCCCCACAGATCTATGCAAATCACATCCCTCGTATTTATATGGAAAAATCACATCCTTGTTTTATGGCCCAAAAAAGGGAGTAAGGTTCAACCTTAATGTTATGAAGCATGGTAATGTTCTTTGCGCACAAAAAAGTATTCTTGTAGCTTTATAACATTACGGTTGAACCACTCATGTCACATGGACTATTTTAATGATGTCCTTACTACCTTTCTGGGTCTTGAACGTGTCAGTTGTGTTGTTGTCTATGGGAGGGTCAGAAAGCTCTCGAATTTCATCAAAAATATCTTAATTTGTGTTCCGAAGATGAACGAAGGTCTTGCGGGTTTCAAACGACACAAGGGTGAGTAATTAATGACAGAATTTTCATTTTTGGATGAACTATCCCTTTAAACTTTGTAAAAAGTGCTAAATAGAATTAGAAAGTCAAAAAAGTCACAGGCCAGCTGCTGATGAAATGGTTTCAGATAGTAGGATATTCCATCTAAAGCCATCTTTTTGTAGGTAAAAATCATATGAAATGTGACACATTTGCCACACACAATGTTTACAGAGTCTTGCATCAGTCCAGCGACCACAGATCTTGCTGGGACGGGAGGTGAAATTAGCGAATCAGGGAGACTGTCATTAAGCTGTCGTATATTGATTATACTCGCCAGATCCCGCCTAACCCAAACACAAAAGCAAAGGGGGTGAAAGATGTGACCACATTTTGAATTTCACACAAAAGGGAGAGGCAAAGCAGACTAAAACCAAGCAAAATGCTCCCTCTGTAGGCCAAAAGGAGACCTGCATCAGGGAAGAAACTCGTTTCACGAAAGGTCGACATCATGACTTCTGCAGCCTTTGACCTGCAAAAGCAAAACAAGCGGTGGTCTTGAGAACAGATTGAGCAGTGGAGCTCATGGGAAATGAGGGTTCGAGTCTGTTCCTGGCCATATTCCCATAATGTGTCCTACTACTAGCAAATAAATGAAGCTTCAGACAAAAATATATATTTTTAAAAAGTATAGTAATTGTAAAAGAATAATAAATAATTAAATTAAAATGTAAATACTATTCTATTCAATGTTTGATAGTGTGATTATACTCTTGTTTTTTATTTAAATAATATAGATAGATAGATAGATAGATAGATAGATAGATAGATAGATAGATAGATAGATAGATAGATAGATAGATAGATAGATAGATAGATAGATAGATAGATAGATAGATATTACTTTCTAATACACAAACCATGTGGATAATCTTTCCAAACACCTTGGTGCAGCCTGGCAGTTTTTCACAGGCAGAAAGGCGGGGCGATCACAAACAATTATGCAGTCACTGTTGTTTGGGCCCCAAATCAAAAAGGCCAGGAATATTTCCGGCCATTTTGCTGGAGTGCAGAGATTCTTTGAAAGAACAGGAAGGGAAAGCAGAGTTTCCCACAGGCTGTCTGTGAGCTGAGCTCTGCAGCATTCTCACTCTCTCTCCATCAAAACAACAGCTCAAAGCAGCAGTCGCATTACAACAATGTGCAGAGCTATTGTAAGAGAAAGCCTGTCCTCCTGTGGCCTGCCCCCCAATTAGTGTGACACGAAAGGTACAGCAGCTAGTACACTAACACTGTCATGTGTGCAACCCGCTCAATGGGCGGCCACACCGATGTTAACAGCCCAAAAAAATATGCATCTTGCTAAATGTGTGTGTGTGATACAGTAAACACAGTAAATGTTTTTGCACTTTGAAGAGGGCAGAGGTGAACATGTCCACATTTGTTTGATGGTTGTTTCAGGTATAAATTTATCCATAACTCTATAACTAAGGGGTAAATAAAAATATGTATGTATGTATGTATATATATATATATATATATATATATATATATATATATATACATATACATACACACACATACACACACACACACACACACACACACATACATATACATAAAGTTGTGTGCCCAGTGACCCATTTTTGTGTTGATTTTGAGGTTTGTGTTTGGATTATTGTCCAGTTGGAAGATCCAAACATGGCCCATTATAACATTTCTAACAGAGTAACTTGTTGATTTTTTTATCTGTTGGTATTTGATAGAATCTATGATGCCATGTGTCTAAACAAGATGTCCAGGACCTCCAGCAGAAATATAGGCCCACAACATCAGAAATACAGCAATATATTTCATTGTACACATGGGGTACTTATTATCCCTGTGTTCACCAAACCCATCTTGAGTGTTTGCTGCTAAAAAGCTAATTTTTTAGGTTCATCTGACCATAGAAGCCAGTCCCATTTGAAGTTCCAGTCGTGCCTGATAACTGAATATGCTGGAGTTTGTTTTTGGATGAGCTAGAAGAATTTTTCTTGAAATCCTCCCAAACAACATGTGGTGATGTAGGTGCTGTTTGACAATATTGTTTTAAGGTTTTCTGACCCCCAGACTCAACTATTTTCTGCAATTCTCCAGCTGTAGTCGTTGGAGAGTCTTTAGCCACTCAAACTCTCCTCCTCACCGTGCATTAGGACGATATACACACGTCCTCTTCCAGGCAGTTTCGTAACATTTTCTGTAGATTGGAAATTCTTAATTATTGCCCTGATGGTGGAAATGGGAATTTTCACTGCTCTAGCTCTTTTCTTAAAGCCACTTCACTAATTTGTGAAGCTCAATTATCTTTTTCTGCACATCAGAAATATATTCTTTGGCTTTTTTCATTGTGATGGATGATTAAGGGCATTTGGGCTTAGTTTTCCCTCCTATTTATATTTCTGTGAAACAGGAAGTCATGGCTGGATAATTTCATGTTCATAATCACCCTGGAGTGCTCAAAATTGTGAATATGAATGGGAATATACTTCAGAGATATTTTACTCATAATAATTTCTAGGGGTACCAATAATTGTGTCCAACGTGTATTTGAGCAAAACATTTATTTCATAATGAGATTTTCCCCCATTTTAAATTGTTTTAGTTTAATGAAAGGTTAGATTTTTGTGATTTTTTAAAATAAAAGATCAAAAGGATTAATAATGCAGGTTTACTTTCAGAGCCTTGTTTGATCATATTTACCAAGGGTGCCAATAATTCTGACCACGACTATATATATTACCCTATGTATTACCCTATAATTAGGAATCGTTCAACACAGTATCCAGTCATTGCTCATAAATCCTCCATCAGCCTCTACATGGAGATGTAGGCTTTCAATTCCACGAGCCAGTGGTGGGACCGCCAGCATACTTCAATGACTCTTACCCAGTCTTGTGTCACTTCCTTCCCTGGGTACAGTATGACTCTGAGAAATGTGCGCTCTGAAACACCTTAAGCCTGTGAATGAACATTCACAGTGATACACACACATACACATTCAAAGCGCTTACCTAACGCTGTGCAGAAACAATGTCCAATAGTCCAACTTCCTTGCTTTGTCCCCCCTCCCAACTTCACAAGCACTCCCAGACCTCTTTCTCTTCCCCAGTCTGCTCCCAGCAATTACACTGGAACGCGCACACAAATACACGCCTGCGCGTAAATCACACAACAGGCCGATGCAAAAATCAGTCTTATCTGCAAATTAAGTCTTAAGTATCGCCTGGCACTACTCCCATCGCACTGCCATGCTAAACATGTGACGAATGGCTGTGCATTAATGCCAAAACAGTGACTGTGACTGAGGTGCACCGGCCCTCAGACGTGGCCTCTTCCATGACCTCCAGCACTCTCCCATGGGTCTCCATCTCATTTTTAGCCAGTTTTCTTTGATTGAAATGCACTTTGGCCCCAGAGCACAGCGGTGCCATGGGGTCCCTCAGGGCCTGAAGGCTTGCCATAAGGAGCTGAGACAGTTCTCTGGTTTGTGTTTGGTCTAAAGGAGGGAGTTGTCGCTTCTGAGGGCATTATACATTTCAATAAAATTTTGACTTCCTCTCGAGACATTCGAAACCTTTATGAGCAAACCAATGAACGTGAGAAAGTCCTTTGTCTTAAATAAAAATGTCTTTGCAAGGACAATAGCCGGATACAAACGTCTTGGAAAAACGAAGTACCTCTCGACCGCTTTTACACACGAGCAAACATAAACAAACACACATGCACGCACGCTAACTCCCATCCAGGATTTCACCTACCTGGGATCCTTATGAAGGACCAGCCGTGTCTTTGCTGCAGGGCCATGACGCCCCCTGGGCTCTGAGGGAGGAAGGCCTGAGAGCGTTGAGCCCAGGCACAAGCCAGCTCGGGGGAACCGTACAGGAAGCACTGCTTGGCAATGAGACTCCCTCCATCTCGTATTAATCTCCATTCATACTCGGCGCTGCGATCCGCACAGTAGCGTTCCATGGGAACTGAAGTCACCTAGGGAAAGAAGAAAATCCCTTAGTCAACACAGAGGCTGTTTACATTTACATTTACATTTAGTCATTTGGCAGACGCTTTTATCCAAAGTGACTTACAATTGGGGAATACAAAAAGCGATTAATCTTGAAGAGGCAATCAGACAGAGCAGACAAGTGCTCGTAACACCAAGTCTCAGTCATTGTTCAAATAAGTACAAGCTAGTAGGTGGAGAGAAAGATAGAGGGAAAGTTTTTTTTTTTTTAGTTTAGGATGAAGTCAAGTACTGCCGAAAGAGATGAGTTTTCAGTTGTTGCTTGAAGGTTGCCAGGGATCCGGCGTTCCGGATAGGGGGAAGATTATTCCACTAGCCAGGAATGGTGAACGAAAATGTTCTGGAGAGTGATTTTGAGCCTCTCTGTGATGGTACCACACGGCGTCGCTCACTAGCAGATCTCAAGCAGATCTCTGTTTACACCATCAAAGTGTCTTTCCTCCAGATAATTGGCATCTATTTCCCTATACAATCTTTTTATCGCTAAGAAACACCAAACAAATTGGAGCTTGAGGGGGAGAAGAATCATTTCCAGTTGTTGAACGTGCGCACACACACACACACACACACACACACAGGCACGCACAACCCTGTCTTTCTGACATTTTGTCCGAACCCCGCCGCTCTGGCAGGAAAGCGTGGCAGAGGTCAGTGGTGCTAACAGCGCTAACAGGTCTTTGAGTAACAGATGACCATTTCCTGTAGTGATTCACACTGCTCACAACCCCTTCCACTGGCCGTTTCTTTTCTCTCCCTCTCCCTCTCGCTTTATCCCTCTTTCAGCTTTTCGGAGAATTTTATGGCGTGCTGACAAGCGGATGATATTATCTTCCTTTCATTCTTATCTCTGATGAAAAACAGCTCAGCTTTGGCCAGGCTTCCAGGTTTGTAGCAAACAGCTGACCAATAGGAGCGCGAACACGCAGATGTGGCCATAAAAAGCCAACAGGGTCAAGAGTCCCTCATGAATAAAGAGAAAAAAGGCGACTAATCTATCTTATCACTTTCCCACAGTGCCCATATGCCCCTGGTGCCTAGGGGCCGGTGCCAACGCGGTGCCAATTCTCACATCGTGCCCATGAGGCCAGACACAATCCCGACTCCCAGGGCTGGGATAACAGAGAGATACCCTCACATTAGCCAAGTTAACAGCAGATGTTGGAGGAAAAAGAACAGTTTCTCATACATGGCTGAACCATTAACGTTGCGGATATGATTTAGTACAAGCACACTGGTCACGTATAAAAGATTAATATCTTGACTAGCTTAAGTAGGAAGTTTTCCTGGCTCACCCTCTTTTGTTGGATCCGAAACAACCTTCCTATCTACCAATCAGATTTTCAGTTTAGGTTTAGGGTTACGGTTAGGCTTAAGGCCTTGTAAAAGATCCTGATCAAACTGTCATTTGATAAAAGATAAAAGGTTTAAAAGGTGGATCATTGTTAGGGTTAGAAAAAGAGCAGAGGTTTAAACTGGGAATACAACGAAGAAAACTGAGTGAATAAAATAAAATTATAATATTTAAATAGCAGAATAAGAATGTAGAATAATTATAACATTATTAATTTTATAAAATACTATAAAATATATTTAAATACTTAATTATTTCATTATATTACATGAAATTATAAGATAAATAAGAACACATAAGAATACTGACATTACTATTTATATAAATAATATATTATATATATAATATAAATAATATATTATATATATAATAATATAAATATATATTATTAATTTCATAACTATAAAATCTAATACAAATATGTAAACAGAAATTATAATATTATTGTAGAAATTATCTAAAAAGATCTGAAAACCACTCCGATAGTTTGGTTAGAATTGTTTGATAGGAATGTTGATCCAGCAAATAATGTTTTCAGTCTCAACTACCATGTTTCCATTAGTACCAAACATGTGAATTCACAATATCGTGATAACATCCCCAAGTTTGCGAGTATCCCAAATGGCTGTGTGGTTTTTGATGGGCTGTTTATTCTCAGCCAGAAAAGCAGCCCTTAACCAAGAACTCTGATTTCTCACTGGTGGGCTTGTGTTGTTTGGTTACTCTCCACCGGGGTCATGATCAGCTGAGCAGAAGATCTGTCAGGGGGTCAAAGAGGATAAATAAACCAGGCTTGTACTGAGGGCCACACAGAGAACAAGTCTTTCATTTTGGATAGCAAGTTTGTTTCTGAGACAGCAGGAGATCCCTGTTAGCATCTGACCACCCTCAGCAGAAATCCACGCTGATGAGTTTCTGACTTTTGCCAAACTGTTACTGGATACTGAAAACAGAGTTACTGCATATAGAAATCTGGATTTATTTCAAACCACTAAACTGAATGAAAGTTCTGGCAATCAATATGGTCCACTTAGATGTTCTTGGAGGGAAAGGCTGTGTGTTTCTCACCCTGGGTGTGACGGCGAGTAAAAACTTGGGTGGTTGGGTAGGCTGGCATGGTCTGAAGGTTTGAGTGGATGAGCGTCTGCTGTGGATGACCACGTCATTGTGACAGATCAGCAAAGCCCCTGTGGACGTGAACACTAATTCCTGCAGGAAAGAAAGAAAAAAAGGTCAGTATAGCATATTAAACCCTACTAAATCACATACTGTCAAAACGTCAACATGTATGACTGAGTGTGTGTGTGTGTGTGAGGATGGCCGTTTTTCTGCACTAAGTGTGAATTTTGTCACAAAGGAGTATATGGGCCTGCAGCACCTCCTAGTGATCTCACTACTCTCTACAACGACTTACTGCTAATCTAATGTAAATCCAACTCCCATCTCATCAACTCCATTTGTCACAAGTCAAGAGGTCACACTGAGCAGAAGTGATACCCTAAATGAGACCACAGTGGTAACAGACGTCCAGATGGGGTCACAGTCAAAACTACAGCTCTAATGACTCACATGAATCATAAAGACCAGCCTATATATCTGCCTGTTTCCTGTCTGCATCCACAAAAGTGACAAGAATAAACAGACATGTCAGCTTCATTTAGAGGAGGCCGTGAGCTAGTGATGGATAAGGTGTGAAAGACATGTGATAAGAGAGAAAGAAAGAAGAGAAAGTGAGAGAAGAATAAGAGTGAAAATGAAAGAAAAAACCAAAGAAAAAACCAAGAAAGGCGGAGTGAGAGAGAAAGCAAAAATGAAAGAACAAAAACAGGGAGACTGAAAGAACAAATAAACACCAACAATAAAATGAAAGAACAAAAAGCTAGAGAAAGAAAGCAAGAAAGAAAGAAAGGTGCAGTAGGGCAGTGTCAGCAGGAGTGCTTGTGTCTCGTTTCATAAAGCACAGGCTTGAAACTCGTGCCAAGACGTCAGTGAGCGTGACCGTCCAAACACAGATGAGGCATCAATACGATCCAGCATCCAGAGCCCTGAGATTCTCACAGTACTTCTGCCTGCGGCTGCTCACTGACTGATACAAATACATGAAATGCTAATTACCATACAACAACACACAGATCAGCTACATCTGCACAGAGAGGAGGATCCCTCGGTTCACATTCAGCACTGGGCTTGAGCAATACGTGATAACTCACAAATCACACACTGCCATCTTAAATTTAGAGACTGGGAATCAGTTTCAGTATCTTGGTTTACTAGTCAAAATCTCAATATGTTGCAATGTTTGGAGAAAACTGAACTGCTCCAAATTGTGTTTGGGGGAGATCTGAAATTGTAGAAAAAGGCAGGTGCTTTCACTTTTGTCACTAGTTAGTCTAGTTTAAGGTTTTTTTACAAGTCTAACAGCAGGCCTCGATATGGACCAGTCCACACGGGGAGCTGACTGTTGTGGTGTCGTGTTCCCCATCCATGCCCCAGTGGAGCTAGGAGACGCTTGTGTAGTATAAAAGCCATAGTGGGAAGTGGATAATATTACACCTCAGTCAGCACCTTCTGAACACAGCTTCCCCTGACCGTAGCCTGAACACACGTCAGCATGCCAAACTGCAGGTTAACCCCTGCCGCTGTTTGGCCTCCAGGGGACGACACTGTAGCTTCTGGACTGGGACATCCAGCATCACTTCCTCTATCGTCTTTCCGTTCCCCGCTAATCAGTTTGGACCTTTGATATTTCCATCAGCATTTTATATACAGCAACACTGGAGAGTCTCGTGGGTGAGTAGGAAAAGGTTTCCACAACGAAATACGACCCTTTGACGCTAATGAAAGATGAGGGTCATTTAATCTGGTTTGGTGGGGTAACCCAAAGCAAGAGTAGACCTGCGCACTCATACATAAACTCCAAACCGGTGGATGCAAGAAATATGATGAGCAAAAAATATGCCAAAATTTGTGCAATCAAATCTTTGGAAGATATTCCGTTTTGTTCGAACATGCTAACTAGACATCTAGAAGCAAGACTGTTCCACTGTGTCTTTTGAACTATGCCTGAGAAATAACCAGTACTTATTATCTTTGGACGTACCTTTCGACCAGATCGTATGCCAATAATGAGAAGTCTAGGGGATGTTCACACAGAAAGCATTTTTTTTTTGTATTCCACTGTACTGCTTTTCGTATGTTTTTCTATGTATACATGTTACGCTCACGTCTTCCATCTCATAAAATCTAATGGATCGTGGCGTTCTTAAAATGTGGCGTTTGTGTTAAAATAACTTTTTTTTTTTCCATTCCATTGCCCGCTTCTCACATCTTTCAATGCAATAACTGTGTAAATGGCTTGTGGTTCTGCAGAACTACAGCAAATCAGAGCAATGAAGCTGTTGCATCTGCTGTCATAATTTATCTGACATCATTTTACAACAGTCGATGCTTAATTTTTGTAATCTGTCACAGTTCAGACAAAAGAACACTTACAAAGGACAACTTCCAGAAGGGGCCAAATAAATGTTAAAATTTTTACATTTATTTATATTAATGATCTTTAAAATGCAACCAAAAAAATTTGAGGTTTATCATCTTGGGTCGAAGGGCTGTTGAATAGTCCTGGATAAAGTGGGGCCATCAAAAGGGTTGAGAACCACTAACATATGGTGATTAAGGCAGCTAGTAAATATATTGTCATATGACAAAGCAAGAAAAAGAACGACAGAGTTCACCTGTAGAATAGGACTCCTGTGGACATTTGGGTAAGATGTTGGCCGGTTAAGCCACAGGATGAGATCACTGTGTGAAAGACACAGCTTGTCTAACCGGGGTCTCCCCTTAGCCTCGTTCTCCTGCACCTCTTCATCCCACAGACGGCTGTGGTGGAGCCGGTAGGCCGATTTGAAGGACAGATATAGGGCTAGCCACCTGAGAAAAGAGGAGATTTTATTATCTAAACAGCTCCTCAGTTGCTTGTCTGCCATAGGAAACAATGAATGTGCTGAAATGCACCCAAACCTCACCTTAATTCACACAGTTATGCATTTCAAGTGTGGCAATAATTTGATTCTTATTGATATATGAAGTGAACTATCCTGTTCTCTGACTGACGTGAGTGTGGCATAATTTACCTGACTAGAGTCCCCTGAAGCATGATGTTGGACATCTCAGCAGGAGACACATCGATGAAACGCAGGAAAGAATAGCTGCTGCCTTCCTCGTCAGCTGTATCAGTTGAACATATGATCAGAAATTAGATAAGTTTACAAAATCAGAAAATAATTGTTGAATAGTAGAGACTTACTTTTTCGGTGAAACAAAGACTGTTGAATGTGTTGAGCAGAGAACGGAGAGAGAAAAGTCTGCTTCAGCCTGAGGAGTGAGAGAATAAATAAAACAATGAATTGAATTTGTAAAAAACTTGTAAAAGCTTTTACACATGTTGTATAACAACATGGAATCAACAATGCCACACCATTGGTTAAGAATCACCCTAAATATTTGTTCACATAAAGCATGATAACTACAAAGAACTGTAACAAAAACTATAAACTACAGTCTCTCCAGACCCTTCAGATTTCCAGGTCCATGTTGGTGCTTCAACTCTTCAGTGCACCCCATTCATTTTCTGTAGAGTTCACATCAGAGAACTGGGTTGGCCTTGGCAGAAGCTTTATTTTGTGCTCAGTGAACCAGTTTTGTTTTGTTTTTGATGTCTTTTTGGATCATTGTCCTGATGGAAAATCGAACCATGGCCCATTATAAAATTTCTAGCAGGGACAGTCTCAAATGGAGATCAAATGGATAAACAATGCAGATTTATATTCACAGCCTTCTTTGATCAAATTTACCAAGGGTATGAATAATTTTGAGCACAACTGTATGTTGTCTGCTGCTTTAAATGCTCTGATAAGCTGACAATGTTTTTTTTTTTTTTAATTAATTAGCTAGAAAAATATATATATTGCCCTTTATTCCAACAAGTTATGCCAACCATATTGTTCCTCTGTGTACATTTGTGGTGTGGACTTCCCTATTCTTACATAATTAGAGCGGTTAACTTAACTAGTTATCATCCTTGGTGTGAACGGGCCTTAAGGAATGTACAGTAACCTGGGAGCTACATTGAGATCAACTTACTTGGTCTTTCCGTGGTCAGACGTGTGGAGGATGGCGTGTCGGAACAGAAATTTGGACATGATGAAGGGCTTCAGGGACATGTGGAAAGGCGAACGTATCTCCTGACGCTCAAATAGGTCTGGGTGGTTACAAACCTTTTAAAGTTGAGAAAAACATGTTTTAAAAACAGCAGCTCTTCACTACATACACAATAAGAGTTTAAAAGGTCACACAGGCTTTAAAGGGATAGTCAACCAAAAAATTAAAATTCTGTCAATTTACTCACCTTGTTGTGGTTTCAAACCAAATTTTTGGGTGGACTATCACTTTAAAGCTGACAAACCCGGCCTCACCTTCCTGAACTGCATGACAAGGTTCATGAGGCTGCTGGTGGTGCTGTGGGCCTGCTGGGCTGAGCCCATTGATGACTGCAGCAGGTCCTCGATGGAGATCTTGTTCTTTAGAGCCTGGTAGAGCAGCCGCTGTCTGCTGGTCAGCTGGCAGTATGTCAAGATTTCAATCTGAGATGCAGGTTTGAAAAATAAGCAACATAAATATCACATACATAGACATTTTAGGTATGAAACCTTAATTTTGACTGAGGGGCGATAGGACATCACCTTGTCAGAGAGCTCGTTCTCCACATCCTTCTTTATTCTGCGCAGCATAAAGGGCTTTAGGATCATATGCAATCTGGAAAGTTGGTCTGAAAGAGTAAACCACGGTAAATCACATCAAGCGACAGAAGAACATAAGCAAAACATGAAGGCTTTGCTTGCTCAGTGTGAGTGCTGCTGTTTTAATATTACATTTTTTTAATTATATTTATATTATATCAGCTGAAATCCCAAATAATATATAATGAATTAATTATGTTGGCTCAGAATTATTCTGAGATTACAATTTCTGATACAAACACCTCAGTAGCAAAACCTAACAACTAGCTTAGGACTAGGCTAGCTAAATGTTAAAACATACAAGCAAAGCCTAACAACATGCTAAAATATGCTAGCAAAATGATAAAACTATATCTGATAGACTAGATGAAGAACAGAGGATGACTTTTTAAACTACTTCAAACTGAAAACCTTCAAACTTTAAGCTTTTTAATCAACTTCAGACTTTCTATACTGTCTTTCTCACATCAACATCCACATTTGTCTTGAATTTGTTTTTTAATTATTTATTTGACTACATTGTTCCACCCTTCCACAATACATATTGTAACCTACTTGGAGATCAAATGAGCAGTAAACAACAAAAAGGTAATAAACACAAGAACTGACTGACTTTCATCAATAGCAGATTTGTTTTCAGCATGACTCTCGATGTCCTTGGAGAACCACTCGTTGAACTCTTCGTGAGAGTCAAATAGAGTGGGCATGATGAAATGAAGCAGGGCCCACAACTGAGAGGAAGAACAACAACATCAGGGTTTTCACTCGCACACTTGGACTCTCAAACAAGCCCTGCTTCCCAATGTGCATACTATCCATCCTATATGCCCTAAATAGTATTGAAAATTACTAATATAGAATTTACATATTAGTAATTATAGATAGAATTTAGTGGATAGTATGCACATTGGGACACAGGCAAGGTCTCACATGAATACACTCACTTCTGCCATTGTGTTCTGGATTGGTGTCCCTGTTAGCAGAAGGCGGTTCCTGCACTGGAACTGAAGGAGAATCTTCCATCGGACACTGCCAAGAATACCCAGACACAGCTACTAAGACCTCACAAGCAAGCAGCAGGCTGAGTTTAACGGAGGATACAACTCTCGACATGACATCAACACTCAATGCTGAACTCTGAATCCTACAGGTATTCTCTCAGAGCTCACTTCTCAGACTCGGTTAAGTCTTCCATTGATTATGGGGACTTTAGAGACTTAAAAGCTCATGAAAGCCACTCTGACGGCCTGTGGAGACTCTGATTGGGCAATAAATCATGTTCCACCACAACAGAAGCTGCTGGCACATGGGCTGCCATCTCCAGAGAGGCTCAAACTCACACTTAGAGCCCGAGAGGCCCTTATTCTCTGAAGGGTTCCAGTCCAGACATAGTGTCACTGCACTGACTATGAGGACAGGAACATGGAAAATCTGACATGCACCAGTACTGGAGACTCCGTGAAGCATCTGTAGCTTTTTATAAGATCTTTTTCCCTTGTTGAAAGGTTCAGCTAAGGATGCATTATCAGTGTGACAACCAGAAATACAGTGATTGACTGGCTGTACTTGGCCATTTTAAGATTATCAGCAGTGTGGCAATGCTAGTGTCAGTTTACACAGTAAATACTATGTAAAACAACGTTTATAGCTTTAAGGGGTGAAATTCTATTTTTTTTCAATCTTTTCAGTTTTTCTTTTATGTTAAGCTTATTTCATTTTGTGTATTTATTGTTTTTTCAAGATTTGTTTGTATGGCATCACCACTGCTGCAGTTGTTTGGGAGGGTTTCAAGAAAAATTATTCTAGTTCATCCAAAAACAAACTATTCAGTTAAATATTCAGTTATCAGACACGACTGGAACTTCAAATAGGACTGGCTTCTATGGTCAGATGAACCTATAAAATTAGCTTTTTAGCAGCAAATACTCAAGATGGGTTTGGTGAACACAGGGATAAAAAGTACCCCATGTGTACAATGAAATATACTGCTGTATTTTTGATGTTGTGGGCCTATCCTCTGACCTGAACCCTGTAGAAAATGAGTGGGGTGAACTGAAGAGAAGCACCAACATGGAGCTGGGAATCTAAAGGGTCTGGAGTGATTCTGGATGAAGGAATGGTCTCTGATTTCTTGTCAGGTGTGCTCTAACCTCATCAGGCATTATAGGAGAAAATTTAGATCTGTTAAACTGGCAAATGGAGGTTTGAAAAAGTATTGAATAAAAGGGTGCCGTTAATTGTGTATTAAAAAAAAAAGTGTTTTAAAGAGAAAAACATTTATTTCATAATGATATTTCCCCCCATTTGAAATTCTTATTATCCAATGAAAGGTTAGATTTTTGTGGATTTTTAAATAAAAGATCAAAAGGATTAACAATGCAGATTAATTTTCACAGCCTTCTTTGATCATATTTACCAAGGGTGCCAATATTTTTGGCCATGACTGTATAGTGCTACATGTATACATGTAAAGTAAACATTCTAAAAAGTGCTATTTTACATTTTAAAAGTACTAATTGAGTGCTAAATACCTAGTGCTGCTTTTCAGTGCCTGGGCCTCGTCCAGAACCATATACTGCCATTTCACCCTCTGGAAATACTTCACATCCTGCACCACCAGCTGATAACTGGTGATGACCACATGAAACGGTGCATTCTGGGTATACAGAGTTTTCTACAGAAGCCATAAAAGAATAAAACATGGTTCAAGTAGTAGATTTCAATTAGTCTGATACTTTGGAGCATAGGTCTTCAACCCTGCTCCTGGGGACCAACTATCTTGCAAAGTCCTGGCCTTAGACTTTTCAAGTGACCCTGAAGACCTTGATTAGGTGGTTCAAGTGTGTTTGATTAGGGTTGAAACTGAACTCTGCAGGACAGCGGGTCACCAGGAGCAGGCTTTAAGACCTATGTTTTAGAGTAATATTCTTATCAAATGTTTACCTGGCTCCAAAATTTTCTATTAACTTTATGATCGTGAGAATTCCCCCCCTATAGAGCAATATTCTTATGAAATGTTTACCTGGCTCCAAAATTTTCTAATAACTTTACGATCGTGAGGATTCCCCCAGTATGGTAACACCTGCAAGAATGAGACAAAACTGATGAAAGCCTGATGAAATCAAATAAAGACATGAAACTTAAAAAGCAACAACTTTAAAATACATGTATATACTTTTCATAATCTTAACTTCATTACAAGGTGTATTACATGAATTATTTAGGGCTGTACAATAAGGATAGATTGATTAACCCAGGCAAGAATGAGAAAGTAAAAGTGTTTGTTTGAATTTACAGCTTTCGTCAAGTTGCATTATATCTCTATAATGTCCAGTTATTACACAAATTAAAAAACATGATTAAATACTTTTTGTATATTGTTTTTAATATAAAGAAAACTAGTGATTCATGAAAAAACATATTTCCTTCTGACACACAAAAATGTGTTGCTAAAAATAAATTGTGGCAGGGCCAGTAAAAACATTGGCAGGGCAAGTATTAATCCGAACTACTGGCCTTACCAGGCCAACAAAAAGAAATAATTATTGCTCAGCCCTCCGATATTCCTAAAGTTTTTCTGGCTGGGATTTCAGATACAGATGATTTGTGAGATTTAGTCTGACTGGCAGGAAATTAATATTTAGGATGCTGATATTAGTGGAACACACCATAAATGATACAACACTGCCCCCTAAGGATTACAAAAATCAGACCAGAAGTGCAGTAATCTTTCATGCATTTCCTTACAGCAAAAATATGCAACGGGTAAGAAAAAACACATTTTCCATTGTTCTTAAAAATAGACGTAGTTCAATGGGTTTATAAAAAGTTTGAGACAGTGAGGGACACTGAAAAAGACCAAGAGAGAGAGCTGTAAAAAGGATTCCACGGCTGCAGGTGTTTCCCTGCACAGCTGCCACACTCACCTTGAATTTGGGGACAAAGCGGGAGAACTCCTGATGCCAGTTGTTGAGTGTTGAGGCTGGGGAGATGATCAAGAAGGGTCCCCAGATGTTTTCCCTCTGTCAGATAGAGCACACGAACACAAAATAAACCAAACAGGTGCAGACAGCGGAGGGGGAAGGGGACGGAGATGGTGGGAAAGAAAGAGAGAGGAGAGAGGGGTCAAAACAGGAAACAACTAAAGAACGAGGTAACATGCTACCATGGCTTCCTATGGGCCCACAGCGCTACACTTTCATATCAAATACCAAAACTCTGTATCCTCCTCTTTTCGCAAGCCCTGGAAGTCACAGAGAGCAGCGGAGACAGCTGGAGGGTTCGAACTGATGCCAAACAACTGATTTGTGGTGTCAGGGGTTTGTTTGGGAGAAAAGAATATGATAGCACAGGAAAGCAGAACAGAGAATTGTTTTCTTTTAAAATTCTGGTGTCTTATTCCCAAAAAATAAACCTTTTCCAGATTTTCGACCGGAGAGCCTGGAGATTGGGAAATACAGTATCTTTCAAGTGCAATCTGTTGGCTTGAAGATGATACAATAGGGATGGAGAGCACATATACGTGCTATATAAATGCTATAAGAAAACTAAATTTGAGATTTTTTATTAGTAGTTGTAGTCGTAATAGTAGTATTACTATTTGTTATTTATGGAACTCTGTAAATGTATTAATAATACTAAAATAGTATTATTAAAAGTTAGGGTGAATGCTAAGATTTTCAGTGTGTAGCTACTTAATTTTCTTGGAACATCAGTCCTAAATTTATTTTAAATCATTTTCTATATCATTTTAAAATTCCTTGTTTTTATTATTTTTATTTCCATGTTTTTATTGATTTTAATGTCTATTTCACTTTCTTTTATGTAAAGCACTTTGAATTACCACTGTGTATGAAATGTGCTATATAAATAAACTTGCCTTGCCTTGCCTTGCCTTACCTCTGCCAGATGAGCCAGTAAAGCAATACTCTGGACTGTCTTTCCAAGCCCCATCTCATCTGCCAGAATGCCATTAATGCCCTATGAGAGACAAACATAAATCATCTAAAGATCACAGACATGATGGAAAAATATGATATACACTACTGTTCAAAAGTTTGGAGGTCTGTAACATTTGTTTGTCTCTTATGCTCACCAAGGCTGCATTTATTTGATCAAAAATACTGTAACAATAGTAATAGTCAAATACAATTACAATTTAAATTAAACATTTTCTATTTTAATATAATTCATTCCTGTGATGACAAAGCTGAATTTTCATTACTCCAGTCTGCTATGTCACACGATCCTTCAGAAAACATTCGAATATGCTGATTTAGTCAAGACATATTTTTTGATATTATCAATCTTGAAAACATTTTTTCAGGATTTTCTGATGATTAGAAAGTCCAAAAGAAAGCATTTCCAACCTTATGAATGTGTTTACTGTCACTTTTGACAAATTGAATGCATCTTTGATGAATAAAAGTACCAATTTCTTTAGAAAAATTTTATTGACCCAAACTTTGAACGCTTATATATATATATATAAACATAAGAGAACATCAAAAATCACCTGTTCATAAAGATTGGCCAGCCAGTTCATGCCTTTGAGCTGGTAGCATTTAAGTTTCCCATTGAATACGGTGGGCTGGGGGATGTCTTCACCTGCTTGAATAGACGGGTTTGATAAGCTGTAGCTCTCGCCGAAGCCAGAGCCAGACACGCTAGCTGCATGCAGAGAGGCACTGCGACTGTCCTTTGCTTCCTCATCAAACAACCTAGTCTGTACAACAAAAAGAAGGACAATGTAATAATTTCCAGCCGAAATTCGTTAAAATAGACATGTATAATGCAAATCAGATTGCCACTTACTCTGGCCTGGTGAATCTGGTATGCCTCTTTTGCAATTTTAAGGGCCTGAGACTTGTAATATTCACTATCTGCAAAAGGACAGCATGAAATTTGACTCTAAAATGCATATGATTGTAATCCAAATTTTGATAAGATCTATCAGGGTCAGAATAAGATCTTACCATAGTCCTCCTGGCCGACATTGACCATAACCCCTCCACCGATGTCGATCTGCCGTTGGGAGGTGTTGTCCTCAAGCTTGCGCAGGATCTCCTCCTGTGTGCTGTCTCCCCCAGAGTTCTGCTTGCCCCCCATGAAGTGAGCATACAGCTCTGTCTGGGTGATCAGGAAGTTAAGCTTCCTCTGCTGACGCTTAGCCTGATAGGACACCCAGGAAGAACTGTCAGGACAATGTTTTTAGGAAGTGAGTCTCAGTGAAATATTATTTCTAGTGCATATTTACTGATACCTCCCGCATCTCTTCATCCAGTTTGCGTTGTTCAAGAGCCTCTTTCTCAGCGCGTTTGCGGTGCTCCTTCTCCACCTTCTCGTACTTCTTCCAGTACAGCAGCATTTCTTTGGTGAGGCGGCGTGCTCGCGGCAAAGTCTCTTTGCAGTTCTTCTGTGCTTGGATCGCAGCCCTCCGGACCTCACGCATACACTGGTGGGCCAACTGGACAAGTGTACACATGCATTTTTAATAGCAGATTTTCAGTATTGTCTCAGAATTTTGACCTTCAAATGTTGTGACATTCAAATGTTTAGGGTCAGTAAGAATGTATTATTTTATTAATCAGGGAAGCATTGAATTTATCAAAAGTGTCAATAAAGATGTTTATAATGTTACAAAAGATTATACTTTATATATACTTACTTTATACTTATAAGTAAAAATAAATAATAAAATAATACTGAAAAGTATTTCAGTTTCTTCAAAAATATTAAGTAGTACAACTGTTTTCAACATTGATGATAAGAAATGTTTCTAGAGCACCAAATTAGCATATAAGAATGTTTTTGAAGGATCATGTGACACTGGCTTTGACATCAAAATATAAAAATAAAATTTCAAAATATTACATTATTTTACTTTTTTTCTAAATAAATGCAGCCTTGGTGAGCATGAGAGACTTCTTTCAAACCCCAGTGGTAGGTTATGTAAATAAACATCTCTTACCTTTCTGGCATTGGTTAAAACAAAGTTCTTTGCCGAAACTTTCTGTTTAAATGCCTGAAATGAGAATGAAAGCATAGATTAAAGCGGCAACAGAAGAAATAGATATTGTGTGTGTCACAAAGCCCAATGGGATTCCAAAGAAAAATGGTTGTACCTTTGGGATTTCTTTTTTGGCAATCGTGAGCCAGACCTTTCGTCTACGAGCATTGAGCTGCTCGATGGTTAAGTGCTTCTTTTTGATTATGGGAAGAAGTGCATCATGAGAAAACTTGGCAAAAATTTTTGTAACGTGCTGCCGTCCCTCCATGGAGAACTCCTCTCCTCGTTTCTTCTTCTTTTTCATCTTTTTTAACTTGGCTATGAAAACAGAAGAAGGATGAGTATTCAGATGACCAGAAAACAGCTACTGTCATCCTCTTTTGTTCTGTAGGCTTACCCTTACATTTCTTCTCTTCTTTGATTTTCTTTTTCTTGAGGCCCAGCAGGTGGCGCTGCTGCTCGTAGAATGGGTCGTGAGTGGACAAGAGGCCAGTGCTGTAGTGTTGATAGTGCTGCAGCTGTGAACACAAACACACATTACCAACTGTTTCCATGAAGCTATTTATGCGGGGGCAACTATCCCAGACTCAGCAAGCGTATCGTACTTCTCTGTCTGCGTGGAACTTGCTCTGGTGGAGTTTGGTGAACTTGTGCAGGCGCAGCATGTCCTGGAGCTCTTCCCGTGACATTGTGAAGTCAGAATCATCCGAGTCAGTATCGGAATCTGTGGTGTCATCGCTCAGCAAGATGCCCTGAAATTCACAAACAATCTCCCAAACATCAGAACGCTTAGATACAGACATATAGGAGAGGCACAATTACCAATGAATAACTTTTTTGCCAATAGTAGTATGGATAAACCTGTTTCCTCTTCAGAGCAAAAACAACTGTAATTTCATATCGTATTACTGAAATCTATTTGCATTTTGTCATAATTGCAACAATTCTTTCCCGCATCTCATTTTTTTCCATCACCATGTCCTCTTAGAGTTCGTATCTCAATATTGTGTGTACTTCTTTTAATTGCGACTTTACTCTCACTATTACTGCCACTTTATTTGTCACAATTTTGACTTTTCATATCAAAACTTTGACTATATTTCTTGTAACTGTTAGTTTATATTTTGCAAAGTGCCTTTATGTACTATTTTATATTTATATATCAATAACTGGTTTTATTTTTTACTCTTGAGGCGAAAACAGACTTCTTTAAAGCAGGGATTGTATTTAGATAAAGGTTTTCCCAGAATTACTGTAGTGTTGTATCTATACGTTACCTTTAGCCATTTCCTGCTTTTCTTCAGTTTTGAGAAGTTATACAGACTGGCTTTGTCAGCTTTGTGTTCTGTGGATGACAATTTGGGGTTTAAGGTGAACTCAGGTTAAATTTTTTACCCATTAAAAGCTTCTACCCCTAAATAAATGAAGAGTACTTTTGAAAAGTATGTTTAAAATCATATAAACATTGGAATGTCTAAAATCACTGGAAAATCACATGACCAGCCAAATAATATCATATCAATAAGACAAAATGTACTACATCCATGGCATTAGATGCCAGCAGAAGTCCACGACAACTGGTCAGCGCAATATATACAGAAAATTACATTCTTATGTTATATAGCATAGCTATTTTTTATTTAGTGTCTTATACCTTGCAGCACAGCTCCATTGAGAGTGCCACACTCTGCCTCTCTATCTCTGCAGGAGTCCTTGCTCTCATTCTCAGGGTTGATGTGATCATTTTTCCCTGCCAGCAGTGGGTTAGACGGGGCCAGAGAAGACCCCTCGTCCAAACCATCATCGCTGTCATCGCTGATATAGAGAAGCACACACAAACACAACCATAAACAACCCACCACATGCCTTACAACCAAGCTGCAGTGCATTATTTCCCATAATTAGCTTTTGGTTTTTGGAATTATGGGGAATGGAGAAACATTCAAAAACAACAAAACAGCTCAAAATCACAAACTGGGTTGGGACATTATAGTCTCTAAGGATTTTTGTAAAAGCATGGTAGCCATGCAGTAACTCAAAAGATAAAAGGCCAAAAAGTACCTGTATGCCTTTGAGAACTACACAACAATTTACCTGGAAATGTTCTGGTTAAAAACAGCAGCAGTCTGCCTTAGAAAAGTGTCTAGGCGGAGGGATCGCTCAAGGTACTGCAGGTGAAGTGGTTTGGCCAACTTTGAGCATGTGGCGTCTCCCACGCCATCCTGCTCCGAGGCCATAGGTAGAGGTTAAGAGCCAGAAAGGGCGATCACTGCAAATACAATATGGAAAGTACTCTAAATGAGATTATGAAGATCATCTGAATGCTTTGAATCCAGATAATAAAACTGTGGTCAAAGAACAGTACAGTACCTTTGGAAAGCGAAACTTCATATTTCACAATTTCAACATTCAGTGTCCCAGAAATGAATAATCTGAAACAGAAAAGGATGTGATATTGATTTATTTACTGATGAATCTGTATGCTCTTATATAGATATAATCACTGTAAGATTTATTGCACAATTAGAATAAGAATACCGCATATAAATATTCAGAAGACAATAACAAATTGCAAATAAAAATGAGAAATAAATTAAAAAATACATTTGTGCATGGCATACTGGCAGTAGCTGAATGTTAATGAAGTGGATTTAGATTAACACAGCTGACAGGTTTATTGGGAGCATACTGAAGTATAATACTGAATTTATTCCATTGTTATAGCAGGATGTGTAGGGCAACAGAGGTGCGCTAATCAACTTGATAAACAACCTTGTGAGGTTCAGAATCAGCTGGCAAACTTGTGAAAGACTTTGTCTGAACTTATAATTGGACATTTTAGATTTTCATCTGTTCAAAGACAAGGAGCAGATTTTTCTTATAAAAAATTTAGATTTTTTAAATATGTTTTTGAAAGAAGTCTCTTATGCTCACCAAGGCTGCGTTTATCTGATCCAAAATACAGTAACAACTGTAAAATTGTGAAATATTAATACAATTTTATTTAATAGATTGTACAATGTAATTTATTCCTGTGATGACAAAGCTGAATTTTCAGCATCATTACTCAAGTCTTCAGTGTCACATGATTCTTCAGAAATCATTCTAATATGCTGATTTGCTGCTCAAGAAACATTTATCATTATAAACATTAACAATAGTTGTACTGTTTAATATTTTGTGTAAAATGAGATACACTTTGTAATAAGTCTTTACTGTTTACTTTACTTTTAGTCACATTAATCATACTTGCTTGATAAAACTAAAAAAATATTACTGACCACAAAAAAACTTAACCTTACAAGTATTACACAATTCAAGTATTACAGAAAAACAGACAAAAGAGTTACTTGACATTTTATCAAAAGGTATTGATAACTCATCTTGCGCTGCAGATTTTTGTTCAAATCAAAAGCTCACTAGAATGAGAATACCCACACCCTCCAAAAATACTTGTAATAAATACCAAGTAGCAAATCATCTTTTTGTGGCATCAAGTGATTTCCTGATGAGAAAATGTAGCAACAAATCTTCCCTGCGACTTAAAGAAATAAAAAACATGAAGTGCATGGATGAATTGTTGAATATTAAATTGTGGAATACTGAACTAATGAACTGTTGAATTGAAATAAAAATCAAATTAATAATTTATAAAATTAAAATGTATAAAATAGATAAATAGAAAATAGGGTGAATTTCCTTTTCACATCTACTTTAAAAACTACTAGTGAAAATATAAGTATTATTCATATAAAAGTACGCCTGTAAAGTAGCAAAGTATTATTTATATAAAAATAGGCAGTTTTATTGAAAATGCACCATTGGAAAAGGATTTACATAAGTTTATAGTAATTCAACTCTAAAGCAAACATGATACTCCACCTCAAATAATACTGGGACATTTGCACGGGTTTTTGAGAGTTTTTGTAAACATAACTAAAGCACACACACCACTAGTGTTTTAGTGCCTCATTTAACCATTTCCTGGATGCATTATAACCAACAGCGCGATGGCTAGCCTATGAGTTACTAATTTCTATAGTTTGGCTACTCATTTGGCTTTAATGTCCGGGAAAGTATTATTATAAAATCAACGGACTCATGTGTTACTGACAAATACTCGTCAATTTTGGTTTCTTCATACTCGTCAACGCAATTTATAAACCTAGCGCACACTACGAGCGTATCATTTTATATAATGAGGAAATGTATAGCGGCGCAGGGTGTCTTAAGACTTATGAAATCCAGGTAAAACTACTGTTAGTTCACAGAATATTATCGAAAGGCTAATGTTTTATTTCCGATTTAGCTTAGCTAGCACGCTAAGCTAGCTAGGTTTAGCTAACGCTAAGCGTCTCAGCAGCCAGTGCTGCTTGTTAATCTAAACCCAGGGTTACTGGATATGTAGCTAGTTAGCAGCGCGGCAATGTAAGGTAAACTTGAGCCACGACCAGTAAAAACGAGCTTTATTAGATTTTTCAAAACAAGGCTAGGAAGTTTAGCTGGCTGCTATTTGGAATGATAATCGTGCAGAGGTGACTTTTTAGCAAAGGTTTAACTATCATGGCAAGTTCTTGATCATTTTGAATAATTGAAATGGGTTCTGTCTCTTTAAGGCCACCACCTCTTTCAAATGAATTGTAGGGAGATATGATTTAAAATGATTCGTAATGTTCCGTGGCCTTGTTCCACGTGAGGTCAAGCACCATCTGTCCCGTCTCATGTCTATATGCACCGCGGGAGTCGAGGAGGCCAGCAGATCTGCGACTCCCATATTCTAATTCTTTCTCCCTCTCGGCCATCTTCCCCCATTGCTCCCCCACCATGTTCCTCATAAACGCTAGCTCACCGTGTCCGCCGTTTTTGCTCTGTCTCTGTTGCAGCCGACTCGCAGCTCTCTGTCTCCAAAATGGCGGTTGTGAGCGAGGAGAGAGACCGTGAGTCGGTAGCAGCAGAGAGGCGGCCACTTTCAGTAACTAAGAGAGCAGGGACACGGCGCCATGGCGAGGACAGAGTGGGGAACAGGCGTACTAATCAATTGTAGAGCGAAGGCTGCAATCTTATAAGCATTTAGGGACGTATTATAATAAAGTACTATTAGCAAAAAGAAAAGAGTAGTTTCATTTAAAAAAGATAGTGGTGAGAATCCGACCCATTATAAATTAAGTTGGTTATATTGGAGGAGAGTGTAATGGCTATCGGAGTTCTACTGATTGTGCCTAGAAAAACCGAACGTTGCCGAAGGTCTTATGACGTAACACTTTCCGAATGTAGCCTCAAAATATCGCGTGATTGGGACTTGACGTAGAATGTGTCACAGTCTTGTAATACACAAATAGCACTTATCATTGTTATGTTGATGGTTGTATTATTCCGTTTTATATTCTTGATTTTTGAGCTTCAATAATAAAAAAAACAAAAAAACAAATAGCACTAATGCAATATGATTTTTTTTCAATGCAATTCAATTATTTTGCTATCTATAAATGTAAGGTATTGAAATTAACCCAAATTTTCTCACTTAAAAAAATAAATTGTCTATCTTACCAAAAATCTACTAAAACTGAAAATGCTCACATTTTGGTGTTTTTATATATTTTTTGGCTTTTATCTATATTTTAAGGGAAGGTCTATTGTATCAAGTGATCTATACACCTTTTTATATATTCTGTAAGAATCTATATAACACATTTAGTTTTCTCATTGTTTTTTATTTTCTCATGTTATATATTTTCCTTTATCTCTGTGTTATAGTTCTATGTATAAACCCTTGGCCATTATCTCTGGGTATTTATTTATTTAGTCATTTAGCAGACACTTTTATCCAAAGCGACTCACAAATGAGGACATAAGAAGCATAATTGTTAAATTAAATAACACTAATGAACAAAGGTCATTTAACTTATTAAATAAATTACACCAATAACTTAAAATGTGCCTAGATACAAAAGTGTGTATTGAGTACATTTCTTACTGATTTCATCAAAATGTAACTGTTTTTTTTTGTTTTGTTTTTTTTACAAAATGAAAACAATTTCCATAAAATGTCTTTACATTAGGAGTAATACCTTTACACTGATATCCCAAACACTATCACAACACAAACTCTGGTCATATAGCAATCATTTATTCTTTTTTGCTGCATACATTAGAAATTATATTATTCACATTACTCATAATGCAAAATGAAAACAAGTGCATATTAAATTTTGAAGTGACCAGTGATCTAAGGAAGCAACATAAAATCAAAGAAGGCCATTTGTACAGTACATATGTTAATACTCATTAATTCAGCATGTATCATGTAACATTCTAAACAAATTTCAACTTTCACAAATGGTTAATTTGTCAGGATACGTGCAACGTATAACAGATTTATTGTGCAGCCCTCAAATGAACTCATGGAGTAGTGTGTCCTTCAGAGCCAGCTGGACATCTCTTGATCAAACTTCTGTGGATCTATGAAAGGCTTGTCAATGGATTTGATCATCAGCTCACCACAGTAGACACATTCACACGCTATGATGTCATTGATGTCAGATTTGATCTGCTCTCTGCTTCCTTGGCCCTTACCTAAGCTGACCGTATCCTCCTCTTTTTGCCTGTGCCTGGATTTGGCGGTCTGCGTGGTCGCTGCCAGCTTCTTTTGAAGCTCTTCTAATTTATTCTGCTTATAGGCAGAGAGGTGAGGGATGACCTCCTGTAAGAGACAATCATAATGGAACATGTGTCCACACAGGAAGAGATAGAAAGGTCTGTTGAGCAAGGGGAAATCGCAAGTGGCACATTTTTCCTGAGACTCCACCACTCCGTACTTGTTCCTCATCTCCTGGATGTCTTCACGGATGCGTTTGGCACTTTCTGTGGCCTCCTCCATTTCTTGCTTCAGCTCATCGATGTGTTTGTTGTACTCTTCCAGGGAGTTGCAAATTGCCTCCTTGAAGTGGTCTATCGTAACAAAATCTGGAAAGAAAGGCAAGATGTCTTCAATCTTAAGAAGGTTGCAACTGGACAGACAGTTCATGGCCTTCTTGACATCTTTCTCCTCCTGAACCACATGACGAGCGATCTTCAGCCACAGCTTCTTCCTCAACTCCTCGTCATCCTCTGGAAGGTCGGCGCAAGACTTGGCCAAATCTACATCCACCTAAAGGAATAAACATAAGCATTATTTTAAAAAAAATTAAAATTATACCAATACAGACCATTTTAAAGGGATAGTTCACCTAAAAATGAAAATTATGCAATTAATTAATCACCCCCATGTCATTCCAAACCCACAAGAGTGGGGGAGTGAATGTCCAGCGCTCTCTCCACCCTCAATACCACGACTGAGGTGCCCTTGAGCAAGGCACCGAACCCCCAACTGCTCCCCGAGCGCCGCAGCATAAATGGCTGCCCACTGCTCCGCGTGTGTGTTCACGGTGTGTGTGTGCACGTTGGATGGGTTAAATGCAGAGCACGAATTCCGAGTATGGGTCACCATACTTAGCAGTATGTCACTTCACTTCACTAACAGACCTTCGTTTATCTTCAGAACACAAATTAAGATATTTTTGATGAAATCCGAGAGGGTTTGGATACACATGCATCGTGGTACTCTTTTGAACGCGAATTGAAGACTTACACGGAAGATAAGAATTTGTTGAATAAAGTCGTTATTTTAGTTTTCTTCACACGCAAATGGTATTCTCATATCTTCACAACATTACAGTTTAAACACTGATGTCACATGGACTATTTGAATGATTTCTGGGCCTTGAATGTGTCAGTTGCCTTGTTTTCTATCCAGGGTCAGAAATCTCTCGGATTTCATCCAAAATATCTTAAGGTCTTGCGGGTTTGGAACAACATGAGGGTGAGTAATTAATGAGAGGATTTTAAAAGAGAATGTAAAGAGTATAAAAGCACACGTACTTGTAGAGCTAGATCCACAGCTTCCTCATACAGCTCCATAATCTTATAAACCAAGACACAGGCCTGCAGGTAACCATGTTCGGCACAAAGGCGCAAGGCATATTTCAAGTCGTAGTGGATGTCAGAGACGTGCGTTCCTGCTTGTTCGAGGTACCACAGAAGAGCATCTGGCTTGTGTTTGGCATAAAGCGACAGTAAGTAATTGTGAATGGCTTCGTCTTTGACATCCAGCTCATACACACAAAACTCCATGTACCGGATGGTCTCGTTTATCTGCTGCATACTGCCCATCTGGCTGTAGTTCACCAGCGCTGGGATCAGATTCTTCGGATCCAAACGATTTCCCATTTGAATCCATGCATCGACCACCTTTTTGGGGATGTGCTGCATGAGGACCGGGGAGAACTTGTAAAAGAGCTTGTCATCACAGTGTTTGGAGAGAACATCTAAGGCTGCACTGTAGTCATCATGCTGGCAATAATGAGATATGACGCGCTCATAATCTTGCATGATGACTGAAAAATACACCATGTTGTCCACGTCGCCATGACTAGCGAGCAGGTCGTAGATGGTGTTGCGATTGTTGTAGAAGCAGTCTTTATGTTTGGGGCTTTTTAGAAAGGTGCGGAACTCTTCACGGGTTTCCAGAAAGAGGTGTTGCTTGCCGTCATCGGCCTCCAGTTGACCGAGCCGGTTCAGATAGAGTTCTGTCAGCCAGGTGACCAGCAGGGTGATCTGAGTCTTCTCAGTGGGCTTGAGGTTGGTCAGCTTCTTAATCAGAAACTCTTTCAAGGCCTCCTCCTGCTTGGCCTCAATGAACTTCAGCGCAATCTCCTCAAAGTAATTCTGAGTGAGAGCATAGCATTTGGCGCTCTCCAGGTAGCGCTTGTTTTGGAAGCAGTGCTCCGCCTCTTTGGCCAGCACCATGTCTAGGCATTCTGGTCTGTCTTTACAGTATTCTTTAGCCAGGTCAAACTTATTCATGTTCATGTACATCTGCCAAACATCCCGTGCCTCCCTCTGGATGTGGTAGCGAAACACAGCTTTCTCGGTGTAGATCCACACGAGCCCAGTGATTGGATCTTTGATCATCTTTTTCAGACTGCCGAACTTTTCCGGAAAAAACTTTTCTTCGTGCACTACTTGTCCATTCAGAGTGCAAATACTCTTGATGCGGTCTGGGAGCAGGAGCAGGAAGTGAAACTGGGTGAGTACTATAGAGATGGGCTTTACGGAGTTTAAATCGATGTCTGAGGTGTATTCCCACACTTGAACATCACTGAGTAGAGAGTCAGGCCGCACATAGTCCAGCTGTCCATACAAAACCCCATTTCCCATCATCCATGCAAAGGTCTTCGGGGAACTGCGCAGCTTTGACGTGTAGAACGTAATCTCACTGTAGCCCATGTTGACTGGAAACTCCTGGAAGCTGGGTAGGAGATCCTGGTTCTGGGCAAAGATGGAGCTGAACCCCTGCTGCTCAGATCCCTCTGCAAGCTTTCCTACAAACTGGAACAGGCGTTTCCGTGTGGTCGCAACAATGAAGTACTTGGATTCCAAGCCACGTTCCACCTCGAGGCAACAAACCGGAGCTGGTTTACCATCCTCCTCCAGGGAATGAACCTGTCTGAAGTACTGGTCTGGGTTAGTGTTGAACAGACTGCCCTCTGAGGCAGAGATCTCCGCTTCAAAGATGATTCCCTGGCTGGTGCCGACTAGAATCGGCCCGGTGTTGGTCTCAGAGCCGATTAATTTGTTCCATCCTATGCTTTCAATTAGATGGCCTCTCCATCGTGACAAACTTCGGACCTTTTGAGTGTTTCGGTTTAGGTATACACATTCGTTTGTGGTGAGACTGATGACTAAATGTGACCCTGTAAGACAATCGATAAGGTCATTTTACAGATTGCATTAAAAAGCCAATAAATTTAAGCAGTTCAACACTAATTTGCAAGTTTAAAAATGCCAGGCCTGAGCTTTTGATCCAGTTTACACCTGGTATAAGATCCATCTTCAGTCTTTGCTAAACATGGGGTTCAGAATGACCGTGTCGCATTGTAAAAGCTAATCATTTACATTTACATTTATTCATTTAGCTGACGCTTTTATCCAAAGCGACTTACAATTGCTATATATGTCAGAGGTCGCACGCCTCTGGAGCAACTAGGGGTTAAGTGTCTTGCTCAGGGACACATTGGTGTCTCACAGTGGATTCGAACCCAGGTCTCTCACACCAAAGGCATGTGTCTTATCCACTGCGCCATCACCACCCCTAATCCTTCTCATGAGCCTAATCACTTGTCAATTAACCATTGTACGAAGACAGTTTTTAACATTGCTGCTAAACATTTAAAATGTATTTTTATTTTTTACTTTTACAGCTCTATATACACACACATTTAGAATTTAGAAATGCAACAATTCATATACACACACACACACACACACACACACATATATATATACACATACACACACACACACACAATTTAATACCATTTTCTAAATTATTTAATATTATTAAGCATTCAAATTGTGGCATACATGGCAAAACACTACTGTACAGTTTGTGCTATTGACTATCACAAGATAAACTTGAAATGTCAGGCATTTAGACCAAGTTAACCAGTTTAAAAAATTTTATGATCCTACTCATCTGTCAATCAAATTATGTGCCAAAAAGAGATATTATGCTTTGCTGGTTACAGCTTTAAAAAAAAAAGTAAAGTATAACTTTAAAATTACAATTTATATTTACATTTATAAATTTGCACTTTATATTTTTAGTTCATATTTATGTTAAAATGATTTAATTAAAACATTAAATGATAGCATACAGGGTAAAAAATAACTAAACTGATTAATTTGTGGCATACTGTTGCAAAGAAAACAGACAAAAGGGGGAAAATCATGGTAAAAAAAACAAACAAAAAAACTCATATGCCAGCTGACTAGTTTAAA
This sequence comes from Barbus barbus, assembly GCF_936440315.1. NCBI lineage: Eukaryota > Metazoa > Chordata > Actinopteri > Cypriniformes > Cyprinidae > Barbus > Barbus barbus. The sequence continues at coordinate 17,758,433 of NC_136752.1, forward strand.
AGGTTAATGGAAAGCTCAAAAATGTTAAAAAAGCTCAAAGCTTAAACAGTGTTTGTACGACAAATGCACATTGTCACCAGATGTAAACACTGCTGCTTCTCACCTGACCATATGTGAATGGATCACACAAGACAGATCATAATACCAGGCTTAAACAGAGAATTGGTTTCTCTTAATGGAATGCATTGTAGAGCATTACATGATATACATCCTATCAAAAACAGATTACATTTCATGTGTTTATCCATTGTACTAGTTTCCAAGCACTGAACATATACATTTTCCTAATTGAATTTCCCAGTTCACATGTGTTAAACTACTTTGGGATGCTTCTATCATCATACTAATTTCAATGGAAATCTAATCAGACCACTCATGTGTCTAATGACGTCTAATAGATGTCCCAAATGCATTTAAATCCTCTTACAAGATGTGAACATCGACACGTGATTACCTGTAGGATCTAGAAAAAGTTTGTGCACTTTGCCATCATCCTTTCTTCCCAGTTCAATCTGATTTGGCTGATCAGGTTTTCCAAGATCAATTCTGAAACATAATATGTATGTCAACATATTACAACACTTTAAATGATGCTGACCTCATTCAGGTCAGTTTACAGGAATTCATCCATTTTAATGACATGTATAATGCGAATTAATCATAATTAGCATTTTTTATTTTACAAGAACACAAATAAAAGACAGATTAAGCTATTTTTATCCCACTTTAACAGCCTGTGACCTGATTAAATTTGCATTTCAAAGAGAATTGTCTTTAATGGTCCACATCCTCACTGCTTAGTCCTTTCATCTTTCAATATTCAGACAATAAAATACACATTAAACACTAATTGCATGTACATAAACTAATCAATGCAAAACATATCAGCTGCAAAATGTCGCAATTAAACAGTTGTTGATAGACATGGCAGCTTTACCTCAACAGGGTGTCTTTCCCCAAACTCATGCATAACTGGTTGTTGCACACTAATAAGTGGTTGATTTTTTCGGGAGGTGAGAAATCGATGCGCTGCTTGTTGAAAATAGGTTTCTCTTCCTCCAACCTTACATTCACAAACCCTTTGAACGGAAAAATAATTTTAAAAAATAATGTAAAGTACAACAGTCAACCCAATCATAATGTTTGTAATATCCTAAAAGAGGTTTATACCTGAATGAGTAATGCCGATGTTGGCCGCTGACACACGGCTGTGTTGAAGGATGTTCTGAGAATCTTCATATTGATCCAGAATAGATGCCATTGCAAATGCTCAATTATTCACAAAACTACCGTATGTACAACAAATACTGAAGCTGTGTTCACACTGCATGTAAAGACGTATCTCTAGTAGCTGTCCCCAGCCATAACACATTTAGCATGTGAGCTAAATATCCCGTTCAAAAGCTGATTTGCTGGCAATGCCTCCGTTAAGTGCTAGTTAATATATACTGTAACTAAAAAAGATACAAAATAAAACGAAACTGAGCTTTAAATCATATTTTATGAATGAATAAACACAGAACTAAGAGACCGAGTTGTGTGCATTGCTGTCTTGGTCAGCTGATGATTATCATGTGATTACATGACAAAACGTCACTGTTCTTCTTTGTCTGTCCACATAGTGGCACTGTTTAGTTAAGGATTGAATATCTTTCATGCATAATTAAATATTGCAGTATTATAAGTTATATTAGAATTATGCTTAATTTGTAATGGTTATTTTTGTGCTACATAACAAAAAAAAAAAAATACTCAATCATGGTAGTCTTACATTTTAAATCCAGATGCAAAGACAAAGGTCTAGAAAGAGTAAAAACCAACATGTTTGACTCGTGTTTAACTAGTCAGTCGACCGGGGCTGTTTAATTCCAGTTTTTCCTCTTAAAGATGATGACTCTGTGAAAACAGCACAAAACGCCTCAGGACACTACTGTATTCTACATTTAGTGCATTTAATAGGATTCAAGATTTTTATTTGTCACATACACAATTATACAGAGTATAACCAGCAGTGAAATGTAGGTCCAGCAGTGAAATGTAGGTAATATTTAAATTGCATAGTAATAAAATGCCATTTTTCGACCGTTTAGAAAAGGCATGCACTTTGTTTCATCGAGAATCGTTTGGGATTAAAATCGTTAACGAATCGTTAAATAGTTTATCTGTGTTCAAAGATTTGTTCTTTCCATTGAGGGCCGTGACTGCGGTGGGCGTGGCAATGCAAAGTCAAGCCTCTCCGAATCGCTGATTGAAAAAGCACAGAGAGGTCCGTCACAGATTAGAGAGAGAGTCAGCTTTTGAGCTGCGAAAGTAATGAGTAACTCATCAGTCTCAACAAAGACAACACCCAATACAGTGGAGTTTACAAAGTTTTCCTGAAAACAGTTCTTCTTGGCTTTAATTGTTGGACATGCCACCTCAAATGGATTACTTTTACCACGAGTCAAGAGTTCCGTCCGTGTGTTTAGAGCAGGACGACGCGCTGGAGCCCGGGATCAGCTGTATGCTGGTTGGGGATGGTGCGGTGGGGAAGACTAGTATGATAGTCAGCTACACAACCAATGGATACCCTACGGATTACAAACAGACGGCTTTTGACGTCTTCTCGGGTAAGAGGGTGATCTTTGACTCCTTCTAAACCCTGATGCTTAAAATAAAGTAATTAGATGAATTATGAGGATGCAAACTTAAACAGTTTTTACATTATGCTTATTCAGGACAAGTTCAGGTGGATGGGACCCCTGTGCGGATTCAGTTAATGGATACAGCTGGACAGGTAACTGTTTTGTTAATTTGTGATAAATTTAATCAAATATTTCACATTAGTTGTAGAAATGTCTTGTGAGTTGAGAATGGATAAAGTATGTAAACTTTGTCCAAAAAGTTTGTCAGTTGTAAACTTTTAGTTTGTCCATTTTAAATGTTTTTGTAAAGTCTAAACTGTTCAGAAAGTTTTGTAAATTGTTAACTTTAAACAAAGTTAAATTTTTTTGTAAATTGTTAAAGTTTGTAAAGAACCTTGAAAAGGTTTGTACATTTGAAAACATTGTTTAAAAGTTTTTCAAGTGTAAACAGTGAAAAAATTCTGTTAAGTCTGCAAAGTGTACATTTTGTTAAACGGAAGATTGTTAACTTTGTCTAGTGTTCTTATCTGTCTTCGTCTTTGACTTGCAGGAAGAATTTGATGAATTCAGATCTCTGTCTTACGCACACACAGATGTCTTCCTTCTCTGCTTCAGTGTGGTTAACCCCACGTCATTCCAGAACATAACCAAGAAATGGATCCCTGAGATTCGTGCGTGTAACCCATCCTCCCCCATCATTTTAGTTGGAACTCAGTCGGACCTTCTATTGGACGTTAACGTTCTCATAGACTTGGACAGGTACAAGGTCAAACCTGTGTTCAGCTCACGGGCACGGAGCCTCGCTGAGAAGATTAGGGCCGCAGAGTACGTGGAGTGTTCAGCCCTGACCCAGAAAAACCTAAAGGAGGCCTTCGACTCGGCAATATTCGCGGCTATTAAACACAAGGCCAGGAAGGCCAAAAAACTGAGACTGTCGGACAGACGAGCTAAAGCTTTTTCCAAGTGCAGCTGGAAGAAGTTCTTCTGCTTCATCTGACCCTGTGGGTCAAAATGTGTGGACTGTTTACATGAGATATTAATTTATTTTGGACAATGTGTTTACCTACGGTCATTTAGCTTTATTTTATGGGCGGAGTTGTTTGATCTGTGGGATACTTCCCAGGAAATGTTCGAGTGACATTTGAGAGCTGTTGCGTTACTCGACACAAAGTTTACAGAGCGTTTTAATCACACAAGCTGTATAAGTAAGACTTGCTGTAAGATTTATAGACACATTATGAAGAAAGATTAGAGAAAACTACTCCTTAAATCATTTATTGATCGCAAAGAGCACCCACCATATGTAAATGAATGAATTTGCATGAGCTGGATAGCTGCCTGTTCAAAGCTTGAATGGTGCTCACATGGAGATGTCTCTGATGGTCGAGGGAACAAGAGCGGGTATCTGTCTTTTATCTTTTTTTATGTCAGGTGCTGCTTAGAGAGACTCTTTCATATGCAACAGCTCAAACTAAAACCAATGTGTGAGATGTCTCCTTCTTAGGTGCCTGTGACTGTATAAATCCGACATCACTCTTACAATGATTCAGCCTGTTCTCCTGATAAACCTTAGCTGGGGATTGTCTTGCAGATTGGCAAAATAAGATTATTAGGCTTGTGTGAAAATGGTTTCCTACAACCGGGGAAAATTCGGCATGGTTATTTCCATGCACAGATGAAAGTATAGAAGCCCAGCCCATTTTGTGGAGCCGTAGCTTGGTTAGGTTTAATTTTTTAATCTTTTACTGACAGTGTGTGCCTCTCACAGGGTAAACAATACTGTCTTTGTTGCAAATATGCTTCTTGTGGAAGTTCTTCTTTTTTTAAAATGCTGTTTGTTTTAACAGTTTTCACTATTCTGTTTTGATGCCTCAGGCAAGAAGGATGTACCGCTTGATCATTTTATCTGTCTTCACTATTGCTTTGCCTTTTGATCAAATTCAAGCAGCACTTTTATACAGCTTCTCCTTCAGTGTTTCTTTGCATCATCCAAAGATAAATTTAAAGGGCAAAATACATTTCCAGTGCTGTTTTCCCAATGCAACTATGCAAGTTCTGTTTATATTCTTTTTTCCTGCTTTAAGTGTTATATGTGAGTTATTTACACAATCATGTGTTTCTCTTAAATATCAAATAAATAACATGTTGAAAATGGATATTGTTCCCTAATTGTTTCTTAACTGAGCTCAAAAATACAGTCATTATATCATTCAAAAGTTTTTTATTTTATTGTATTTAGTCTTTTGTGCTCAACAAGGCTGCATTTATTCAATCAAAAATACAATACAATTTAATAATATGTGAAATATAATTAAAAATAACTTCTATTTTAAAATGTAATTTATTCTTAGGATGGCAAAGCTGAATCAGCAGCCATTATTCCAGTCTTTAGCGTCACATGATCCTTTAGAAATCACTCTTATATGCTGATTTGGTGCGCAAGAGAGAAATAATTTCTTAATATTATCAATGTAGAAAAAATATGTGGCTTAAAATATTTGTTGAAACCGTTGTAACATTACAAATATCTGTACTGTCACTTTTGATTAATTGAATGTATCTTTGCTAAATATATGAATTGTAATCATTTCAAATATCTTTTTCCAAACTAATTAAAATGAACTTGTGAATGTTTAAATTCACTTTGATTAAAAATAATTAAATGACTAAATTAAATATGTGGGTATTTGAACAAGCATAACTTTATTTACACACACTATGTGCTACTAAATTATGTACATAGCAAACAAATGTTAGAGATCAGAGTACGCTTTCCAAACAGCGTGAGCGCTTGATGTAAATGGTCCTGCAAATATCAGAGAAGTGTATCATCAAATCAAATATCATTCAAATATCAAATATCATTGGCAGAGAAGTGTCGGGTACTGAAGGAATATGAATACATTGTGAAATCACACTTCTCTGCTCCGAGGTCTCATGCTGTGACTTTGAGCCGAGCTCAATGTGGGATGTGGGAGAGGATTTCACTCGCTACCCTTGAAGTGAATTCAAACTTCAAGGCTTTCGAAGTAGCTGACCAAATAATGAAAATGTGCTAAATATGTATACATCCTCAGAATATCCAAGATCTAGAGGAGTTTATTTCTTCATCGGAACAGATTTAGCATTACAAAACTTGCTTACCACTGGATCCTCAGCAGTGAATGGGTGCCATCAGAATTAGAGTCCAAAAAGCTGTCTACAATTAATTCACATTGCTACAGCCCATCAGTTAATGATATGTAATATTTAAAATATGAATTAAATTATGCATTTGTACATTACAAACACTCAGTATTTCGCTTTAGAAGATGTTAAAGGTATAGTGAACCCAAAACTGAAAATTCTGTTGTTTTGTTTGTTTGTTTTCCCCCTGACTTCCATAACATTGTTTCCATACTATGGGAGTCAGTAACTACCAGCAACTGTTTGGTTCCCAACATTCTTTAAAATATCCTCTTTTGTGTTAAACGAAAGAAAGAAACTCATACAGGTTTGGTGAAACTCGAGGGTGACTAAATGATGCCAAAATTTTCTGTTTTGAGTGAACTGATGAACTGGAGTCGTGTGGATTATTCGTCAATATTATGTTTTCATCAGCTGTTTGTACTCATTCTGATGGCACCCATTTACTGCAGAGGATTCATCGGTGAGCAACAATGTGTTAAACTTTCCGGCAAAGCTATAATGTGGTGTCAGCATTTAAAGTGTCTTGACAAACTATACTTTTCTAGATCAAATTCAAATTTCTATCATAACAGTTTGCATTTAAACTTTCACATGTTTCATAAAACACTAAACAGTCATGTTGAATTACAGAAGTAACAGCTGCCATTAGTACTTGTTTAAATGACAAAAACCACATAGTGAAATTGTCATGTGCATGATGGTATTGCTCATTATTGCTGCAACAAAGCCTAACAACAATGAATCACTTCCACTGTAGGGTTACGCTCTTGCTACCTGAAGAGAAATCCTGTTTAAATGAGTTGCACAATTCCTGTTGCATTGAAGTGAACCATTATTGATTATGAAGACTTCATTAAGTGTCGCCACTCCTAACAATATGAAAGATCAAATGACGCATGACCATCATGTTTGATGACCACAAAATGACTGAATGAATGGAATCAAACAATACAGTACTTTTTGTTACATATATTCTAGCAGTATAGTGAACATATTCTAAGTGAAAACCAGAGGACTATAGAAAAGCAAGAAATAACAAATGTATATAATTAGCCTGACATGAAGTAATTAATCTAATCTTCTCTGCTTGTAAATTCAGCCATGTTCACACACACCCATGTTTCTTTGAGGATGTATTTGTGTTTTGGAGTCTAGCATGATACCGCTTTCCACATGTTGAGCAACAGAGGCCAGGCCTGACAGGTTTAGGTTCCCATGAATGGTGAAGTGTTCATCTCACTTTGTGGTTAAAGAAACGGTTACTCACCTCTTTGTTAGCTTTCTTGCCCGCCCCTTTTCCCAGGCCTCAGACCAAACTGACTAGTGCCTTCTCTGGCACGCAGCCAGTTTCAGTGAGTTTCACTCCTGTCACAATTACCTACAGGCCTCCTGAGAGGAGACAGGTACTCAGTCACAGACCCGGCCTGTTCCTGGTCAGCCAAATCACCCATTACTGTTAGTGCTAGAGGCTGATTCACAGACAAGATGATGCATAAGCCTCTGGGACTTATTTGTGGCTTGTTTTGATTTGAATCTTACAAATTTTGTTTTCTAAATTATATTTACCTCATTCTTTAAAACGCTTATTAGAGTTTTGCATTTTATCAACCATTGAATAACTTATGCTAGTTGTTTGGTTGTTTTTGCCAGGGTGTTTGAGCAATTTATAGCATGTTGCTGAACAGTTGCTAGGGTATTTCTAAATATTTTTATTTAGCTTTTTTTTAATATATTTTCTATTTTTAATTACATTTTAGTTTGTTTTAATCATTTTGACAGTCATTTTGAAATTTTTGAAAAAATATTATTTAGCTTTAATTTATTTCAATTTTTGTAATTATAGTACTTCAACTTAGTTGCACAATTTGTATTTTTATATTTTATTTCATTTTTATTTCAACTGATGAAAATTATTTTAATAGTTTTAGTCTCAGTAAAAGTTTTTATGATATTGTGTTCCTTAGATATGGCTCTTTTTCAAGAGATTTATTTGACCAATTTATCATAAAAAAATGCAAGTACAATACCTTAAATAATAACACACCTTTTCCTATCTATTGTCACGGTGCACACACGAGGGAGGAACAAGGAACACGCAGAGGAGGATGTAACTCAAAATAACAGTCTTTACTGAAGACATCAAGGCAGGTCAAGACAAGGCAAGGCTGACACAGACAGGAACACCGGGGAGTAACGAGTGGACCAGACGAAATCAAACTGAACAGACAGGACTATAAATACACAGGATAATCATAGATAACGAGACAAACACAGCTGGACAAGAATTAACAAATGATCACATTAAACAAGGACAGGAAACAAGCCAAATATGGACACACGAGGCGGAAACACATGACACACACGACAGATGACTGACATAACTCCCCCCTCCCGAAAGGCTCGTCCCGAGCCTTAACAGTTCCACCGGGGAGGGGGGGCTGGGCGCTCTGGAGGCCCCTCAGGACAGGCACGGACAGGAATACAGGACAGGGACCTCCAGAGCGGAACAGACAGATGGAGGCCATGGCGGAGCAGGGAGCTCAGGAAGCCATGGCAGGTGGTCTTTGTGGCCATGGCCTCGTCCCTCGGCCTAAAAATTAATATTAGCATTTTATTTTTAAGTTTAATATAAAATAATTGTATTTGTAATTAATACTCCCTTTTTATTTTAAAATATAACAGTATTATCACACTTTATTATTTTTTTCATTATTTTATTTAAAAAGAAAAATCTAACTAAATAAATAATTATATTTATAACTCAATTAAAAAAAAAATTGTCTCCGGGCAAGTAACTTTTATACTCGGACAAGTAAATGACAAATTTACTTGTCTGAAGGACAACCACATGAGAATGCTTAATGTCAAGCCCTGTATATGTATGTGTGTGTGTGTGTGTACATGTATATATATATATATATATATATATATATATATATATGTGTGTGTGTATATATATATATATATGTATATTAGTTTTAGCAATTATAGTACTTCAACTTAACTTGTTGTCAATGCAAAATTTCAAATTTTCATAAAATTTAAGTTTTTAATCAAATTTTTTATTTATATTCTATTTCATTTCAGTTTTAATTCAATTGATGAAAATGATTTAAGTTTTTACATTGCATTCCTAGAACTAACTATGAGCAAAACTGGTGCATTAAAAAATAAATAAAAATAAGCAAAAAATACTTTTTATTTATTAGTTTATTAATTTGTATTTATTTATTTATTTATTGTAATTTTAGTATTCATGTATTCAAACTTTCTTTACATACAACCAGAATTCCAGAGAAGTTGGGACATTTTGTAAAATGCAATAAAATCAAGAATCAGTGATTTGTTCATTCTCTTTCACTTTTATTTAATTCGTAAAAGTACAAAGAAAAGATTTCCAAAGTTTTCACTGAGATTTCCAAAGTTTTCACTGACTGTTTTCACAAAATGTATTTTGTAAATATGAACAAATTTTGATTGTGATGGCTGCAACACTCCAACACTCTCTGTTGCGATAAAGGCCCGTTTAACACTGTGTCACATCAACAGCCCTTTTAATTACAACGTTTAATTGTTTAGGCATTGAGGATACTAATTGTTAAAGTTCTGCAAGCAAACTTTTTATCCAATCTCGCTTAATACAAGACTTCAGAAGCTCAGCAGTCTGTGATTGTTGTTGTCCGATTCTCCTTTTTATGATGAGCCATACATTTTCAACAGGAGACAGATCTGCTGGCCAGTCTAGCACATTTACTCGGTATCTGTGAAACCACACTGCTGTAGCACATGCAGAATGAGAGCTGCCATGGGCTTACCATGAAAGACATCATCTTGATGGCAGTATATGTCTCTATACAATCCCAGTATATGCCTCCAAGTCAATAGTACCTTCACACATATGCCAGTCTGTTACCCATGCTCTTGGCACCCCCCATACCATGACAGATGTTTGCTTTTGCTTCTGTCGCTAATGAAAGTCTGGATGGTCCCTTTGGTCTTTGGGACTGAGAACTCGAAATGCTATGATCCAGCTTTGCTTGCAAAGACTGAGATGCTCATTTTATACCCAAACATGATACCTTGACCTATTACCAATTCACCTGCTTACTATGAACTGTTTAGATATTCTATAACCTTTTCACTTTTATTTTGCCTCTGTCCAGACTTTTTTGGAATGTGTTGCAGCCGTCAAAAAACAAAATTTGTTCATATTTACAAAATACATTTACGTTGGTCAGTGAAAACTTTGGAAATCTTTTCTTTGTACTTTTGTCAATTAAAAAAAGTTAAAGAGAATGAACAAATCACAGATTCTTGATTTTATTACGAAAATGTGCCAACTTCTCTGGAATTGGGGTTGTACAGACCTTGTTAGCTTTACAAATTGACACTAATAAACTTTCTTCATGTAATTAGTTAAACGTGATGCTTTTAACTAAATTAAGAAATCTTTATAATTAGATAGCAAATATTGTTGCGGAAAATATCCCTGGAGCAAGGGTAAGTTTTAATCAGGAAAATAAATAGTGATAACGGACAGCTCGAGGGCTTGTGCTTGTCTCACAGCTGTTGTCTGCCGAACTGCCTGTAAGCAGTAACCTTACATACTCACTGTCAAATTTATTTGATTCATCCACAGTTTCGGGTGTGTGGCTTATAAGCTGTTATGGTTTCAGTTCTCACACATGTACTGTATGATAGAATCCTGTTAAATCTTTTGCTGGCTGTATTGACAGTTAACTGGTAGTCATGTGATCTTGTGAACACTGAATGCTTGATAACACGGACATAATGGATTGCTTCATTAGAGACTGACAGTTCATCAGCTGCAATAGTTCATGTCTTTCAGTGGATTACAAATGTCCATCTTCAAAGAAATCATTCCTGACCCTCAAATTGGCCCTCTTTCACAAGACTGATGAGCTGATAATGACTTCAAAAATTTGATATTAGCCTTGATTGGACTGTTCAATGTGATGATATCATTTTGACCATTGATCTAAATCAATTGCGTGGCTCTTATGCCATTGACGTGTCACTCTTACCCATGTTACAGTTTGACCTTTTGAAACCCATTGAGCAACGATCTGCTTAGTTTGACCAACAAAAGATCCATCTTGGTCAACATAAACACAAAGATACAATCTTGTCACATGAGACAATGTTACATGCTGACATTTCACTTTGCTGTATTTTGATTTCCATTAACTATTTCATAATGTCTATCACTGTATGATATATATATATATATATATATATATATAAATAATGAATCAGTGAGGTCAGTTGCACATTCACAGAAAGCAGCTAAGTTTCATGTTGCAAAATAAGGTGGCTACAACAGTGCTCTAGAATGCTTCATTTTGATTGGCTGACAGATATTGCAGTTCCATATGACTTTATTTAAGTTATTTAAAGAGCTTCGTACAACAGCAAAAGATCCAGGAAAAAAATACCAAAGCATATAATTAGATTAATATTTTGAAAGCATTTTCTAAAAAAATTAAATGTAATGTTTGGGCTTTTAAGCTTATTAGAGAATCACTTTATTAAGGTTGCAGCAAATGTGAGTCAAGTCTGCGGTTTGCTTTAGAGCAATCAAAATTGGTCACTTCATTTCAGTTAAGAAGCTTACCATAGAAGCTCCTTACATTTTGAAACAAGCCATATACACATTCGTACTTCAAGACAAACTGGCCACACAAACAGCCAATATAAAGTTTTAGAAACATCAATAGCTTTATTGTAATAATGAGATGCCTCTGTAAAGATAAGTGAATTAATTATGATAGGTCCATCATGGGTGAGAATCAGGAGGTGGTGCCTTTCTCACACTTTGCATGTAGGGGTGGGGGTGCAGGCTCACGAGCCAACTGAGTGGCGCAACTGCAAGTAAGGACAAGATGATAACAACAACCGACAGTATCCCACACTTTTCAACCACCCGAGCTAGTACCGAAAGAGAGGACAAGCTGACATCAGAACATGTTTAACAATGGTACATCAAGTCGCATGAATTCTCACAAGCTTGCTAAGGCTTGTTGAATAACAAGAACATAGGCTGATGAGAACGCCATCACTGTCCCTCAATCACCATTCCACATTAGAAACCTCTACAAACACAACGGGGAATGCTTTATTTTCAAATAGCTGCACTGTATCCTACATTACATCCTTGTTATCCACCTTTTATCTTAAGAGTTGGCACAGCCATTTTTAACTTGAATGTGCCAGGGTTCCAATGCCAGCAGCTAGGTTAGCTGTACAAAAAAAATCCGTTATATCGCAAAGTACTATTAGTTATTATGCTATTTTAAAGGTATAGTTCACCCCAAAATGAAAATTCTGTCATTACTCACCCTCATGTCGTTCCAAGCTCATAAGACCTTCATTCATCTTCTGAACACAAATTAATATATTTTTGATGAAATCCAAGAGCTTTCGGACCTTCCATAGCAACACACCTGACACGTTCAAGGCCCAGAAATGTAGTAAAGATATCGTTAAAATAGCCCACGTGACTTCAGTGGTTAAACCCTAATTTTATAAAGATACAAGAATATTTGTGCGCAAAGAAAACAAAAATAACAACTTTATTCAACAATTTCTTCTCTTCCGTGCCAGTCTTCATGACAGTACGATGCATGTGTATGATGTCGTTGTGCATGTGACCTTACTTTTGTTTTCTTTGCACACAAAAAGTATTATCATAGCTTCATAAAATTACAGTTGACCCACTGATGTCACATGGACTATTTAACAATGTTCTTTCTACGTTTCTGGGTTGTCAGAATGCTCTCGGATTTCACAAAAATATCAAAAATTTTGTTCCAAAGATGAACGAAGGGCTTACAGGTTTGGAACAACATGAGGGTGAGTAATTAATGACAGAATTTTCAATTTTGGGTGAATTATCTCCTTAATTTATCACCTTTATCATAAAACCACTGGTTTATAACACAAATAGTACTGCACTTTGTTATTCTTGTACTTAATTACCTATAGCAGCTAATGAATCAGAAGTCTCACACGTTCACAGAAAATAGCTTAATTTCATGTGGCAAGGATACTACGGCACTCTAGAATGCTTGATTCTGATTGGCTGACAGATATTACAGTTTCATAGATTGGCAGTTTATTTCAGTCATCTTAAATATAGTTCACAACACCAAAAGAACCTGGAACAAATGTACAAAGACATTGTCCAGACACAAATGCTTGGGGAAATTACCTTGTATTCCCCCAACAAATACAAATAGAAATGTCTCGTCAATATTTTTTTTTTTGCTTTATTACATTTCTCATTAGTGAAGTGACAACTTGGCCATTTTTAAGTAGTTAAAGAAAGATAGAAAGGCGCTGCTGCTGAACACTGCTACGAGACGAAGTCAGATTAAGTTCTTGACATTGAGCTAAGAAAAGGAAGCATTCAAGAGCCGTATAATCCTCTGTAAGAATGATCTGCGACAGTTCAGACATCAGTGTCATCATTTGTCAGCTCTAATCGTAGTATTACTGTAAGAATGCAATGCATGCAGGACTGGCATGTGGGTCAGCTGACTTTCCAATGACATCTACCAAATGTTTAAACTGGACTGGTTCTTGCTTTTTTTAAGAAGCTTTACATATTTTTGATTGTTAAAATGATGGAAAAAGACTATTATTTGGACTATTAAAGACTATTAAGACAAGGGATTATTTGGAAGCACCAATATACCCAAACTAGCCAGTCTTGAAAAAAAGATGAAAACAGTGTTCCTTTAACACTGAAGAGAAGATTTTTGTTAGCATGATGTCACAATAAATGCATTTCTGCAAATGAGTGGATGATCAGCATTATCCAGCCCTACAAATGTTGAATTTATCCCAGCTGTGGAAACCCATACTGTGGCTCTTAATGTAAGTATAAAGTATATCCAGACCAAAGGTCATTGATAAGAGGTAAACGGATGATTTAAAACGAAGTCTGCACGAGACTTAAAGATTTGTTAACAAAGCGAACGCTCACCTGACCGGCTTTACAAGCTCTCTCTCTCACCTCTCATCTTAAAAGCCACCGAGTCAAAAGAGCCGGTTTGACTGGAAGAACACCTATCGGCCCAGCCTTCAGATCAGCTAACTGCTGGTGAGGTAATGTGAGCAGAGAGCTGGGTTAACACATCAACATCCGCTTCCACAGACTTAGACAATGAGATTTATATATGATTAAGCTCCAATGAAACTGAGGCCCTCACATTAATCCTCGAGGAAATAGCATTGCTGCAATGTTTGATAAGCCTGTAATGACACACTACCGTTTAAAAGTTTGGGCTCCATAAGAATTATGTTTTTGAAAGAAGTCTGGTATGCTCACCGATGCTACATTTATTTGATACAGTAAAAACGGTAATATTGTAAAATACGATTATAATTTAAAATAACAATTTTGGTAACACTTTAGAATAGGGAACACTTATTCACTATTAACTACTTTTCCCTCAATAAATTATATAATTTGCTGCTTATTAATAGTTAGCAAGGTAGTTGTTAAGTTTAGGTATTGGATAGGATTATGGATGTAGCATAAGGTCATTATAAGGCATTAATATGTGCTTAATTACTACTAATAAATGGCTAATATTCTAGTAATATGCATGCTACTAAGCAACTGGTTAAGAGACCCTAAAATAAAGTGTTCCCACAATTTTATATATTTTAAAATGCAATTTATTCCTGTGATGGCAAAGCTGAATTTCCAGCAGCAATTACTCCAGACTTTAGTGTCACATTATCTTTCAGAAATCATTGAAATATGGTGATTTTGTGTGTAATAAACTTAATATTTTATTCAAACCATACTTTTTTTCAAGAATTCTTTGATGAATAATTTAACTTCAAAGTTAAATTAAACACACACACACACACACCTTTTTTAATTGCCAAAATTGACTGAATTAATTGATCATTTTAAAAGTATTTTATTTATTGGTTCTCACATTTGACCTCAATAATGCATTCCCAACAGATTATTTACAATAACTTCTATAGGGTGTGGATTTTAAGGGAAATGATGTCAATACAACTATTGTTATTTTCGTTTTATTATAATAAGAGTCACATTTCAGCTTCAGTGCTGCCTGACCTACTATCACAAAAATGGTTTATTCCCTCTTTGCCGTTCTCAGGGGCTTGGCAGTAGCAAACTTGATGAATTAATTTAAGAGGATATCTGGTGGCTATTTCTAGGTGAAGGTTCACAGGGAGGCAGATTGTAACTGCAGTCCAAAACAACCTCAGGAAAAAAGAGAGAGCTTGAGTAACTCTGCAAAGCTGAAAAAATACATTTTATAACAGGCTACTTTAAGAAATAAATGGCAAGGCAAGGCAAAAGACGCCACCGAGTTCCCATGAGTCAGTTCAGGTGACAAAAGATGCATATCCACAGCACCTGTCCTACGTTTCTGCACACGTTTATCAAGAGAAGCTGAAGAGTTTTGAGCCAAGATTCAAATTGAGGCTGAAGGGGTGGGCTTTCTGGTTGAAGTTCCAGTAACAGTTTTGTTATTCAGAGAGGTATGGGGGATGGAGAGCATTGAAAGAGCACAGCAGTATAGCTTCCTTGGTAAAACTATCGAGCCTTCTCCTTTTTCAAAGCCTTTATAATGCCCTCAGATTGTTTTTATATCCCGATTTACTTCAGCTAATATTTGATATATTTGCATATCTGAAGTCAATAACTGAAGCAGATGCAGTGAGATTTTCTGCATTGAATTACTCAGCACTATTTGCATGTTATTATTACACAATACAAAAAGCACACAAACACAGTTTAGGGAGGGTTTATGCAGCCTCCCAGTAACATAAGTATGCCCAACCCATGAGTTAGCAGCTGCATACAAAAAAAAAAGGTGGCCAATGACAAGAAGATTACAACTGAGAGGGGAATCGCTGCAGAGGTCCATCCATACTCTATCTCTAGGGTGTTTTTGTGTTGCCTCATGGCCTGTGAATGTTACACCTTAGCACATAGTAAAAGTCCACAGGGAGGCAAAGTAGTGTCAGGAGGGGAACTCCCATCACAGCGGGGTTCATGCACCCTTCCCACACTGTTTTTCCCTCCAAAAACAGCCCATCCTTCAGGCAATCAGATGTAGCTGTTAAATCCGCTCACGAGGGGTCTCAGTTTAAATATACTTTTAAAAACAAGGATCCAAAAGCGGTTTTCCCAGCGATGTCAAGGACGAACCATTTTAGGATCCCTAAAGAACCTTTCAGTGAACAGTTCTTAAAAGAACCTTTTTTCTTTGTGTTTTAATAATCCAAAGAACCATTTTCTACTATCAATTGTGCAAAATAAGCCCAACAGAGCCCTTCAAGAGGCTTCCTCCCACTTGTGCTGAAAATGCCAAGTTTTATCACTTGAGTACTTTAGTTTATAAACCAAGGGAGCTCACGTGTCTCTGGAGTGTTTATGTATACACAACGATATAAACCGTGGTTAGCGCCAATTAACTGGGTCTGGAGGGCGCAGTGTAAACATGTCAATTTGAGCAGCTAAACACACTGATGTTCTATTGTATACTGAGTTGAATTCATTGGAAAAGTGCTGATGGTGGACGGCTTGTTTATGATGTGCTCTGTTGGGTGGCTGGAGGGTGTAGGACGGTCTAACCCCCACTGACACCCCCAAGCAGAGTTCCTGGGAGGTTCGCACCTCCGGGAGGGATGATTATCCTGTCAGGAGCATCTTCACAGCAACTTAACAGGATCATTTCAAACCCCTGAGTTGTTTTCACAGCCTTTATGGGAATGGTCATTCCAAATGGTCAGAGGGGAATGAAGCAATGCTACATGGGAAAGTGTATTTGAATAACAACAAGGTCTCTGAACTCTGACCTTTAGGTTCTATTCTGGCTCAAGCATCACTTCAGGATGAGTTAAGCTCAATCAAAAGCATTTGTAACATTTGTACTGATAATAAATGTTCCCTGAACAGCAAATCAGCATTAGAAAGATTTCTGAAGGATATACGACAAACAACTGGAGTAATGGCTGCTGAAATCTCAGGTTTGCCATCACAGGAATAAATTACACTTTAAAATATATGAAAACATTTTGAATTTTTCAATCTAAAACCATGCTAACAAATATTGTTGACTCTTGTGGTTATACTATTAAATAGTGCATCACTGTAACCCAAATTAAATATTTTAAGAAAAAGTGGAAAATATTCAAACTAATCTCCTTTGGTAATTAACAATGACAGATTTGCCATCATGTAAGGTTAACTTGTACTGAACCCATATATTCATTTTAAAAAAAGGGGGGAATTTGTGTTCTTAATCATTGCTGACAGTTGCTCTTAAAAGTGAAGGGAATGATTCACTGTGTAAATACAAAGCAGCATGAACACAAACAAATGGGTGGTTTCTCTTTCCTTTTCCCCAAACAGGTAAACTTGACTGACAACTCTTACACATGTCTATGCAACAGGCAGCGAGTTCCTATAAGGAACTTGCAGAATATTTAAATACAGAAGTGGCATGTAAAACACTTCCTCAGAATATGTAAAGGTTAGCAGAATCCTAAGTAAATATAAAACACATCAACAACAAAAGTTGTGTGTCGTTTGCAAGCGCTATAGTGTGATGGATGTTCACAACAGCTGTGCACCAGAAATACTGTGAAACTGATATTGCAGGAAAGCTTCACTTGCCTTCTGTTTTCTTACCTCTAGAAAGCATCTACTTGGTACAGACAACCACAGTATACATTTCCACTTCCCATTTATAAAATTTAAATGTAATTCAGAAATCAACAATAACAATTCAACTTCATTTTTAAAGAACATTCATCACTAAAGTAAATCAGAAGCTTTGTGATGCTGTGAATTCTGCAAGATGAGCTCAGTTAAACTTACAGTGAGTTCTGCTCGACAACCTGACAAAAGCGGGAACAATTAAACGCTGACCCACCAAATGTAAATGAGATGGATTTGCATAATCCCTCAAATGACCCACAACAATGGTGCCCAAAAAAAGAGAGAAAAAAAGACCTACTTTAAACTGAATGATGCACTGATTCTCCATACTTAAACTAATAATCTATGTATAGAGTAAATTAGTATTATAACAGTTGTTCATGTTTTCACTTTTATTTTTAAATAGGAAAAAAATTACTAACACTATGACTACTTAATGTCATACAATTAAAAGAGTATAACAGGAAACCATTAATATAAACTGATTTGGTTCCAGTTACCAAAAATTGGCACACATGTCCCTCTAGTGGCTAATAAAGGTCAGAATCAGAAGGAAAAACAATCAGCGCGCATATATATATATATATATTTCACTGCAATATTAATAAAAAAATATTTAAAACCTATACTACAAACTGTAAATAAAAATCAGGAGTGCACCTACTTTATATGAAAAATATTAAAAGCACTAACAAATATAAAATGTCTGATTATAATTTTTTTTCCCTTTTAAATAAAAAGTTAAGGACCCAGTAAGTTTGTGGATGGATGCAACATGTATCTAACAAACCACTACATGTAACAAAAAAAAGTAGCGATGGTGACAATACACTTATGGTTCATTCTTGGGATTTCCAAACTTTATCCTGTTTCAAAGAAAGACTCTGTAGAGTAAAATAAATAGAGCCATAAAATATTTATAGACACAGAAATATCAAATTACATAAAACATGTATGAAGCATAACATGAATCACTACCTCTTCGTTATCTGGACTGTGCAAGAATCTCTTGACAGCTCCTGTACACTTGAACCAAACAATTCAGCCGAGGCTTTGAACTCTGCCAGAAGAAATGTAACGTGTTAATATACAGACTGACATGACAAAGACTTCTATAATCTTGCTTTTGCAATACAACAACAGCTGCTTCATACCGGGAAAAGAGGGACAACACTGGTCACCGTCTCAGGATCTGCTGGGTCCTTTATCAGAATGCACAGATAGTATATAATGCTGTGCTGAGGTGGAAACATACAAGGGTGATTATTTTGGCTATTTCAAGATCACAATGTCAAACATGCACAAGTGACTGGAGAACACGGCATGTTTAACGTTACCATATAAACAGCCTCGTTGATCACAATGTCTTTCAGCTTGTTCATCTCAATGAATATCGTACTTTCTCGTCCAGATGCATAAGATGAAGAGAGCTGGACACCGAGGGAACCAATTACGAGAAGGGTCTCATTGTCCACCTTCACAAAGTGAATATGAATCATCATCCCAGCCAGAGTGAGGATGATGGCACTCGACAGGACAGTTGTGTTCTAGACATTTAAAAAAGGCATTAGCAGTCATTAATCTAATTTTAGTATTGGAACACGTTTACGAGTTCATATTCTTGCAGTATCAGATGTTCTTACCTCGGTGAAGAAAAATACAGCATAAGCAAATAACCAAACGAAGCAGGTGTAGATCATCACTTTGCGCAAGGACAGTTTCGGTGAGGTGACAGTAAACTCTCTGCAGAAAGCAGAGTGAGTTTGGCAGTCTAAAGAAATCGAGTTGCCATTTATGTCTGTGAACTCTTCCTCGCCCATGATGATCGCAGTCAGAACATTATATGAATAAGGATTTAGGATTAAGTAGCTTTGACAATCATTTGAAAACAAACAGTGGAATCTTCTTATGGGGTATGGCGTTGAAACTAATAGAAAAGTGTTTTCCCGCCACCTAGTGGACTGGGGTGTGAAAACTAAGAATTTGTTCTAGTGTACCTTTTCTTCAGGATAGAAAGGACTATTTAATTTTACGCGAATAAAAAGAGGGCCAGACAGTCAGTTCAGTGGGTTGTTGCTACTGTTGTGTACCTGGATATCGACCATTTATTTAAAATGCATGTTTAAAAAATAAATCAAAATGTGTTGTACAGGTTCTATATCATGTTGAATTTAAGACCGTATATTGTTTAGAATGGTCTAAACGTCTGTCCTTCAGATCTTTGCTGTCATTATTACATTAAATGTTGTCTGAATACAGTTCATACCATAATTTGTATTTACTAAGGATAAGTGACTTTAACAACATAATATTTGTGAAAATGAACACAAGGAACTTTAAACTTCAGGGTACTTTTTTTTAAAGAGTACTTGTTACAGAAATAATATTCTTTAAAATAATATAGCCTACTTTGACAAATAAGTGAACTAAGTTGTACAGGCTGCAATTTACAATGAAATGAAAGTCGAATAGCTTCAACTTTACATTTAATATTAAATGACAGTTAAAACTTTTAATCAAGTACTTCATGTTTATATATTAAATGTACTTTAAAGCACATCAAAACATTAAGTTAAATGTGCTTTCAAAATACTTTGACATTATAAAGTGCACTTTTTAAAAGTTTAAGTGTTAAAAAACATGAGCAATTTCATTATCTGCAGTTTAAAACAATTTTAAGATTAGATAAAGATAAAATTAAGCACATTTTTTCATACAGGAATGCCCAATGGGAAGTTATTCTTCTGCCCCCTCATATGTTCCCCTTGCACAATCTTGTTTTTGAAGTCATATAGCTGTTGACCTCTGCCCACCCCAACTTTCCTGCCACATCCTACCATAGAATGGACTCCGTTTCCCATCTGGCTTTGCGGCTGGTACCCTTCGACTTCCGCTCCAGTGAAAACAAGCCGATCAGCTGATCTGACCTGGCAACAACATTCACCCGAATCTACCGGGGAGGGGAATCATTTTACAAGCTGGTGGGGAAAAACAGTTATCTTGACAGCAACCGGCTTATTAATTTGTGTTTATCAAAGGGTCGTTGTCGTGTGCGATATTTCAGGGAAGACAGCAGCTTGTTTGATGTAAACTGCGGTGTGATTCTGGCTCGAAATCAGCTTGTTTTGTTCGGTCAAAGCTGGGTTGATCAATGTGTTGTTGGGTGAACATACTTTAAGGACAGTCTGTACGATACTAAACAATTATTAATTCTGCTGCATTAGTCATATTTCTAACCCCCTAGTATTTGTAGTCTTTGAATTTGGAGGTGTTTTTACAGACACGTATGCTAAGCTTGGCTAGCTTGAGTAACAAAGCCCAGGACGATAACACCACCCGAATGTAGCTGCTTTCTTAGTGTTTACATCTGCCAATAAATACATGTCGATTGTTGTTGCTTGTAGTTTGTAAGTTTAGACACTTTAGACTGCTTGATCATTTTAAAATCAACCAGAAAGCTAGACAAGTCTGACCTAGTGCCAGTGCTATACGGATGTCAACTATTTATAGTTCATATTGAATATTTGATTTTAAGCCAGTGTCATAATTTGACATCACATTTCGAATTCTAATTATATTCAAGGCAATCGAGTAAGATATTTTGTTTAATATCAGTATATTTGACGCATTGTATCTTATCGCTCTTGTTGATTGTACATTTAGGTTGGTCTCTGCTGTAGTTAGTGCAACTTTGAGGAATAGCTAAATCAAGATTTACTAAGGCATCTAATACTTTAAACTCGGTCGCTTCCGTTCGGTTCGCTACCTCGCCGTTATATTTAGACGTATAATGAGCAGTAAGGGCTCGTCGGTGGAGAAGGGGGTGAACGGCGTCCTGGTTTGTCAGGAGAGTTACGCCTGCGGTGGCTCCGACGAGGCCGCCTTTGAGTGTGACGAATGCGGCAGCCTGCAGTGCGTCCGCTGCGAGCTGGAGCTCCACCGTCAGGAGCGCATGAGGAACCACGACAGGATCCGAATCTCACCTGGACACGTACCCTACTGCGATTCATGTAAAGGGGATGGGGGCGTTCCGAACGGGGGTCGCCTGAGAGCAGTGGTCCGCTGTCAGGGTTGTAAAATCAACCTTTGTTTGGACTGTCAGAAACGGACTCACAGCGGGGTCAGTAAAAGAAAGCACCCTCTCACCGTCTACCCGCCCTCGAAACCTGCGGAGAAGAACTGCAGCACTGGAGATGAACAGCTGGATGCGTTGAAAGCTAAACTGGAGCAAGTCACCAGCTTTCTTCTAGTGGATGAAAAGGAAGATATGCAAGTAAGTCAGCTTGTGTAACTTTTGAACTTTACACCCGTTTTACATTTTATACAACAGGGGTGGAGAACGTTGATCCTGGAGGGCCACTGTCCTGCAGAATTTAGCTCCAACCCTGAAAAAACGTACCTGTATCCTGAAGACCTTGATTAGCTTGTTCAGGTGTGTTTGATTAGGGTTGGAGCTAAACTCTGCAGGGAAACCGGCCCTCCAGGATTAACCTTCCCCACTCCTGTTATACAAGTTAGTTCTGGTCCTCAAATTTGATTGGCTGAGTGACGATAAAAAGGTGCTCATAAGTTAATTGAATAAAGCTAGCTAGACCAGTGGTTTTGAATCCTGGTCCTGGGGACCCACTGCTCTGCACATTTTGTATGTCTCCCTTATCTGACACAATTCAGTTCATGGATCTCTTTCCTAACGAGCTGATGATCTGAATCGGGTGTGTTAAATAAGGGAGACATGCAAAATGTACAGAGCAGTGGGTCCCGAGGACCAGGATTGAAAACCACTGAGCTAGACCCTCCTTTTTTTCTTTTTCTTTTTTTTTTTGGATCTCGCAAATGGAAATGGATTTGTGCTTTTTGTCCCCCCTATATATCACATTTCCTATATTTTAATTTATGATCAAATATGAAATGCTAAAAATAAGTCGTTATAAATATATATTTAAAATATTGTATTTGAAAATAGATAATGACAGGATTGCTTTTTCAATTTTCCGAATTTGGAATTTTCTTAACTCTGTCAGGCGGAGTGGAATGTGAAAAACATAGAGTGGCTTTGGAGTGGAATGATCACAGAACGCCTTGAGCTGGAGGGGAACTTACTGTCGCTCCGCTTCACTCAATTATGTTGTTCCAGACCAGCTTTTAGCCTGTACATTGCATTGTGACAGGCAAAGCCGATATTTTTCTTACTTTAGAACTACTTACTGGAAGAAAATGGCAAATTATAATTTTTTTTCTCAAAATTAAGTTTTTGAGCTGAAAGTTTTGTGCAAATGTTTTATGCAAAATAAACAAACATAATAATAATAATAATAAAAACCTGTGATACAAGGAAAATGTCTGATATTGAGTGAGGTGAAATGTAACACATTATTAAGCAATATGTTCCATTTCCACAACCTGAACAGGTGAAGGATGAGGAGGAGTTTGTGAGGAAATTAGGCTGCAGGTCCGAGGAGCTCTTGAAGGTGGTGTCCATTTTCGGCAACACTGGAGAAGGCAAATCCCACACTCTCAATCACACTTTCTTTTTGGGTCGTGAAGTTTTCAAAACATCTCCAACCCAGGAATCCTGCACCGTTGGGGTGTGGGGAGCATTGGACCCTGTCCATAGGGTGGTGGTTGTTGACACAGAGGGACTCCTGGGGGCAGGAACTAACCAAGGACAGCGAACCCGCCTCCTCCTGAAGGTTCTTGCAGTCTCTGATCTGGTCATCTATCGGACACATGCTGACCGGCTACATGATGATCTTTTCAAGTTTCTTGGAGATGCATCAGATGCGTATCTAAAACATTTCACAAAGGAGCTGAAAGCCACAACTACACGCTGTGGTTTGGATGTGCCCCTTTCGACTTTGGGTCCTGCTGTTATAATCTTCCATGAGACAGTCCACACCAAATTATTGGGCTCAGGTCAGTTTTGGATGTTTTCTACTTTGCTGTCCTTCTTACCCAACAATAATAAGTTAGGAATGACACTGAAAGATAAGGCAAGCAAAATAATAAAAGCATAATACCTCTCTTTTGCACACACTGTAGACAAGCCATCAGAATCGGCCGAGCGGCTTCTTCAGGAACGTTTCAGAAAGCTTGGCCTCTTTCCGGAAGCATTCAGCTCTATTCAGTACCGGGGCACTCGAACCCACAACCCCCCGACTGACTTCAGCGGTCTGCTGCGCAGCGTGGAGCAGCAGTTAGACAACAACACTACACGATCTCCACGGTCTGCCGGTGTCATCTATAAAGCTTTGCAGGTAAAAAAAATTTTCGTTGATAATCTCAATAACACTTTTAGCTCATTAATAATGTGAAAGGGTGGAAGAGTTGGTTTGAAATGTTCTCTACAACTTTTCTCTAAAAACATTCCTTTTTTTTATCTACTGAAGTGGCCTGTTTTTGTCACATGACTATTTACAAATCTTAAGCTCTGGCCTTGACATATTCCAAAGGACATTTGTGCTATTTCTAGATATCAATTGTAATGTACAGTATTTTGTGTGGCTGATCAAGCTCTTGTTCTCCAGGCTTTGAGTGAGTGCTTCAGTGGAGAGATTCCTGATGAGAATCTGGCAAGCAACTCTTTTTTTCCAGATGAATACTTTACCTGCTCCAGCATCTGCCTCAGCTGTGGGTAAGTCTTCACATCTCAGGAATCTCTCCAGTACTGATTTCAAATCTGTTTCACATTTTTAAAGCAACACTCACTTAGAAGAACATACTCTCTGCTGTTCAAGAGTTCGGGGGCGGTTAATTATGAACTTAAAAAAAGTTTTTGTATGTAGCCTCTTAAATTCGCCAAAGCTGTTTTTATTTAATTAAAAATACAGTATAAACAGTAATATTGTGAAATATGATTACAATTTAAAATGACTGTTTTTTTATTATAGTTGTTACGGCCAGTAACCATTTTAAGGCTCGTTATTTCAACCAATTAAATAAAGGACACAGGCCGAACATATGAAAAGACTCCCAACACCTGATGTGAATTGCAAGACGCCTCTTATTTAATTCACTTAAAGATTCAACTCAAACCTCCAGAAAATAATACACAACAGTTCACAAAGAATATTTATAAACACGATCTAATGAATAATAACAAAGAAAAAAATAATCAGCCCACGGGTAGGAAAGCTAAGAAAACAGACTCCTAACTACACCTGTTCTCGAAACAAACTCTTACCTAACTCCCGAAAAAAAATAAGAATAGGTGAGTCTTCCGGACACCTGCTTCCCTCGCTCAGTTCTTACTAAATAAGCAAAACGTGAACTAATAATATAAATACTACCCGCAACTGATAAGTAAAAAGAATATCACATATCAAAACACAAATTTACAAGTTAAACCTAAGCATAACGAAAAGCAAAAATATAGCCTCAAAGAGGCGATGAAAGAGACGCTTGCGGGAACAATGGGAAGCAAAGCCACAGAAAGAGAGAGAGACCGCCATTTATCCGGAATCCTTGATGACGTCACACAACTCTTGCAGAAGGGAAATCCCGCACAACACCACCTATGGGCTTAGAATGTAAAAGTCACACAGATACACGTAACAGTATATTTTAAAATGCAATTTATTTCTGTGATGGCAAAGCTAAATCTTCATCAGCCATTACTCCAACTTATCCAAATTTAATGCATCCTTGCTGAATAAAAGTATTAATTTCTTTAAAAATATATCTTACTGACTCCGAACTTTAAATCGGTATGAACTATAGTAGTTTTGACTCTTGTAATGCAGGTGGAAAATTCCTTGCATTTACACCCTCCTAAAGCCTGTTCTGAATTACATTTTTAAACAATTGTAATTCTAATACTTTGTGGTGTTTTTTTTTTTTAGCTCAGGCTGTAAAAACAGCATGAATCACTTACGAGAGGGTGTGGCGCATGAGGCCAAACACCGCTGCCGCTATTCAGTCCACTATGATAATCGCATCTATACCTGCAAGGTAAGACATAAACAATGAAACACATGACATGACTGTGACAAATGCTCTGTGACTGCCCAGGTCTGATATTATGTGTGCAAATCTGCTATTCCAGGCTTGTTATGAGAGTGGCAAAGAGGTGATTGTGGTTCCAAAGACGACAGCATCCTCTGACTCACCATGGTTTGGCTTGGCCATATACGCCTGGTCTGGGTTAGTCATGTTATTGAATTATATTCGTAAAAGGTGCATTTAGTTCAGTTCATTTACAGTGCACAGCATAAATGAGTACACTCCCTCTGAATAAATATAAAATATGTATTTTCTTAATGATCACTAATATTCATGGAAAGATGGTAAAATTGAAATGTATTAAATATATACTTAATAAAAACAACAAAATAATATATGCCAATATTTTCTGTAAGATAAGTAAATTAGCCAATTTTGTTTAAATGAAAGATTGCAGAAATGAGTGCACCCTAGATTTAATTCAACAAATGTATAATATTCTAGTACTTAGTATGTCCTCCAGAACTTTAAGTATACTGCTCTGACCCTGGTAGTAAAGCTTTTATATACTGCTCTGAATGAGTGCTGAAGGTGTGACTCCCTCACACCTTCAGCACTCATTCATCCCTATATAAAAGCTTTACTACCACTAAACGTCACTGTGGGTACCAAGCACTTCTCACTGTACTCCTCCTCTAGCAACACCAGAACATTTTGGATGCTTTGGATCCAAAATGATTGACTTGGTCTCTTGAGACCAGAGTATGGATTCCCAGAAGTCTCTGTTTTGTAAATATGGGCCTTGGAAGAGGTTAAATGAGTTTATTTTGCTTTGGCTACAGTAGGTAATTCTAGTGGTGACAACAACCATGCATGTCACTTCTGCAGGCTGCGTCATACTCTGTGAGATAAAGTGTCACTTCTTTCATAACTTTTGCCGGCTCTGAGACAGTTGCATGTTATTTCTCCTGCTCTTTTTCTAGCAAAAATTCACTCATCACTAAATGAAAACTTAAAGTGAACACCTGATTATTTCAGGAGCCTTGTCACCAGTCCATTGTTCTTTGGTAATTGATCAAGCAGGCTTGTTGGAACATTATATCTCCAAAGAACCCTAACATGTCATCATGTAAAGAGTAATTGCTGAATTTAAGTTTTAGAGGGGGTGTATTCATTTTTGCTGTGCACTGTAGATGTAAAGGACTAAGTTGGGCTTTTTTCTTTGCAGATATGTGATCGAGTGTCCAAACTGTTCGGTGATCTATAGAAGCAGGCAATACTGGTATGGGAACCAGGACCCTGTTGATACAGTGGTTCGGACTGAGATCCAGCATGTCTGGCCAGGGGTGAGAGTAATCTGCTGTTTATCCCACATATCAATATTTAAATAGGAAAAAAGAACAAGCTTTGTTTACTTTCACGTTTATGTCCCAGTCCGACGGATTCCTGAAGGACAACAACAATGCTGCGCAGAGGCTGCTGGATGGTGTGAACTATATGGCTCAGTCTGTTTCAGAGCTAAGCGTCAAGCCTGCCAAAGCCGTCACTGCCTGGTTAACAGACCAGATTGCCCCTGCTTACTGGAAGCCCAATTCTCTCATCATGGTGAGTATTAATGCTAGGCCATTTTAATGTGGCTTTTTTAATGAAGAGAAGTCTTCACTAAAACACTTAAACCTTTTCTAGAGATGTAAAAACTGTGGAGTGGAATTCCAAGATAATGATACAAAGCACCACTGTCGGGCTTGTGGAGATGGTTTCTGTGATGGTTGCTCCTCTAAGACACGGCCAGTCCCTGAGAGAGGTTGGGGCCTGGCGCCTGTGCGAGTCTGTGACGCCTGCTTTCAAAACAGAGGAATCCCAGAAGGTATACCAGAATGTAGATATTCTGATATAGAGATATAGATAGATAGGTGGCCAAAATTGTGGCTAAAACTGACAGATCTGAAAATATTGACTTTTTTTGCCTCCAAAACATGATTTCATTTCATAATGTTCATGAAACATGCAGATGGTTGCTCTGAGCACAACAAATATCAGATGAAGTGAGTCGTACTGTTTTTATCCACGTAAATTTAATATTTGGTATGTCAACCTTTTGCAGCAATTATAGTAGCACATCTCTCTGGCATAGTGTCGATATATTTTCTGAGAACTTCAACACTAATGTTATCACATGCCTTCTGCAACTCAAGCCAAAGGCTTTCCTTTGAATGTACAATAGCTCTGTCCAGTTTATTTTCCAACTCGCCCCAAGTTTGTTGAGGGGCTAATCCATCATTTTCAGTGTTTCAGGAGATTCCCTCCTTCACAGGTAGTTCTGGCAAAAGTTCGTCTTATGGGTATTGTAACGGCCAATTCAACAAAAACAACTGAAGCCTCTTAAATATGTGAAGTGTTCTAAAACTTTTGGCCACCACTGTATATTTTTTATATATATATAAAAAGTTTGAAAGTACTACACACTTGGTGTCAGATACTGGTGCAACATGTTGTGACATAAACACACACTATTTCAATCCATAACATCATAATGCAATTGTTTTACTTAGAACTACTGGATGCAGCGCTGGAAGAGGAGCAAGGTGGCACTCTGATCGCCAGGAAGGTGGGAGAAGCTGTTCAGAACACATTAGGAGCGGTAGTCACTGCTATAGACATCCCTCTTGGTGAGTTCTTCACTCCTCTAAAAGCCTATAAAAAATTTAACATGACAGTATGTTACTACTAACAAATGCATCAATCTATTATAATGTTAACTAATAATAAACCTTTGGCTTGTTCAAGTAACCTCTTCTGTTATCTTTAGGATTAAGCATTTTAATTTCATAAGAGTTACATACTTGCGCAGGAATTTCTCAGCATATATAAATGATCAATTGCGTTTACCAGGTCTGGTAAAAGACGCTGCCCGTCCAGCATATTGGGTCCCTGACCAAGACATCCGTTGCTGCCACCAGTGCCAACGTGAGTTTAATGTCCGTCTCTCTATCCATCACTGCCGTGCATGTGGACAAGGAGTATGTAACGACTGCTCCCCTGATCGCCGGGCCGTGCCCTCCAGGGGTTGGGACCATCCTGTGCGGGTATGCATCACCTGCAACCAGAAATCTGGAGAGCTCTAGCAGAACCGAACATCACTCTGCATTATAAAACATCCCTGTATGTGGCTACAGCGCTTCAGGATGGGTTGGGAGGGAAAAAGCACTGCTCTCGAACCAACGAATGATTGTTTGAGAGGAACATCTCTGCTTTTTGTCCCAACACCTCATTCACGTCATGGTCTTCAGCTCTACATAAGCTGTTCACAGTTTAACATATGTAATGGCCTACATATTTTCTTCTTTTAAAGGTTAAATCCAGCAAGAAAATAAATCTGTCAAACCCTCGACAATCCTTTGTCTACCATGCAACACGTTACCTGTGGGCAGGCCCAGATGGAACGCTGGAATGAGCGTTTTTGGGAAAATCAGCAGAATGGGTTTAAGCATGGTAGAAAAAAAGAGTGTTAAACATGAAAAGTGCAAAATATTAATTAAGTGCGTTTCATTTCTGTGGCTGCAGATCCATATGGGCCTTCCTGTGGGTTAAGGCAGCTAACATATGGCCTCTACATGATACATAGACCGGTCCTGTTGTGTTGCTCGATTTTCATACCGTCCTGTTGTGTTGCTCAATGTTCAGTTTAAGGAAAGATTCAGTTGCTTTTACCTGTTTAAAACACAAGGTTGTCCATATTGTTTTGCATTCCTTTACCCTCCAAGAAACCCTGGTGTAGATTTTAGATTAATTCCTATTTGTCTCTATTATTTGCTGCCTGTTAAGAAACAGATCAGGCATGATCATGCAAAACTATCAGATGTTGTTCAGCATAATTTAAAGACTTCTTTATCGTTTATTTTAAATGTGTGTACTCGAGCAGGACGTTTTTGTTTGAGGTTTTTAAAAACGGACCTTGAATCACTAACACTGTTGCCGAATCAAACTGCATAGTGACTCTTAACACAAAGCCATGATGAAACCACACAAATGATGTGGCTCTGCATTATCTGTAAAAAGAGATGCCAATCCACATAAATCTCATGTTATCGTATGGCAGTTGCTCTTATTTAGCCCCAGGTCATTGAATGTTTTGTTGGCCAAACAAATAACTCATTACGTAGAATCAGGTTATCGTAGGCTCAGTGAGGCATGTGTGGATGACCGAATATGACTGACACAGACACAAGAAACATGAATATCATTTTATGTTATTTGCACCTTGTATGCCAATTAAATTAAACTTGAGTACCTCTAAGAGTGTGGCTTAAATATAAAATTGTGGAAATGCATATTTGTACTGAAAGGGACTGTTTTCTTATTTGTCCATAAAATGAAATTCCATGGGGTCCAGTGTTGTTTTTCATTTTATGGACTAAAACAGTTAAAACATTTGAACAAAGTTTGGATTTATTTTGAATTGAAGAATGGTTTTCCTTTGTTTTTTTACAAAAAGTTCCAGCACATTTCAAGTAAAATATTTCCAGAAAAACAACATAACATGAAATTGCACTTTTAGGAGGAATGTTTCAAGTGACCATAATTTAGACCTTATATTTAATAAGCTTTTCCAACAATTAATCTATTGATGACATAACGGACAAGAAGTATTCTGAATCCATCAGAGTCTAATCTAGAATATTATGGAAAAAGAAAAACTAAAGGCAAATGGTAAAATGTCAAGATTTTGGTCAGTAAGACACAGTAACAATGATGTATTTACCACACAGCAACCTGTGTTTTTAGATGGCAAATGTTAGCACTGACTCTCCAGTGTTAGACCGTCCTTATAGTCTTTGTTGTAAGAGTAGTAGTACAGATCATGTCGGACAGCCATAAGGAGTCCAGGAAGTCCTCTACTACCACCCAGCTGGGAGGAAAACACCACATTTGGGATCGAGTCTTTCCCTGCAGGGTGAGGTGAAGGGATGGTCCTGAGGAGATGGCTGTCATGGAGGCTCCAGAGGCGAGTGTAGCAGTCCTGACCCACTGCAAACGGCACACAATGAGATGCGTTACAAGCGTTGCGATTGAACTGAAACTATGGTTTCAATTAAAAAAATATATACCAGCAAGCAGCAATCCTTCTGGCTCATTGACATGAATGGGTAGGTAGGCATATTCATTGAAGTGTCCTTCATACTGTTTGACGGACCGCTTAACACGGATGTCCCACAGCTTTATCTGTTCAGCGACAATATAAAGGGAGAACAAAATTAATAATTCAATGCTCTAAATTGTTATTAATAGCATGATGGTCTGTGGTCATTTTAGTTGTTTATCAGACAGACCTTGCCCAGCATGTCAGCAGCGAGGAGGTAGTTCTCATCCTGTAGCAGTTGGACCGAGGTGATGGCTGACTCCTGGAAGAAGCGGCTGGTCTTCCAACCCTGACCGCGACCCCTGTCACGCTGACGCAGGTCAATGCTGAAGATCTCTCCTGAGCGACAACCGTTGAACAACACGGGAGCCTAATTTACGAGATGCATGGCACAAAGTGTCACACAGATATCTTTGCTCACATGCATAAAGTAAAAAAATGTGAGAAGATTGATAATATTTACAAAAGCTTATTATTAAGAGCGTCAGCAGCACCACATGCATACATTGTGCTACTCTTGTGAACAAGCTTTGAAGACTGTCATGGAAGAGAAGAAATTGTTGAATAAAGTCATTTTTATTTTATTTTCACACAAAAAGGTTTCGTAGCTTCATAAAATTAAAGGTCATTGCACACCGAGTCTGAAATTTTCGCATGCGTTTTTCCGTATTCCCCACCCTTTCCTATCAAAATGCACGCTACGGATGCAAAAACGCAGAAAATCGAACCTGATCCGAATTTTTTTTTTGACGGACGAAAGTTTCGGAGGCAGTGTGCAAACGTGATTGACAAACGTGAGGTCATATTTATTTTTTAATGTGTGAAAATTTCGGACTCAGTGTGCAGTGACCTTCAGGTTGAACCGCTGATTTCACATGGACTATTTTAACAATGTCCTTCCTACCTTTCTGGGCCTTGAACGTGGTAGTTGCGTTGCTGTCTATGCAGGGTCAGAGAGCTCTCGGATTTCATCAAAAATATCTTAATTTGTATATTCTTAGTAAAAAGTGCTGCTGGGGTGTAAAAAATCCATTAAGCAGTGCTCTTTGGATGCGGGATTCTTTCGTATCATCAAAAAAAAAAAAAAAAAACTCATAAATCCAAGGCACTCGAATAGTGTGAAAAAATTAAAAAGACTTTATTCACATGGCCTTTATTCAAATGACAACACATTTGTGCACCGACGCGTTGCGGCTAACTCACCTTCATCAGGGTGTCAATTTACAAACACACAGAGTTAATTTAAGCAATCAGTTCATCACATGACGTACTACATCATGTGATGAACTGATTGCTTAAATGAACTCTGTGTTTGTAAATTGACACCCTGATGAAGACAAGTTAGCCGCAACGCGTCGGTGCACAAATGTGTTGTTTTTAAATTCTAAAGCCATGTGAATAAAGGCTCTTAAATTTTTTCACACTACTTGAGTGCCTTGGATTTATGAGTTTTTTTGATATCTTAATTTGTGTTCCAAAGATGAACGAAGGTTTTACGGATTTGAAACGAAATGAGGGTGAGTAATTAATGACAGAATTTTCATTTTTGGGTGAACTATCCCTTTAATAAAGGATTTTTTTAAAATATAATTTTGCATGAACTTCGTATTTAAAATTGTTACGCATATCAAAGGTGCACTCTTTTTTTCGTGTGTTGTCGACTTGGATTTGTTCTCAAATTTAGTGGTATGGATGCAGCATTACACAATTACACAATCATTAATTAATTCTGTAAAATGCTTTAATGAGGTAAAAATGACTGAAAGCACTTTAAATTATAGTAATATTGAGAGGGACTGGAAAGGAGGCGGCGACAGAAAGAGACAGATATGATGCAGGTTAGACTCAAAACCACAAGCATGTGCACCACCATTGCGCCATGGCCACGACTTCATGGTTACTTGGGATGAAAAATCATTGTTTTTTTCTCACCCTCAGGGCAAACTGTTGAGCTAAAACATCACTGCCTGCGAGGTATGTCGCTCTGCGTCCAGTCACAGCATCCGTCACAATCACTTGTCGAGAAAGGCCTAGATATACAAAAGAAATCTAAATATATAAACAGTAAATTGTCATAATATTTTGCAATATTACTATTTTTACTGTATTATTAGCCACGGTGAGCATAATTTTCTTTCCAACAGCATATAGCAGAAACGCATACAAAAACTCACCAGTGCTGAAAGTTTTATCAGCCTGTGGGTTGAGGCACCATGCACATGACCAAGCTGTGGAGATCTTAAAACTGCACAGCATCCCTGGTTGATCTGATGAAAAAAGTCATTTCAGTTTAATAAAAGGAAAACAAATAACAAGTGTTTTTTCATTTAAAAATGTGGGAGACCCAAAAGGAAAAGATTTGTACCTGGATTGAAGTTGCTGAAAAGAGAAGCAGGTAATAAGCTTACACAGCCTGGGGTCTGAGAAATGCCCACCAAACACAACCTGAAAAGACTTGTCAAGAAACACTTCCTCATCGATTAGAGATGTTTGTGACTGCTTTATTTGATCAATTGTCATTAATAAAGTAAATATGCAGGTATGCTCCTATTGTAATGATATAGTTTACGCACTTTATTCAAACTAAGAGTTATTATTTGATCTACATTCATAAGTATTTTAGAATTAACAAAGTGAAATCTGAATGAAGAAAGACTAAGTTTTAAAACTAAGGATATTAACCAATGCCAATAATTGCATATCATAAGAATATAGTATGTAAAGTCCTTCTTGCACCTCCACATCTGTTTCGTGGTAATGTTAACAATTTGTTGACCATTTATTTTATTGGCCACTGATTGTGAACATTTCTAAAAACTGACTCCCCATTACAATTTCAAAATAAGCATAAAAATAATTGAAGATTTAGTTTTTAGTATCTAAAATGTTTGAAGGATACAGAACATGAGAGTCTGTATGTGTCACAGATGCCCAGCACACAGAGTTCACCTGAAACAAAATAAAAAGGAAATAGTTTTCAGTACTATCAAACTGTTATTTTTGGTGAAAGGAATTCATTTGAAATTCCCCTGGTTACCTTGCGGTTAGTGAAATAAAGGTTATCACACATCTCAACCGACAGAGAGCCTTTTCTGCAGCCGTGGAAATTCATAATGCCGTACTTGCAGCCTCCGTGTGACACATCATTTACTGTGAAGACTCGCTCACAAGCTGAATCTGCCTAATAAGATTCATCCAGAAAAAAAAAGGAAAACACAGTCAGTCTGCCAAAACTTAATCTTCCTTCTGCTAGTTTTTCAAAGAACAGACAACTGGAGGCCAAAACCTCCAGCAACACCTGCCAGCAATCCATTTCCATGAAAACAAAGAGTAACCCACAAATGGTTTGACTGTTCTCAAGTTGCCTGTCCTCAGCATAACAGGCTGTTTTTCCACTGAGAACACATTTAAATGGACAGAGTTGCCTCAGAAATCAAGTTTCAAGTTTTTCCATTAAATGAGAGGCTTACAACAATAAGATGGAAGTTATCTGTGTTCGGGCTGGTAGAGTTGGAGCTCTGCACCTCCAGCCTGTGACGTTGCATCCCGCTGACTTTCATTTCATGGATCAACCTGCAAAATGAGAACACCCTAGGAATCAAATTCATTTTGGGATCCATTTTTTTTCCTGGCCAAGTACTTTCTGAAAAACGTTGCATCCATAAGATATTTTATGTCATACCTAGAATAGGAGCTTGGGGGCAGCAGACCCAGATGTCTCTTCTGTAATAGCAATGCAGAATTCAGCCCAGTCCTGGGAGCTTTCTGAACATATAAGGGAAAAACGAGGAGAAAGTGATTCACTTGCACATCTCAATACAATGATTTATTACCAACAAAACCCATCCAGCTACTGCAGATATGCTTGTCCATAAAACACACATAGATTTTTCTCAAAGAACTTTACAGTTGGAATTCAGTTCAAAAATGTGATACAAGCATTGAGGAATGTCCATATAAACTACATATACATATAGCCAGAGGACATATTCAGTAATTCCCCAACTCACCTTCCTAGGACCATCATCCTCTGCCAGCAGCGCTGATCTCTTTTTCTCCTCTTCCTTTTTCTGAAGTCCTTCTTTTGTCAGAGGGTTACAGTTGTTGTGCCCAGGCAGCAAACGAAAGTAGCGGTTTTTCTCTGGGTCAAAGTAGAAACCTGGCAACTCTATAAATATTAATTGTTAATGGTTAAGTGAATCATTTTGGACTGACAGGAAAAAAGACGTAAAGGGAGATGAAGTAAGTAAAAGTTCACCTGGTGCAGATGAAGATGCTGAGGATGAACTTGCAGCACTGTCAGAACTAGAAAAAATTATAATGTTAATGGCTAATATAAAGTTAAATACAAGCCTAACTGAAAATAATCCAACTAAAATTTCACCGGAAGGAACTGACCTGCCAAAATCACTGACTCTAGGTCTCAATACTTCAGTATGATTGTTCACTAAAATAATGACTCACCTCACGTTGTTTCAAACCTGTATGAGTTTCTTTTGTGGAACATAAAAGCATGTTATGCAGAATGAAAGCATTCACTTTGACTGCATATTTTGTCCATCCAATAAAAGTGAATATTACTGAGGCATTCTTTCTGCTTGACATCACCTTTTGTGTTCCACAGAAGAACTTAAACAGGTTTGCAACAAAATGAGGGCAAGTAAATGACATCATTTTCATTTAAAGGTGTGTCTAGATGAAAAAATGATATACTGTCTGTGATATTTACCTGTATTCCTGCTCATCGTGGGCTGAACGGTGTCTGCCCCGCCACTGTGACTGATTATGGTGTTGGTGACGGTCCCTGCCACTCGATCGCCAGTTCCCCCGCTTCATTTCTACTTCTCAGGAGTCATGCCAGTAGCCTATATCTCAAAACAGATTAATACCTTATATATATATATATATATATATATATATATATATATATATATATATATATATATATATATATATAGGGAAAATTGTGTATTGCTTTTAGGTTTAGCACATATGAAGGAAAACCTAAACCTTTTGGAGTATTATTTAGAAACTGAGCAGTGATGAAAAACAGATTTGTTATGGAGCTGAACAAGGAGCTAACATGCTAAGACTACTATTATGAACACGCACGTAACTCGTGCGTTTATGTTAACGTTTAGTCTTGCAGAAGATAACTCACGTTCATATACTGATTAATCGCTGAAATAACTTGTAAACTTTATGCAAAAAGGAGAGTCACAATAAACTTACCTGATAAAGAAGCACTCGTGCTGACTTCCTGTTTGGAAATATGATTTCCTCATGACACCGAGAATTCCCGCCTCCTTACTGTTCATTGGTCGAACCCTGAGACTTTGCGATATTGAAGTAATGTGACTGGATAATGAGCTGTCAATCACGTTAGGAGCCGTCTCGGTGACATACAGAAACATACACGAAATTAAAGTAATTAATAAACATATAAATAGTTATAATCAGCACGATGTAACTGTGTTTTAATTATGATCGTTATATATGTATTTATATTTAAAAGAAAAACAGAAAAAACAATATAGGGAAACAAACATCTATACTGTTTATTTACGTTTACTTATATTATCATATATAATAGTGTTAATGAATTAAATTACATTTTTATATTTAAAATAGGCCCTATATAAATCTCCAAGCACAAACTGTGTAGTAATGTAGCAACTGCAATAATATAATTAAAATAAAAATCTAGTTAAAACTGACAGATGAATGTTATTTTTCTAAAAGCTACAGGAGGCTCTTATTCTGCTGCTGAATGTAAAACAACCCATGCAGTTTGCATACATAGCATTACTTTATCTCTCCAACTTCCAAACAAGTATTCTTAAGTAAAGATTTTGAAATATTTTTTTATAATTTTGACAGCTCTCGGAAGCCACGCCCAGATTCTGATTCCTAGCATTGTATTGGCCAGACTGCCGGACACTGAGGTCCGTATTGGCTGCTTTTCTTTCACAAGGTTCCCAAAGAACTCAGAGATTTGGAATATTGGGTTACAGTGTGGCAAAATGGCGACTGTCATTCAGAATCCGCTGAAAGCGTAAGTAATTATAAACATTATTTTCGCAAATGTGCTGGATTCCGCATGATTTAGAGTGTGGGTGCAAATCGAGTCTCGAATAGGACTGTATGGACCGTGCATTTTGTATTTCAAGGAATTCTGTCCCAAACGAATAACTGTTTAATCCATGTAGTTTGGCTTTGTGTGGGTGTGAAATGTATATATACATATGTAAATACACTAGAAGCGTTGTGTTCGGATATTCATTCTGCAAATATGCAATATATGTGTCTCAGCATTCAGCCTCTGATGGTCAGTGTTAGTGCAGCCTTATTTCGGATGCAATGCTTTGAGAGTGTAACGTTACAGACTCCGTTGACTTCTTTGCAGGACACCTAGATAAAGCCTCAGCCATATATGAAATCTGTCGGGATGAGCTGTCATATGACTACACGACCGCGCTGTATGCCACGCTAAACAACTTATAACGTAAAATAATCATTTAAAGATTTAGATGCAACGTGGTGAAGTAAATTGATTATATGTTTCGGTTGCATTATCGTTTTAAAAATGCCTATAAGAAGACATCGAATAATTACCCCGTTGTGGCCTATGGAGAACTGACAGACCCAGTCTAATTGGAAAGTGGCAAGTTGCAGAACGAGTAAAATATGAAATATGTGCATTTGCTTAAGAATTAATTAGATAAGTTTCTCTAACGCGCATACAGCTTTCAGCTGCATCAAGCTCTTTCGTTTTTGTGCACTCGCGCGATAGTAAACATTACATCGGATATTGTTTAATATACATTGATATTTGATGATATATTATAGTAATATAAACAACAGGCTAATAATCATGAAGTCAAGAGATAAGTGATGCATAACAATGGAAGTCCTGTCCTGTTCTCTGTTGTTTGTCTGTTGAAGTGCATGTGACAGAATTCCAGGTTCTATTACATTATATTTATTAGTGCGTTAAGAAGAGGTTGCCCTTATTACTGGGATTTGTCAATACCTTTTGGTGTAGACTGAGTAGTCCTGATGTGGAATATTGTTGGAATTGGTTTTAAATATTTGATTTCTAATAATCTGTCATCTTGACATTAATAAAGCAAATATATGTCACCCTTTCAATTTCACATATATATCTTACTCCTACATTGCATAGTGAGTGGAATATTTGTAGCTCTGCAGGCATTTAAAACAAAGAAAATACTCATGCTATATAATAAATGTTATTACATTTATGCAATATCTAGTCATGTTTTGTAACATATTCATTATACGTGTGTGTATTGCATGACTATAAGTATTTATTTTCTTTGGTCATGTCTTATCTTGCAAAGGAGTGAGCTAGGATTGCATCTGGTGCCTCCTCAAAAAAAGAAGAAGGTTGCATTACACCCTTGGATTCATACCCACCTAAATCATAGTTACTTTAGTGATTCATCTCCATTCAAACTCAAGCTGATTTGTCGATGTAAGTGTGTACACTGAGGGGGATGCACCATCTCTAAATGCTGTGGTGGAGCAGATTAGCAATATCCCAGGATCCCTCAGTACCCATCTGTTCTGATGACTAGCCGCAGAGATGTCAGTGGGCAAGAGACAGGAGCCCCATCTGCTCCAGATCAGGGACATAAAGCTCCCCTCCCATCCCACCAAAAAGACATCAGGGGGTCACCGGGAGCAGGAAAAGGAGCCATATACACCTGTCTGAGCACACTTTTATGTTTTTCTATTCTAATACTTTGCTATAAAAAAGTAAGCATTTTCCTTTATTGTGTTATGGAGGAATCTGTGAATGTTGAATTTGGTTAACAAAGACTGTTGCTGGTGTAATTTGACTGTTTTGGCTATGCTGTTTTTTCTTTCTCTGTAAATCTCATTATGTTGCCCAGGCAATTAATGTGTTTCTTGTCTGGTTGCTTGTTCGTTGTGAATGAGATTACTTCCCACCGCCGTTAAACACAAGTGTTGTTTTCTACCAAGGAGCAGTCATATATATACTGTGTTCAACAGCATTTAGTCTATTCATTTATTAGTGTCTGAGAGGGGTCAGGTGGTTTGCATTTGTTTCATCCCATATAAATTGAAGGGGCGTTGAGGGGGTGAATATGTGGGGTTTAGGTTAAGGCGCTTGCAGTAGCCTGCTCCCTTCCCCCCATCTTCGCTGTCTGGATGCATTTCGCTTTCGCATTACAACTGCACTACAAACACCGTTGAGCCCGAGGTCTTTGTGTGTCCAGGAACAGGGGTTTGTGCCGTGATAGACTCCACTACTCTAAACCCTTTTCCTGTTTAGCATTTGTTTCTTTTTGTATATGCCGTACATGTTTTTAGTCAGCTGAAATAATATGGCTTGAAAAAGAATGGAAAAAAATAAATAAACTGAAAGGAAAGCATATTTTACATGCCTCTCTTCATTCGATCCCATAATCCATTTGCAAACAGTCTAGACCTCTACATCACCTTTTTTCTTTTCTTTTTTGAAAATAAAGACTAAATATTTGCTAACAAGGCTGACAACTGCACACTTCAGGACTTCTTCAAGCTCTTCTGCCCTCTCTCTTGCTCAAGGCCCTTTCTTTATTCACCGCTGAGGGGTTTCTCTCAGAATGTGAGTGATATCATGAAAGCACAGCGGTCTGATGGGGCACCTATGTTTAGCTTCCTCACAGCCTAGATTTGCTTCAAACTCTTCCAGACTGACTAAAGAGGTTCACAGCAGAGCTGAATTAGGCATTGCATTTCCATTACAGTCATACATGATTTCACAAAAGATTCATAATAAATCGTAAAACTACAATTTCTGGGTACAACTTGCATGTGAATTGCCATCAGAAAAGGAATCTTCTAAATACTAGTAAAAGCTAAATAGAGTAAAAGCTTCAAGTTTGTTTAACTGTACATGATTTGCCTTTTGAATAGGGATAGGAGGACATTGAAAACTAATATAATACACTACCATAAGTTTGGGGTCAGTAAAATGAAGAAAAAGTAATAATAAATCAATTCAGTTGAGATGCATTGAACTGATCAAAAGTGGCAGTGATTTTTACACTGTTACAAAAAAAAATCGATGTCAAATAAATGCTGTTGTTTTTAACTTTTTATTCATCAAAGTATCATATTAAGCAGCACAACTGTTTTCAACATTGATTATAAGACAAGTTTCTTGAGTAAGAAATCAGTATGATTTCTGAAAGATCATGTGACACTGAAGACTGGAGTAATGACGGCTGAAAATTCAACTTTACAATCAATGGAATAAATTACAATTCAAATATATTAAAATAGAAAACCATTGCTATAAATTATAATAATATTTCACAACATTACTCTTCTGTATATTTTGAAGAGGCCTCATTCAAAAATATTACAAAATCTTACCGACCAAACTTTTGAACAGTATATATTTCCAATATTTAGTTAGTTCACCCAAAAATGAAAATTCTGTCATTAATTACTCACTCACATGTCGTTCCAAACTCGTAAGACCTGTGTCGGAGAAGAATTGTTGAATAAAGTTGTTATTTTTGTTTTTTTTGCACGCAAATTGTATTTTCGTAGCTACGGATGTCACATGGACTATTTTAACGATTTCCTTTTCTGGGCCTGCGAACATTTCAGTTATATTGCTGCCTATAGAGAGTGAGAAAGCTCTCAGATTTCACCAAAATACCTTAATTTGTGCTCCGAAGATGAACAAAGGTTTTATGGGTTTGGAACAACATGGTCCCGATATATCACGTAGTGCTAAAAATGACAGTAAAAATAGTCTAGGTATGGTTTATATGCCATTAAACAAAAATGAAACCTGCAATTAATGATTAAAATTAATTGAAGTTACATTGTTAAATGCCTAAATTCTATGCTTTTTGGTATGGTCACTTGGATTAACATGGTCATTTGGATTTGAATGTGGTGCACTTAGTGCCCTGGGTGTTCAGAGAGAGAGAGAGAGAGACTACAGCTTCTGTTTTCAGGCTCTTCATCTCCCCATAGACACACAGAAAGGAGCCTGACTGTGATGGATCACTCTCTTCTCACTATACACTGTGGAGGGCAAATCTCTATTCATATCAGCACCTTCCTATCCTCCGGTGCACTACAGACTCTTTTAAAATACCCATACAATCACTTAAAATGCTTATTCTGTTTGGAGAGAGAGTTTAATTTAAAGTGAGAGGTTTTAAGAGGTTTCGAGGTGATGTAGCAGATCAGATCATCACAGAAAGCCCCGCCCCCAAATTAGCACCATTGGTTGAGCCAAATGTTGCTGTGTTTAACATAAAAATTGTGCACTTCATCTGGAAATCTGGATTTATGATGAAGCATTTGTAGTGAGATTTCTGAATGAGTAGGTGATTTGAACAAGAAAGCCATATGAATAAAAAAAATTATGATACAGCATTTCAGTGAAAGCAGATCTTGTTTATTTGCACTGATGAAAAGCTTCCTTAAGAAGTGCTTCGAGACAAGACGTCTCTGTGCTCGTCTGTGCTAACTAATGAAAGCTTAATCACATTTGGAGAGACGGTTTACAAAGCACGTGTCTAATTGAAATGCAGTGCTGATTATCACGACGGTATGCATATGTATTTGAAAACGAACAACAATTCTCTGAGCAACGCCTACCTAAGCCAATGATTATTCATGGACACCTGTCCTTAGAGAGACCATTCGGATTAAATCAAACTAAAGGGGTCATTTGAATATGAAAGACATCTTCTACATCCTTAAGAAGTGTGGCTATGTTCTTTTGAGACACAAAGGAGACACCCCTGTTGTTCAAGTAATATGAATATAGACCCTGGCTGAGTAAAGGGGCCTTCAGCCTCTGAGTTACACACAAAACTGTGAATGAGCCGCAGCTCTGCTCTATTGAATAAAGAATAGGTATTAATTTCCTAAGAGCAGCCCAGGCACAAAGCACATGGCTCAGTGCAGAAGGTTCATTTACAGTTTTCATCGAGGCTGAAACAGGCTGATAGAAAAACGCTTGTTTACAAAGGCATTTGAATTGGATGTGTGAAGGCTGAATAAATGTTTAGTCTGCAGCTAATTTTCTTTGCTCTACCTCTCAATGAGAACATATTGTCTGCTGCTTTTCGGTCAGACTCAGCTGTGTATTTTCCCTATTTATTCCTATATATTCTTCAGAATTTTTTTAAGCCTTCTTGTAGCTCAAAGAATAAAGC
Source organism: Barbus barbus (assembly GCF_936440315.1). Taxonomy (NCBI): domain Eukaryota; kingdom Metazoa; phylum Chordata; class Actinopteri; order Cypriniformes; family Cyprinidae; genus Barbus; species Barbus barbus. Next base: position 17,800,286 of record NC_136752.1, read on the forward strand.
TTCTGTAAAGGATAAAATCTTCTGCCAAATGCATGAATGTAAATATATTAATCTTCTAAATCAAATATTGGTTCTAACAATCAGTGCCACCATTTATTCTCAAGTAAGAAACATTATTATTAATAATTTATATCATATAATATATAGTAACAACAATCTTGATAAATCTCTAGTAATATGAAAATGTGAAAATAATAACATACATAACACAACCAGAAATACAATAATAGTTACCATTATTATTAATAAAAATAAGATAATGCTTTTATTGTTCAGTATAATTTTTTAAATGATTATTTTGTCAAAATGCAAAAACAAAGTAATAAAGTTCTTTTTAATAATAATAATAATGATCATTTATTTAATATTAAATATTTTATTGAGTATAAATATACAGAATTTAAATTATGCATAAATAAAAAGAACAAATGATTGAATCAAATTATAATTGTTATACTGGTAATTATAAAAATGAAGATAATCATATTTTCATTGTTGCTGTATGAGGATTATTCTTTGTTATTTTAGCAAAATGCAAAAATAAAAAGAGTTTCACATTTTGTGTATCGAACACTTAATATTTAGTAATATTTTAGAATGAATAATCAAGCAATTAAAGAAAATGAGTTTCGCTCTTTTCTTTCTTTCTTTCTTGAATTCAATAATATTTGTTTGGTGATTTCATTTATTTGAATGACTTCTTTAACAATTAACAACATAATCTGTGCAAAATTAAGGTCTGGGCTTTTTTTTTTTTCATTCATCATGCATTTAGATGTTTTGCACTGGTCTTTAAAACCTCTCAGCTTACAGAAGATTTGAAATCCATAATGCCTTGTTATGACACCTAGCTGAATGTTTACTCTTAAACATTCCAGTGTTGTACCAACCCACAATTTTGGTGAGCTCACAAAGACTGTGCGAAGCCCAGCTTTAACCTTTCACTTTCAAAGTCACATTTCTGTTTCCTGACCACACACTTGTAAAACATGCATCATCTGTAGTAGCTTCATGCTCTTAGGGTTGGGAAAATCAAATACTGTGACAGATTTAATAAACATCCCTTCTATTCTTCTCAGTCCATAACTAATCGACATTAAAAGAGTAAAGATCTCAACGACCTTCAAGAGGCTTTCTTCATCCATGCCTCCAGGGAGGTGGCAGAGAGAAAACGTGTCTTCCAACACACCCGTCTAACTGTTTACATAACTGCTCCACTCTGTTGACCAGAGTCCTTGCCTCGAGTGTAATACAGGAGGCCGTGAACACACGGTATGTTTATAGTAGAGGTTTTGTATGGGGGAGGCTGTATGAAGCGTGGTGTCTGTCCACACACAAGCTCTCTCCTTAAGATGGTGCTGATAGACACCGTCATCATCAGCCGCTCACTGGTAAGCACTTGTCATCTCTAGGGGCTGTTATGGTTTTGTTTAAGGTGCTGAAAAGTAGTTATACATCGGCTCTGAGAGGAAACTTGAGTTGAGAGCCATCAGGGCCGTTTAGTCCAGTGGAGCATGTTGATGATTATGGTGATAGCGGCTTTCCTACAGGTCGTGGGCGCTCTAATGCGGGCCTCTGTCACTGCAACTTACATAATGACTCCTGCAGTCTCCTGATGATAGCACAGGCATTTCGTTTCAGGGAAATAATGCTCACAGGAAGCCCAGGAAAAAGGGTGCAGTGGAATATAGTGAATGCTGGAGGAAGGAAGAAATGTAGATGTAATCTGGAGGTTTTCGAGATGAATGACGAAAAGAATCTAGAATTCAACAGCTGATTTGGGAGATGATACTGTTTTGGGTAGAGACTGGTAACATAAGAAATTTAATGATTCTGGTTTCAGTTTTGGTTGGTTGGCTTATTTTAGTCATTTGACATTCGCAATGAAATTCATATTTATTCCATGTAGCAATATCTCACCTAAACGCATACAGTACTATTCTGTCATCATTTACTCACCCGCATGTCATTTTAAACTTGTATGAATTACTATCTTTTGTGGAATACACACACGCACAAACATTTTGAAGAATGTTTGGACAAAAACAGCTGAAACAATGAAAGTCAATAGGGTCCAAAATAGGGGTGTTGCAATTTATCGGTATTGACTGTGATATTGTAAAAGTTAAATATCGATTTTGTGTTAATAATACTATGCATACAGTAATACTGTAAATAACTAACTTGGAAATTAGTATTTGAAATTTGGAAATGGGTTGACACGCCAACCAGTTTTCAAATTAGTTGGTGTTGGTTTTGTAACACACTGGTTACTAGGGCTGTGCGATATGGACATAAACCCCAATTTCTTTGATCAATTTTGCGATTTCGATTTTAATCACGATTTTTGATACACACAGACATGCTTTACAGTCATAAATGCATTCAGTGTGAATTTGAAATATATTTCCAAAAGAAAACCAATTAGAGTTTTATCAAAAAGCTGTAATGTCTCTAGAACAGACACATGGCAAAAAAAAAGGTCCAGGGATTTTATTAAATTTTTTGCCATGCATTGGTCAAATAAAAATACGCACCACATACACATACAATCGGCTTTCATGACGATTTCGATTAATCGCATGGTTCTGAATAAGAACTGGTTCTCAATTCTCTAAGCTACTTTTGGGAGAAGACTAAGCTATCAAATGTTAGTTGTCTCATTTGTCTTTCTCAGGCCTTTGCTTTTCATACCTGCCTGCTCTTTTTCTCTCCTGCTCCCTCCAAACACTGAGGCTCTTTGTGTCACTGTGCTGGGTTGGAATACTCCTCTTTGTCCAGCCCAGCATTCCTCACATATCTGTGTATCCTCTAGTCCAGAGAAGAGTGATCTAATCGAAACAGGAGGCAGTTATGGGGAGAGAAGCCATGCAGGCTGACTCAGGTCCAGTGTATCTCCTGTCTTTCTGTTTGGAAGTTAGTAGTCACATCTCTGTGCCTTTTGAGACCTAGAGAATGAAATGGAGAATACTGTGGGGAAGTGAATTGTGAAAAGAAAGCATGACCCAAAGGCTCAACAGCACAAAACACTTGAAGCTGTATTGATCCTTATCTTTTCCAAAGCAAGCTCTTTACAACTTAACATCTTCGTAATCTGGCTAATGTATTGAAGTTTAGCCTGCAATGAGATACTATTTGGGTACTATTAACTAATAGTTGAAGGTGGCACAGAATCACTTTTAAATGACCCACACTAGTATGGACTGGCATGGTTGATGCTAAAACCAGGTTTCCTCTCCAAATGTGTCTTCCACAGGCTTGGGGACCAGTTCTACAGGGAGGCCATTGAGCACTGTCGCAGCTACAATGCCCGCTTGTGTGCAGAGCGCAGCGTACGCATGCCCTTCCTGGACTCTCAGACGGGCGTAGCTCAGAACAACTGTTACATCTGGATGGAGAAGCGGCACCGGGGGCCAGGTAGGACGTTCTGCATTTACCTTTAAAATAACATTAACGTTGAGATTCAGAATGAAAAGTTGACCAAAAAAAGAAAATTCTTTTATTATTTACTTACCTCCATATTGTTATAAAACTGTATGCTGTTATTATTTTTATTATTATACATTTTATTTATTTATTTACTTATATTTTGTGGAAGAGAAAAATACATATTTGTTAATAGTCTTCACAAAAAAGGGATATTTTCCATACAGTGACTGTTCACAGTCTGTTAAAGGAGTCATATAACATTATTTTATTCTAATAACATTATTGTTACACGATGCTGATGTAGGAAGGCAGGAAGACGTGGGATTCTGAATAATCAGGTTCTTTAATGGAGTAAACGTATTCAACAACAGGATAAACAGCGTAAACATAACTTTAAGACACAACGGAGACGACTACTGAACTCAAGGCTTATAAAGAACACAAACTAATGAGGAAACAAGATGATTAATACAAGACAGTTGAATGGAATAAATGATGGTTAACTAATGACAGGAAACCGACCAAATAAGGACAAACAGGAACTAAACCGAAACCAAACCGTGACAGTTATTTGGTGTAATGCAATGTATTTACATGGTTTAAGGTTAAAAAAACACATTATTTTCCACATACCATACATTATTGTTGTTACTCTCTGCCTCGCCTTTCTGAAACGTCGTCGATTTTTACAAAGGTCATCGTTCTGAAAACCGAGGTGTGCTTTATATTATATTATATTATATTATATTAGAATTAATAGAATGTATAGCAAAACACACACAAGGCTTATGTACAAATTGAATAATATTATATAACAAAACACATACAAGGCTTATATACAAATATAATAATATTATAAGACATTTATTAAAAGCTAAATAAATAAGTGGTCCACCATACATACCACCATACTTTATGTGAGGAACTGACTGAAACTTGACAATTGTGTAAGTGAATGAATCTCTCTTTTCAACAAAGTGAATCTTTAACAAGACCGATTTGTTTATGAATTGAATGACTGATCTGGTCACAGTGTTTTTTTTTTAGTTAACAGCTCTGTGGACAGTAGGATTATCACTGAATAATGGGTTAAATTTCAGCCTGTTTTTGTTGAGAACTATTGAATGGTAAAATAGTATTTATTTATTTTTTTTGGTGTGATTTTTTTATGTTCTTGGTGCTTAACAACCAGTCAGTCATATGAGATTGGGATGACATGATAATGAGTAAAACATTTTTTGGGTGACCTCTCCTTTTAATGAAGAGGTGTGGTGTGCTAGCATATATCAGCAATATTTTACTTATATTGCATATGTGTTCATGTGCATTAAATGAACTATAAATGAAGGGGTTTGTAGGGTGCTGTCGTCTCGAGATGCAGTCATCTAACCAGATGTTTAAAATAACCTGCAGCATGTCCAGTCGTTGTACAGTTTTTCTTTTTTCTCACCACAGGCATTTGGAAAGTTGGACTTTGGCAGTGTACACTTCGATTTTAAAATCCACTTAAAATGCAGCTTGATTTAAGGATAAAGACTGATGAATTTCATTTTAAAGTACAGAGCGTGCAATTAAACTATGTGTTGGTGTGTGTTTATACAGCGTACTAGTGTTTAGGAAATTGTAAGTTTGTAACATGTTAAACAATGCATTGCACTATTCAATGAAACGGGAGCGAAGTATGTCTTTAGTCTTTCCACAGCATTCCTTCCCTTATTATCTAACCAAAACAGCCAATATCTAGACATACAGCTGCCAAAGGGAACAATATGCCTGCCGAGAACCGGACACAAATAGAGTCAGCGCCTCACAACTAAAAGCTCCATAGTCACACCCTACACTTTGTGGTAGACCAGTGTTTATTGGATGTTATTTTATTCTGGGTTTTTCTTGCTCTCGATTCCTCTATTTTACCATTAAGAGACTGGATAGATGAATAACTAAGACCATGTACCTCACAGATCTACATAACTGCACAGAATGTATGTTGGCCCTGTGAAAACCCCTGATGCCAGCGTTTTATTCACGTTCTTGTGTTTTCCAGAGTGTTGCCTGCAAGTGAAAGTTTACATTTACATACACTGTCCTTCAACAGTTTGGGATCAGTAAGATTTTTTTTTTTTAAGAAATCGATGATTTCATTCAGCAGAGGTGCATTAAATTGATCAGAAGTGACAGTGAAGACATTTATAATGTCACAAAACATTCCTATCTCAAATAAATGCTTTTCATTTGAACTTTCCATTCATCAAAGAATCTGAAAAAATATATTAAGCAGTTCAACTGTTTTTAACATTGATATAAATGTTTTTGTTATGTTATTTTTTTTTTTTTTGAAGGTTTTATTTAGTAATGACTACTAAAAATTAGGATTTGCCATCACCTAAATAAATCACATTTATAGAAAACAGTTATTATAAGTTGTAATATTATTTCACAATAATTCCTCTTTTACTATATTTGTATCAAAATTAAATGTTAATTTATGCAGTTTTTGATCATTTTCTTCAACCTAACAGCACTTGACATCTCATAACATCCACATCCACATAAAATTACACATATCCTCCTATATTAATTTCAGCCTAAACTTTGTCTACAAAAATAATCATCCAAATCAAAAATAACCATCCAAATGGTGCTTATTCAAACCGTGCTACTACTGTCTGATTACAGGGTTGGCAGCAGGTCAGATGTACACCTACCCGGCGCGTTGCTGGAGAAAGAAGAGGCGACTTCACCCGCCACTTGACCCCCAGCTTCGCCTTTGTGAACTCCGACTCGGTGAGATCATGATTGCGGCTAGTTGTGTGATTTCTCTCAAGCTTAGATTTTGGTTTTGAATTCTTTCTTGCTGCTCTTTTCTCTCTCCATCCTTGCTTCTTTGCTCTAAGGTCATTCAGAGGCTGTAGAACCGGCCCATCTGGGTCTCATTATCCTTCTCTGTATCTGTGTGTGCCCTGACCGGGCCCCTTTAATCATTTGGCCATGCAGCATTAGAATGCAAGTCTTGGGGACTGATGGGGGGCTACAGAAGGGCTAGAAGAACTCGATAAAGGCACATAAAGGCCTTTCTGTGTCAACAAGAAAGCCACTCTATTATTTTCTTAGCTGTCCCTGGATATACAATAGCAGTAAAGCAATATAAGAACCCCTGACTTTCACTTGGAGCTCAGCCAACATGAGTTCAGCAAAAAACAGTGAATAAAACTGATTCAGGCCTCAAGTAAAGTGTGATTGCTTTCCAATAATGCAGATATCAGAAGAAGGATTTGAATGACAAAACAACTCCTGCCAAGTGTCATGCAGTATCCACAACTAACCCCTCAAGTCACATGACTGCTCTCCTGAGCCATGCATTGTAGTTTACTCTTAGGGATAGTTCATGCACAAATGAAAGTTCTGTCATTATTTACTCACCCTCATTTCTATATGACTCTCTCTTCTGTGTCCTTCTGAAATTTAAATATTTGGGGTATGTCTTTGAAAGTCCCTTATGCTCACAGAGGCTGCATTTATTGGCTCAAATATATAGAAAAAATAGCCATATTGTGAAATATTTTTACATTTTACATTTTTTTTTTCTATTTTACTATAGTATAAAATGTAATTTATTTCTGTGATGGCAAAGCTAGATTTTCAGCAGTCATTACTCCAGTCTTCAGTATCACATGACCATTCAGAAATCATTCTAATGTGCTGATTTTTTTTATTATTTTCAATGTTGAAACCATGATATGTATTTTTCAGGATTTTTTCATGAGTAGAAAGTTAAAAAGAACAGCATTTATTTGAAATACAAAACCATTTGTAACATTAGAAATGTATTTACTGTTATATTTGATTATTTTAAAGCATCCTTTCTGAATAAAAGCATTGATTTCTTAAAAACAAAATCGGGACTGGAGCTTTCAAGCTTAAAAAAATATGTAAAAACAGCATAAAAGTAGTCTCTGCACTAAACTCCATGCTGCACAGAAGAAAGTCAGTCAAACTGCTTTGGAACAACATGAATATAAGTAAATAATCACATAATTTTCCTTTTTGAGTGAACTATCCCTTTAAGTTATGTGTTTTCCAGAGTCCTGGAATCGTAATATTTACACTATAGCGAGGCATAATTCTGCTCTGTTACAGCAGGACATCGTTCCTACGCTTCCTGTCTGAAATGTGTTTGTGTTGTACATTTCTGGGTGCTCAGCCACTGTAAACAGGTTTGGTGTCCAATATCCCATCCAAGGCTGGTTCATAACGACAAGCGAGCAAGTTCAATTCCAATGTAAATCTTCATATGCTGTCTTTTTCTCCACAGCAGATATGGCATGTAGAACAGCCTCTAATTCAATAAACTGATTCAGGCTATTTTGTCTGCTATATAATCACTCCACTATGACAACACCAAATAGCTGCATCTCAGTAAACTGATATATTCATTATGCTCTACATTTGCCATGTGAAACAGACTCCTCAGAGTGATCTTGCTAAATTCTTAATTAAAAGCAGTACATAGTCTTTCCAGTCAGCGCATGCCTTTTCGGTGCCAATGTCATGATTTAATGGCATGCATAAATACTGCAGTGCTGTATTATATTGCGATGATTAAGACCTTATGATTTTTGTCTGTAGACATCAACCTCTCTTAGCCTCTCGTTCATGATTGGCGGCTGGAAACGGGGGATGGGCGGCTGCAATCAGCCCCTGACTGGCAGTCTGCGCTATTTTCAGCTCCTCTCCCAGGGGAAGCTTGTGTCTCGGCTCAATCAGACACAAAGAGAATAAAGACAAGGACAGAGATTCATAAAAACATTCTCAATCATGTACACACATACTGAGTAGGAGCACCTTACAGCAAACACATGATATGGTCATCAGAAACCACAGCTTCTGGGAACACTTTAACTCCACTGAAGCAGATTATAGATCAGAAAACAATTCAAATGTTATGACAGACCTAAGGGTGTGTTTCAATCCACTCCTTAGTTTACCAATAAGTGCACTTCTCAGAGAGTCATCCATTTCTAAGGCTCTCCATTGTCAAAATGGTTCCACTGCACTGAAACGTTCACTCCCTACCCAGAATGCACGGTACCAACCAGTGAACATCAGATGTTCCTCATGTGCAGTAAAGGGGAAAAACCTAAGCCAGTAAAAGGTTTATACGCTAATTAGAGGTATTAAAAGAAGATAAAAATGTATAAAGAAATTAATATATTTATTAGGCCAGAAATATATACAGTTACAATGTTACAAAAAAAATATATTCCAAATAAGCATTGTTCTTTTGCACGCTCTGTTCATCAAAGAATCTTAAGAATATCACAGTTTCCTCAAACATATTAAGCAGAACAACTGTTTTCAATGATGATAATAAGAAGAAATTTTACTGAAGACTGATGTAATGGCTGCTAAAAATTCAACTTTGCCATCATAAGAATAAATTATTTTAAAATATATTGAAACAGAAAACTGTTATTTCAAATTGTAATAAAAATCCACATTATTACTGTATAATACTGTATAAATTGTATCATTAATAAAAAAAAAAAAAAAAAAAAGCTACCCTTTTAAATATTGTGAATTTGTTCAGAAAACAACTTACTGTCCCCAAAACAGTAGTATATGTATATTTTTTCCTAAGGTACTACTGATATTTATATTGTAAGTATTTTGTGTCTTGCTTTATTATATTTATGTATGAAAGTTAATATATGTACATAATCAGTTTTGCTTGATTAACAAAAATGCAAGACAAGCACATACTTCATAATGGCACTGTACATTTAAACAGCTAACAGCAAATGCATGATGCATATCCACTTTATTTCTCTTATTCATAAGAAAATAGCTTACTCCCATGTTGCAAAATAAGGTAGATATAGCAATGTTGAAAATATCAGATTCAGATATGTTTGGATGCATGATCTTGCTGGTAGGTCATATGTAAATGAGTCACAAATGTGCAAATGCTTAGTGGATCCAGGCCTTTGCTAGTGCTCGATAGTATTTTTATGATATACCAATTCACATCATAAAGATATAGGGAGGGAAATGAGACACAGCTTTCTCCCACCTTCCCCTCCAGACACACACATCCTCCATTTTATCTTCAGCACCTGGAGCTTTTCACCTTTAATGAGCCTTGAAAAGCTATCCACCCTATGAAAACATATTGATGACTGGTGTGTCCAAGAAACCTACCCAAACTGATGGTGAAACACACACACACACACACACACACACACACACACACTCTCTGTCTGCTGTGTGAAACCGATGCCTTCATGAAGTGACTTCAGAAAAGTGATTCAGTGCACTCAGTGTCTCTAGCTGGTTGTACCTTCTATTCAGTGTTGGGGAAAGTTACTTTTAAAAGTAATGCATTACAATATTGCGTTACTCCCTAAAAAAGTAACTAATTACATTACTTAGTTACTTTTTATGGAAAGTAATGCGTTGCGTTACTTTTGCGTTACTTTTTAAATATGAGCAGGGCTTGATTGTTTTTAATACAAGAAATTACATTAATACAAATATAAAAGCCCTGTATCTTGTGAAGGAAAAGTAAATTCACGTCTGTAAAGTAAAACTCAGGATAAGAAGGTTTAACACTCTTCGGCAATAAAAAAACAATGAAGTACAATTGTTAGTTTATCTAAAGTCATTTTTGCTTATTAGTATGGTTGAACTGGATCATCAAAGGTCAGCAGCAAAGACATTGGTTAATAAAATGGGATTAGATACATTTGTGTTGTTTAACATATTTAATTATTGCAGTTTGTGTCATATTCTGAGTTTGCATTTCACTGTTTTAATTCATTTTGATGAATACTAAATCTGTTTTTTGCGAGTGGGATGAATTCATGCACATTCACATTTAGATCTAAAGTAACAGCATGCTCACACAGCGCACTGTCAGTCAATAAATGGGGAAAAAGTAACGGAGTGTCTATTTACACTAAGTGCAAATAGCCCATCTTGTTGGCAAAGGCTATTTACAGTAAGTCCGCCCACTAACGTGTGATTGGGTTAGTCAACAATAAAAAAAGAAATTAGTTCAACATCAGTTTCAGTGGTGTAGAGGGTAAGGCGTATGCTTTTTGATGCTATCGACCTGAGTTCGAGCCCACCTTTTGCCAAACATTTTTTTCTCCCTTTTCAAATCTCATATCGCATCAGAAAGGCATTTATTTTCAATTTCAAAGTTGAAAATAAAGTATCGGGTAGGGTTAGGGTAGGTGTAGGGAGGGCTTTATTGTCCCAATAAGGTGGCATCCATTTAATAAATTTGAATTAAAATTATAATTTACACTCAGTACGTTATTATTGTGTATGTTTTATAATGTACTACAATACTGAGGTGCAGATAATTGCCACTATTTGCAATAAGTAGTATAAATAGCAGAAAATCTTGCTATTTTAACATAGTGTAAATAGAATCTATAGCTATTTGCACTTAGTGTAAATAGCATATCGTTAAAAAATATTGCTATTTTCACTTGGTGTAAATAGAATCCATCGCTATTTGCACTTAGTGTAAATAGCATCTGTCACTAAAAAAATATGCTATTTGCACTTGGTGTAAATAGCGTCTATAGTGCAAATAGCCGTTGCCAAAAAGTAACTGGCGTTACTTTTTTGAAAAAGTAACTCAGATATTTTCTTGTAAATTAAAAAGTAATGCGTTACTTTACTAGTTACTTGAAAAAAGTAATATTATTACGTAACTCGCGTTACTTGTAATGCGTTACCCCCAACACTGCTTCTATTTAGATATACAGTGGGGTCCAAAATCTGGGAAAAAACCTGGAATTTTAATCTGAGGTTTTATTTAAACCTGCAAATAATAAGAAACATATAAAACACAGAAATACTACATATAAAGTAATGTATTACAATTTTTAACACACCTTTTCACACAATATTATGCAAGTAATATAATTTGTCTCAGACATTTGGACCTCATTTTTATGGCCGAGAGGTTCAAAGAAGCTGCTTCTACTGGCTGTTTACCAGACATTCTCATTTTCTATTTTTAATTTTTTTATTTTTAGAGGCTGAGCTGATGACCAAGAGAGAAGCCCCAGCGACAGAAGCCACGGCCCTGGAGGCACTGTTACGTGGTGATGGGATCTTGGACAAGAGGAACAATAACTCCAAAGAGGAAGAGACACTACTGGAAATCCAGGTAACACATCCAGCTCCAGTTGGTCTGAAAGTGCACGATAATGTATAAAGACTTACAGAGTGGTTTTCAATTGCTGGGTCACAAACCAAAATTAGATTGTAGCTACAGCCAAATGTTTGTTGCTCAAACTTTCACCATGGCATTAGAACTGGTACACCTCTGTCACTTGCGAAATCAAAATGACGGCGCAGCGGGTGGAAACTTTACAGATTAAGGGGCGGTAATATTATGAGATCCCTTTGCCACGTCACCAAGGGAGCGAAATCAGACGCACTCGTTTTTTCAGAAGCTTGCAGAAAAAGGCTTACTAACACAGAGTTACTGGGTCAATCTTTTTCACATTTCCTTGGTTGGTAGATGCACTGGGGACCTGATTATAGCACTTAAAACCTGGAAAAGTCAGATCTTCATGATATGTACAGACAGCAAGGGGAAAAAACAATAATATACAAATAATAAAATGTAACTAACCATATAATCATGAATAATTAGGATATTTAAAGGTGCACTAAGCGATTTTTGCCAAACGATGTTGATATTTGAATGCACCAAAACAAACATGCCCATACCCCAACAGGACCTCGCCCCGTTTTGATATCTCCGCCCCACACGTACGTACACAACCCTGGCAACGACAATCACGGAAACAAGCAAAGATGACACACAAGCATATTCAAACAAAAGCTAACACAGATAAGTTGTGTGAAACAAAGCAAAATCAATGTTACTCACCTATCAGGAAGAAACAACCAATTGTTTTGTTCCTCCGATATTTTCCTCTTTTTTATCTTCCTTTTGTCTCTATCTATAATCGATCTGCTAATATCCGTCCTGTGCACTCAAACTGAGCTCTCTTCTCTCTGTCATAGCAAGGCAAGTGTGTTTTGGGAAACGGTCCGACACTGTGGTCAAAAGTGTTTTTCAAAAATTGCTTAGTGCATCTTTAAGGCAAAATAAATAGGCCTATCAACTTTTAAATGTGTAAATACCTCCTACTTCAGTGTTTTGGTGAAAATACATTTCATTCTTTTGGTTAAAATGGCTAATACTAATCAATAATTTGGCTCAATTTTTGTTTTTAATAGATTAAAATATGGTAAATAATAGTTCTGCTGTCATTCATACATTTACAATTTATCAATAATTTGTTAGTTTAAGTCATATATCTAATTTCCACTTTTAATTTTAAAGGGATAGTTCACCCAAAAAATTAAATTGTTATTAATTACATGTCGTTCTAAACCAGTAAGACTTTCGTTCATCTTCTGAACACAAATTAAGATATTTTTGATGAAATCCGAGAGCTTTCTAACCCTATATTTTGTGCACAAAGAAAACAAAAATAATGATTCAACGATTTCTTCTCTTCCGTGTCAGTCTTCCTGTCAGTCTCACGTTCATGAGAGCACCACGACGCATGCATGTAGTGTTGTCAAAACTATCGGCCGCGATACCATTCGGTACTGAAATTTTAAAAAGATTTTTAAGAAGATTTGAGCTCTGTTGAGCATATTCTTAATCATCGCTGATTGGTCATTGCGTTCATGTGCTCAACAGATATGTCTGTGATTGGCTTTGTTTGGAGTGCCACTTGACATCTAATGTAATATCATCAAAATTGCTTGGGGCAACCATTCCTCTCAAACTTCTAGCACCATAGAAAGCTTCTTTACTAGCTGCATTACTGTATGGTTCAAAAATACTACCAAACCCATGGATGCTTTGCAAAATTTTAAGGTGATGGCACAGAGCATTTTAAGATGCAGTGTACCATCAATCAGCGATATCCACCATTCACTGTCGCTGTAAAGCCCAATCCATCATCTGAGACCCCATCCACCCCAGCCGCAAGCTGTTTTGCTTCCTACCTTCTGGCAAACAATACCTCATTATTAGGGCAAGGACCACTAGAATCGACAAAACATAAACTGCAGCATGCTTTGTACACAATGCACTTCGCATTACTATATATTTTCACAATATCACACAAGCAAGAGAGACGGTGTAACCAAATATTATTCAAGAAAATGCACAACTGCAAGTATAATCTTGGTGTCATATAATAGTTAAATAGAAGTTAATGTTAAGTTAATTTACATTTTAAACTCAACTGTAGCGGTTACATTATCTGTTTATGCTTCCAAGCAAAGCCACAGGAGAAGCAACACACAGTAGGTGTTGTTTCATCTTTGAATGAATTGGTTGAATTAATAATTCAATGACCTGCTTATAAAAACAATTCACTTTTAGTGTTTCTTATGCTATGTTGCTATGAAATGCCAGCATTTTAAGGACCCCATTGACCACATATGGCAATACATTTTTCCACGTTCTCTATATGCAGACTATTGTCTTTTCTTGTGCAGTGCATTGATCTTAGTCATCTAATCGCTTACCCCAACTTTCTTCATTCTCTGCAGAGGGTGCTTGAGGCAGATGAAAATGGGGATGGTTTCCATGACGATGAAGATTTTGAAGTGGACACACCAAAGAGGAAGCATCGAAACAAAGGCAGGGTGAGTGATGAGCATGACTCATCAAAGTCTGTGGATGGTGTGAAGGAAAAAAGGCAAGTGAGAGCAAGAAAAAGAGACAGCCTGAGACAAGGCGGACTGACACTGGAGAGGGAAATAAAACATGAAAAAGGAAAACTTGTGTTGATCTCTCTGACGTATGGTGTGTGCAGAGACTAAGAAAAGATGACTGAGAAATGATCTAAACAAAAAGAAAGCGATTATATAATGTTATTTGTTGATCAGGGTCGAGGCTCTGGGCGCAGGCGAACAGAAGCAGTGGCCAATGACGATCAGGATAAACCCTACGTGTGTGACAGTAAGTGTCAATTTCATTGCTTTCATATGCAACATTTGTGCCTTAAAGTCTAAGCAACTTGAAATAGATATATCATTTTGTATACATTTGAACTGCAAGAGAAAAAATATTTGTAACCTAATTTGGCATTATGTATTTGAGTCCAAACGTCTGAGGCCACTTAAAAAATCCAGTATTTTCAAAATCTGATATTTTTTTAACTTGGGGGGAAAAAATAAAACTTTTTGAATTGACAGGAATTTTTAAAAAGAAAAAATGAATTAAAAATATTTACAATTAATCAAGTGAGCACTATCTTTTTTTCCACTCAAAGTAATTGTAATGCAGATCATGTCATTTGTATTTAATTATTTTTAATTGAATTATAAGAATGTGATCAAAGTAGACAGAGACATTAGAAGTCTCAGATTTTTGGACCCCACTGAATATTAGTATAAATTAGTAGATGTATAACAGTAGTATTTATTTTTCATTCCACACTGCTGTCAAATAAAATAAAGAATGTTTATTGTCTCTGATGTCTGTTTTAATCATGGGATGTGAACTATTTTGAATATACTGTTGTTGACTGTCCTACTTTGGGTCCTAAAAAACATCTTTCATTTTTTTCATATGGTACCTGCCTGTGTTTCTCATCTTGGCATGGTGGCCTGTTATAATATCAAAAGCATGTGACTACCCGAGGAGATACTAGAGCTACTTTGGGTTCCAGAGGCCTCTCTGAATGTAACTTACTTCCTGTTTTTTTTTTTTTTCTGTCTCCTCTTTTGCTTTGTGTCTCCTCTGTTTCAGACAGATACAAACAAAAGCATAACTCAAAAACCGCTGACTCAGGTATTCAGCCATCTTGCTCTTGCTCGGACATGTGGGCTATGCTAATGACAAGGCTAAACACTTAATGCTCATGTCGGGGAGGAATTATTAACATAAATCAGCTGGTTCAGTCTTTTCTCTGTAGCTGCTGCTAATATTTCACGCTGCTTGGCCAAAGCTATGACGCATGGCTAATAACACCGCTGCTAAAATAGCAAAGCTTGAACATGTAGCCTTTTCATTGCCGCATCTAGATTGCAGGTCCTGTTCTTGGTCAAATCTGCTGGAATGATTGACTCTGGATGTGTAGTTTGCTGAAATGAAATGCATGTAGTTGTTTCCCTTTTCCATACTATATGTTCTGCCTTAATAATTCCTGTGTCCATCTATATTATTCAGCAGTCTGTATAAAAATAACATCTGTTACATCAAATATATACTAGTAAAGCACAATACCATCATTTTAACTAATATGATTATAGTGATTTAGAATCACATTAGATGAAGACATATTACGGACCACTAAAATCTCACTACCCTTGTGAAAATGTAGTACATGCTAAAGTACATTTTTAGCATACTTTTTAAATAATATACTTTACTTGAGAAATGAATGTTAAGTGTAGGACATATGTAAATTGTATTTTAATTGCAATTAAATAAATGTGTATTATAGTTTCAGAATTTTATGTGCATTAGTATGTTCATCAAACTAAGTGTACTTTTTTAGAGCACGGCAAAAATGATAAAACGATTTAAAATGTACTTAATTAAATTTGAATTGAAAAATGCTCTTTTTAAGTGTGTTAAGAATCTGTCATGAAGGCGTGCTCTCGTTAAGTACACTTAAGTGGCCTTTTATTTTATTAATATTATATTATCTACAAGTACAGTTTTGACAAACTTTTAAGATTTGAAGTACACTTCAAGTAGACATTTAAAACAATTAAGCCCACTATGGTTGGAAACTTAGTGCTCCTTTAAGCATAAATGTAACAATGAAACTTAACGACGACACAAAAACAGCATTCAAAAGCATTTAGCTGTAGTATTATTTACTTTAGAGTAAAATAAAGGATTGGCAAGATCTTTACCTTATCTCACTGAAATTTGATTGGAAAGACTCACCCTTTTTCTTTAAAATGAAAATAAATTTGGTGCACATTATGGTAATGCATAAAATATTTTGAAAATTAATTAAAAACCATATGACATTAAATCAAATGCTCACATTTATGTAATACTGTACACATGCTTTCCTAGGTTTGTCCATCCTTTTTTATAGATTTGTAGTGAGAGAATTTATTACTGTGAAAATATTGTGCTTACCTTGCTGGTATTGCAGTCTGCAACCCACAGATGCTTGACATGTTTTACTGCATCTACCTGTAGAGAGAAACAAATCTTTTCTGTGCTGAGCTGAGCTTTACATAATATGACAATCTAAACCAACATGTTCAATAACAGCAATTCATTTGTATTCAGTATCCAACACTATGATATAGTTATGTGATATATCCCATGTCTGTAATCTAATAGGACAACTAGTATTAACATGTGTTTTCAGTGATCAGATCACAGTCGGATAGCATTTGACCACATTAAAAGCTACATAATTGCACCCAAGACATACAGTATCAGTGACGGATTCTGACTGCATTCAACAATATATATGTAATATTCATAGTTTTGCTCTGAGAAGTTCACGTTAACCATTACACTTTGTGAATTCCTACAATTTACAGGTGCAGTCAGTACAGAGCACTTGCTACGACGCCTAGCAGCACCTGTACGTGTTCCTGAAAACACACTGTGGGGTTGCAGTGCTAATACTGTGCCTTAAACACTGTTCTTACACCCCGCATGTCTCTCTCACTGGCTGAGAACATGCCACGTAGATTTTGTGATAGCGCTTTGACTCCACAGCTAGCTGCTTTGTGAATTCCTTAGATGTGTGTTAGCCTCCCAGCTTGATTATTAGAATAACTTATTTGAGACTAAATAAGAAGTTTTTGCCTGTAAAATGAATTTCATCATGACTAATGTTCTTTATCATAGTTTGCGGGAAGCGTTACAAAAACCGCCCTGGACTAAGCTACCATTACACCCATACTCATCTTGCTGAAGAGGAGGGTGAGGAAGAACGAGAAACTGAAATCCCCCAATCTCCTCCTGTCCACCACGAGAATCACAAGCGTGAGTTAATATGTTTTAATATCTAGGACTCAATATACCATGTAGATTTTAGACATTTTATGAATGACGTGTTTATTGTGGGTTACTTTTTGTGGTGTGCCTGTTTTCTAATTGCATATTAATAACATTATTGTGAACAATTCATCCATTCATATGTTTTATTTAAACAACTTTAGTATAGGAACCAATTCTCACTATTAAGAAGTTGCTTATTAGCATGCATATTATTAACATATTGGCTGTTTATTAGTACTCATAAAGCACATATTCTGCATGACCATAGTCTAACTTTTAACAAGCAGCAAATTAGAAGTTATTGAGGCAAAAGTCATAGTTAATGGTTTGTTAATCATGAGAATTGGACCTTAAAATAAAGCGTGACCAATATTGGTCATGCTTTATTTTAAGGTCCAATTCTCATGATTAACAAATGTATATATATAACATATATATACATATATATATATATATATATATATATATATATATATATATATATATATACACACACACACACACACACATATATATATATACCAGATATTGTTTAATCCGCTTAAACTCTGCCCCTTTTCAGATCTGCCTTCATTCAACAACTGATGGATTGAATTGTGTTCTTTTTTGATATAATAATAATTTTTTGGAAATAATCTGTCGCTATTTATGCCACATAGCAACTTTAGTTAGTTTGCTATAGTTAGTATCTATATCGTAACAATAGTTAGTAGCATTTGCTCTATTCCAAACATTATAAATATTCTAATTATATTCTAATTGATATGATTTAGTATTCAATAAGCAAATAAATACATAGCACACACAAATGTTTCTATTTATTCATACTACAGTGTGCATGTAACAATTTTAGGTTGTCTAAAATAATAAAAGTAATGCTTTTGTAGTTTGCTAGTGTTTGGAATAGGCCACTGTTCTTCTATGTTCTCTTCTCCTTTTTAATTTGTTCTATTTTTACAGCACAGAAAGGGCCTGATGGCACGATCATCCCTAATGACTACTGTGACTTCTGTCTGGGAGACTCAGGCTCTAACAGGAAGACAGGCCAGGCTGAGGAGCTGGTTTCCTGTTCAGACTGCGGCCGCTGTGGTGAGTCACTTCACACTGTGTTATCTAATACTCACAGTTACAGTATCTGCCCATGTTAGACCAAGAAGGGTAGTTTCACCTCCATCTTGTTTTAATTTCACTCTGAGGGAGATGTTTACTATTGCATAGCCAATAATAATCTGGTTGAAATTATAAAAAGAAAGATTTTTTAAAATGAATTGCCAGATGTAGTCTGTAAAATTATTCAGAGATTTCTTTCTCTCTCTCTCTCTCTCTCTCTCTCTCTCTCTCTCTCTCTCTCTCTTTCTCTCTCTCTCTCTCTCTCTGTAATCAATGTAAAAAACTGTGGTGCTCTAAAATGGGCCAGATTACAGTTTCTGTATTTCAAGTCAATAACAGATGTTAGTTTTATTAACGTAGTAGGTTAAAGACATGTTAGTTTTCTATTTAAAGAAGCAGAATTGAATGATTATACACACACATTATTCTTGCTTTTAAGAAAATTAAATGTGGAATAGTTTTCACACAACAGTAAAACACCACATATGATATACATTTACGTATCCTAGAAATGTTTTTTTTTTTATCTGAAAAAGCTTTAGTACATTTAATAAAGCCCATATTGGTATACATGTATTGGTATACATGTAGATTTAATGCTTTATCATGTCATGCATCAATAGCACATTTCATCAGCTTGTTCGTGCATTTCCCATCTTTTCGTGTTTTTTGCTAGAGCATGTTTGTTTGTTTATTTTATGGAGTTTCTTTAAGTTGTTGTGATTTGGGTTTGGCTTGGTATAATGGTGTCATATAGAAATGATTTCCCAGATACAGATGAATTCTACTAAAAAGGCGTTTTAATGGAGAGTTGCCATTAGCAGTGATTTAAACCCAGACTAGACTTAATCTGTGTCCTGGAAACCAGCACGGTAGTTTAGAGATGGGCAGATTACCACTGTTTCCATGCAGTTGTTTATCTGTTGCAGTCTTGGTGTTTAGTCATGAATTCTTGCAGTATTTACCAATATGCTGATTAAAAGCAACATGTGAGGAGAAATCACGCGGTCATTTTGAAAATGAATTCCAGTATAAATGACTTATTAATTACTGAAAATGTAATCAGTAATGTAACACAAATACCACAATATGAAAGTAACAGTCTGACTGCATTTGATAGCTTTTGGATTTACCCTGCACGTGCAATGAGAAATTAATAATTAATATATAGTTTTTTACTTAAATATCTTTTGTGCAACTATAATGCAAATAAAATTAATGAATAATATAAATATAAAAAATAGGAACTATATATTTTTTCTTTTTTGTTTAATTAATAATGGAAATGAAAATATATTTTTCATTAAAAACGTAATCTTTTTTGTTATTGTCTCTTTCTAATATAAAGAGTCGAGTTTTACTGCTAAGATTGTTTTGTTGCATACTAAAGACATAGGCCTAAGTAAAAATCATCTAGTTGATATTTATTTTCTGCTCTGACTGTTTTGACCAAGGCTAGATCACAGTTCATTCTAATTAGATTTGGAAGGGAAAGCAGGTGCAATTCTGTGAAAGTGCTATGGGAGTGTCATATTCGATCGAAACGGAAGAAACCGTTAAGTCATGCCGTTTTTCATGGCTGATGCAAGACTACAAGGTCCAGAAGCATCTTACATTTCATTTAGATTGCTTAGATTGATGCGAAATGTTTTCAAGGTGACAGACCTGAGAACATTTGCTCTTTGTAACTACCCAAGCAATCCACATTGGTCTTTAAAAAATATATTTTCTGATTAAAAAAAAAAGAAAAAAATCCCATGCTTGCATTTAGAATGTGTATTGTGTTTGTAAGTGTAGACATGTGAGCCAAATCCTGCAGCGTTGAGAATGAGCATTTATATGTGACATGGCCTTTTTGTTCATCTCTGAGTGCTTGTGTTTTGCGTATTTTTCTAGCAAATGATCCTGGAAGGGTCCCACATTTATTTTCTTAAAGTATTTTGAACTCCTAACATGCTCAAAATTCTTAACTGTTTAGGGCATTATCAGTTATCGCAGTTCATGTGCGCAAAATTTATTTTGCTCATATGCTTCCATTCTTTATGTTTTTCTTTCTTGGCTGTGTGATCCATTGCCTTCTCATAATCGAATAGTATAGCAAGAACAGGGAGAGACCAAATGATGTATTCTTCAGTAAAAAAAAAAAATTGTTTATAAGGATAGTTCACAACAAAAATGAAAATTCCTTCATTACTTATTCACCTCAAAACCTAAAAAGACTTTGTTTTCCATCAGTCAGTGAGTAAACAATGACATAATTTTAATTTAGGGTGATCTATCCCATTTCATGATTCACTTACAGCTATTAATGCGCTGCAACTTTAATCTACAACCAATGAGATAAGCACATGTTCAGGCAATCAGACATGCAAGCCGTAATCCCTTAATGTATGAGTAACAGCAAAGACTGCAAGTTGTCCAAAGCTCAGAGGAGTGTGAGTCCTAGCTGACTGCAGTGTTACTTGTGTGTGTTTCCACTGTGATGCTGATATGTCCGTCATGCATGTCAGCTGATCGCGTCGGTGGGACCAGGGCGAAGAGGAGGACGGGCGGACTTCTGGACATGTTCGGCGACACGTCAGAAAGCGAGGCGTCCACCTTTCACGGCTTTGAGGAGGACGACCTGGACGGGCTTCTGTCCGACGACAGCACAGGCTCACCTCAGTACAGATAGACAAAGGAGAAACCTCAAGAAAACCGCATCAGAGAAACTCTCGGCATGTGTCTGCTGCCTGTTTTTTTCTTTTTCCTTTTTTCCTGTTGTTTTGCAGCAGCATGCGTAACGGATTCACAACTCCAGACACAATGTTAACTTCAGGAAATGCTTTCAAAGGACAAGTTGCAGCCTTTTATAAATTAAGGAATGTTGTTTTTATTGCTTCACACTTCTGTATACTGAGAGGTGCTAGTTATTGGAGGAGCCATTACTTCTGGACTGTTTGTTTTCCGCCATGGAAAATTGCAGGGACGTTACCGATGTGTGGATTACACTTCGCCATGTAAGATAAAATGCTTACTGTGTGGAAATTTACTTTAGAAATAGAAATTAAAGAATTTCAAACCTCAAGGAGGAGAAAATACTCAACATGTGTCTGTAGGTCGGATAGCGAAGAGGGTTTTTTCTTTCTTCCTACATCTGGATAAATACAATATTTGCAAAGAAAGGGATCACGAGAAGGCAGAGAATGGGCTGAGGCCAGGCCCTGATTGGATCCAGAGGGAAGGGAGGACAGTTTGCAGAGAGGTAAGAGCCAGTTGGCATTTCAATGTCCATCTCTCCTCCTTTCTCAGGACAGCTACAAGAACAAGAACAAAAAAATGACAATGAAATTTGAAATACCATGTTTGCTGGAGGATACATGAAACTTGGCCTCTCCCTAGTTTTGTTGAGTAAGAAGAAGAAAAAGGACTCGTATTTTTGGAGTAACTTCCCTTACTATTCAGGAAACTCTCCTTAAATGACAGGTACAAGAAGGGGTACAATTGTAGCATATGTGCAATGATTCTCATGAAGGCTTTGTTTTGCAAATAAAATCTGGACCATTCACCTCTGTTAACAGATCCAGCTCTGAGGATTTGACTGTGTATGTGTAAATGCAAATAATAATAATAATAATAATAATACACTGGATTTCAAGCACATAAGCTTCCTACGTTCAATAGGAAAATGCAGTAAATGTGAACTAGAAAACAGAATACATGCAATAAAAGGCACAATACACATTAGCCACAGGGACGTCACCCAGTTAATATGGGGATATTTCATCCATTTTGTATGAACAAAATTAGCTATATTTGCTCTTTAAAGCTCTTCTATTTATTGTTATGGTGAACTCATGTGTCACTTTTGAATTGAAACTGTTGCGAAAAATGTTCCATATTAATGCTTTCGATCATGTCTCTATTTCAGGGCGTTAATTTTTTGAAAACGATAATATAATTTATTAAGATATTGTATAATGTATATAGGCCCACAAACTGTTGCAGGCTAAAGCCGTTGTTATATAACATCTCCTGATGATATTTCTCCCAGTGTTTTGATGTCTAAACTTTGAGAAAATGTTTCAATGTTTAACATTCAAACTTTAGTTCATTTAATACTAAGCCAAAGGGCAACATGGCTAGAGATGATGCTTGTAACTGCTTCTGTGTCATGAAGATCTGTGGCACAAACCACACAAACACACAGAACACACTTCGTGCAACCTGTCATCCATGCTGTGGCCGCTGCTGAGTCCTGTTACTCCAAATGTCAGCCTGCAAGTCTTTCACTGGATTTTGTTACTGAAAAACATTAAACATTTTACATTTTATGAATTACTCTTTGAGTTAATTTTGTTTCAAGGAAAGAAAACAGGGGACAAGTGACCTCGAATAGTATTTATACACTTAAGTCACACTTAAAAATGTCTGAATGACACCAAAATATCAAGCTAAGTCTGCAAATAAATGATGCTAACCATTATCTTAGAACAAACCACTTCTATGAGCTGTTTTTAACTGGTTCAAGGTCACTCTAGTGCATTTATGAAGTCTGCCCCCTCAAGTTCACATGAACATTGTTATAACTGTCTTAATTTTGAGTAATATGTTTTATAATTTGAAACTTAGAAAACGTATTATTGTGAAATGTATTGTGAAATAGAAAAAAGTGCCATATTTTCTTTACAATAAATAACACTTGGCTTTATATTTTCTTAATGCATTACATAAGACATTCATGCATGTTTAAGTATGGCTTGTGTCAAAATAGTTTTGGGGGCCATTGTCGTCTATAATTTCAATGCAACTAACAGAACTTTATCAAAATATTGCACGTAAAATATTATTTTAGATTTTTTCATATTTTATATGTATTGCATCAAGATCAAAATCTTAAAAGGGAAAGTTCACCCAAAAATGAAAATGACCTCATGATTTACTCACCCTCAAGCCGTCCTAGATTTGTCAATTGGAGTTACATTAAAAATGTCCTGGCTCTTCCAAGCTTTATAATGGCTGTGAATGGTGGTCAAGATTTTGAAGCAAAATAAAGTGCATCCATCTATTATAAAAAGTACTCCACACGGCTCCAGGGGGTTAATAAAGGCCTTCTGAAGCAAATCGATGTCCATATTTAAAACTTTATAAACCGTAATCCATATCTGATGACGTAGGCGTAGTGTAAGCTCCAGTGAGAAGTGACGAACGCTGAAGCGCAGAGGAGACAGCAAATCAAAACACTGGTCGCGAATTAGAAGTACAAAACGAGGATTTGTAAAGAAAATGTCTGAGGATTTCGATATAAGCCAAGAGGAGACTGGTTTTCCTTTGCTGTAAACAAAACTTGGTTCTTGTGAGACTAGCATATTCTCAGTGGAGCTTATGCTACACCTAGATCAAACATCATCCGCTTGAATGCCACTCTTATCGTGAACACGCATACGACAGTTAGCGGACGCTAGACATTATGGTTTATAAAGTTTTAAATATGGATATTTTTCTCACACAAATGCATCAATTCACTTCAGAAGGCCTTTATTAACCCCATGGAGCCACGTGGAGCACTTTTTATGATGAATGGACTCACTTTTATGGGCTTCAAAATCTCAACACCCATGCACTGCCATTAAAAAGCTTGAGAAAAGCCAGCACATTTTTTAATATAACTCCGATTGTATTCATCTGAAAGAAAAAAGCCTTAGACACTTAGCTTGAGGGTGAGTAAATTATGTGGTCATTTTAATTTTTGGTAAACTATACCTTTAAATCAGGCATGTTTACATACACTTGCAAGAAATAAAATCAAGACAAAAGATGTATGTCTAAATGTTGGCATAATGTGGCTTAATATATTCAACATAGTTCTGCATGTGAATACCAGGGACAGAGCCATGAAGAGGAATGAGGTAGCGACGCTTATGAACCTCCCTGTAGGGAAAGAGCTTCACATAACATCCGACTTCAAGCCAAGGCTCCACATGCTTTCCAAACTGGGAAGACTGCACATGCTTTACTGGGCATCCAAGCGAGAGGAGCCTGCTGTTCTCACAGTTTCATTGAGGAAATGAGCAGGCCGAGGATCTGACACCTCCCTAAGAGACAGAAAGACAGAGAGAGAGAGAAAGACAGACATGTGAGGTTACAGAACCATCTGGCATTTTCCAAACCTGTGCTTACCCTCTCTCTGTGTGTGGAGGGCAGAACAGAAGGTGGAGGTGTTTAGGGGAAACTTGTTTGCTCCTTCCACATAAATCGTGTGTAAAAAAAAAAATTTGTTCATGTTCCTGTCATTATTAATTTAAAGGGACAGTTCAACTGAAATTAAAAATCTGTCATCGTTTACTCACCCTCAAGCTTTTCCAAACCTCTATGAGATTCTTTCTTCTGCTGAGTACAAAAGAAGATATTTTGAAGAATGCTGGAAATCAGATGGTTGACGGTAACCATTGACTTCTGTAGAAATCAATTGCTACCCTCAACTGTTTGGTTTTCTTTTGTGCTCAGTAGAAGACACTTTTCATAAAAGTTTGGAACAACTTGAGGATGAGTAAATGATGACAAAATGTTCATTTATGGGTGAACTATTCCTTTAATGCTATCTATCTATCTATCTATCTATCTATCTATCTATCTATCTATCTATCTATCTATCTATCTATCTATCTATCTATCTATCTATCTGTCTATACCTCCATCCATCCACATATCGATCCACCTTAATGTACATAAATTACATTAAGAAACTTTCTAATGATTAGTCTTATGACATTTTATGTTGATTTATGTTTTTTTTAATTAAACTGATTATAGTAAAGTACATTGGAAAATAATCTAATACTCATGAGTTTAGCCTCTCTTCTTTCTGCCAGATTATTCTTTCATCTTTCTCTTTCACCAGGCCATCCTTCATGTCTGCAGTTCACAGACAACATGATGCAGGCTGTTCGGACGTACCAGTGGCAGTGCATCGAGTGTAAATCCTGCAGTCTGTGTGGCACCTCAGAGAACGATGTGAGTGTTAAATCCTAGGGGATGTATAAAAAGAGCATGTGAGAGTAGATAAATATCTGACATCTCAAACAAGATTTGTCAAAGCTCTCTTTTCTTGTTTGATATTATTGATGCAGCATGTTGCTAATATGCATGTTACAGCAAGCCTGCTCATATGGCTGAGTGTGTGTGAGTTAACAGCTCGGTGACGCCCTCTAATTTTGTAGGATCAGCTTCTGTTCTGTGATGACTGTGATCGGGGATACCACATGTACTGCCTGAAGCCTCCCATGACACAGCCACCCGAGGGTAAGATCACTTCACAGCAGTTAATAACATAATACATATTACAAATCATTACTAAATTGCATTGATTCAGTTCTTAAAACTGCCAGATTGGTGTGGATTGTTGCCTTTAATGCCTGGCCTATAATAACATGAATGCATTAATAATGATTAACATGCAATAATAAGGATATTATTTATACATATGAATAAACCATATTTTTACATTGCGGTACTTACACTGAAAATACAATAAAATTATAATTATTGATACTTTGAGTCATGCATTTTGATTTTACTAAATATATTTTAATGTGAAAGGAAAAATGTATCCTTTAGTTGAACCTTAATTTCTTAACTTTTAGGTTTGGTGGAACTTAAAGGAACACTCCACTTTTTTAAAAAACAGTTAAACAGTTGAGTTCTACCGTTTTTGAATCCATTCAACTGATCTCCGGGTCTGGCAGTAGCACTTTTAGCTTAGCTTAGTCGAACATTGACACAATAAACGTCAATGTTAAAACTGCGTAATTACACCGATTTCATACCATGTATCATGTCCTTCATTCTAATGTGTAACATGAGCCTATCTGAGCGACACGACTGTCAGCGCTGCCAGTGTTGCCAATCAGATTAATGAAGAGCACGCAGCTAATTCTTTTGCTAATTCTAATGCTCATTAATGTGATATGTTGTTTGTATAGTTTTCTCGCTGTTCTGTAATGAAATAAGGTGATCAGACTGTGAAGAACTGCATATACACATACAGTATGCCTCGCGCACTCCTGTTTAAGTCACGCAATACGCATCGGGATATCGTGGCAACAGTCTTTAATTTCATAATACTCAATTAATTAATTGTTTTAAACTAAGATTGGTGTCTTTAGACGACATAATATGTGTTGAATTCTAAATAAATAATCCACAACAATCCCATGCTATGGGCACAGCCATTGATAGAGGCTGCAGCGGAAGTTCTTTTACGTATCTATTTAAATCTTCTGCTTTTCGAACGCAGAAGTGTGATAAAGGCCTATAGGCTATTTTCTGTCCCGTTTTGACCCCTGCATCGGAACGCTCTGTTTGAATAGGCGTGACAGATTGTAGACACGGAAGTAAACACCCACTGCTATGATTTGCTAATAGTTGTGTATGTTTGACAGCCTACGTCCTACATTGATGAGCGCCGTGGAGTGACATCAGATCCAATATAGTCAGCACAGCTTCGTCTTTTAGTTTCAATCTTTCTGAAAATCCTGCATCGAATTGTGCCCTGTTTGTAAAAAAAAATCCATGGTAAAATGAAGTGAAAGGACCAAGTGCTTTCTGATGCAGTCTGGAAAAAATAAAGCTCATGAAATAAAGTTTATCGTTTGGTTTCTGCGTAGACCTGCGTTTGCCTCTCTTGACATTTACCTAGTACATGTGCAAATTGGTGGGCGGGGCTAAACAGGTAGTGATGTAGAAGCAGGTGTTGATCTTCTTTTCCAGAGTCGGTGTTTAGCCACACTATTATGTCATAAAGTAGCACATTCCACAAGCTGTCGTTTTGACAAATTTTAACTCCCCTAAAACAGATATTAACTGTTTTTAGACAAACGAGAAAGTTCTGAAACTTAGACTGTTTTTATAGCACAATGACCTCTTATATATCAAAAGATCAAGGAATTTTGATTTCTCAGTTCATGACCCCTTTAAAAAAAGTAATTGACTGACCCCATGAAATTCTAGACCCATTACTGAAGAACCCTGTACTACATAGTTCCAAAAAAAAAATATGACACTGATTTACAATACACCACATGGACAAGTAAACAGTCACACATTAAACAAATACACATGCTATACATGTGAGTCACGTTAGTATCGGTTTCATCCACAGGAAGTTGGAGTTGTCATCTGTGTCTTGATCTACTGAAGGATAAGGCATCTGGTTTCGGAGAGCCGTAAGCGTTGTGAGAAGGTTCTACACAGTTACACACACAGCAGACTCAGGATGAATGTTTGTCTTGGTTTTGCTCTGTAGTTCTCCTCCTGTTGTAGTGTGAAGTGGAGTCTTCCTCTACCTCTGTGTTACAAACATTTTTCTCAACCAAGTCTAGGCAATCGGTAGTCTACCTCACATCCTGCTCACTAACAAATCCAGTGGCAGGTTTGAGTCCAGATTGTCCAATTACCTAGAAACATGAGTCGTATTATATAAAAAGTACTTAGTTAAATAGCAACACCAGCACAATAACTATAATATTACAAATGAAGTGATAATCAACCTCTTATACACACATTCTAAGCTATTTTTAACAAATAGCAGATTTTTAAATCAAGTTGTGTCTTCTCTACGTGCAACATAAACATACTCAGATACACACACCGGTGGTATAAAGCAAAATCGTTTTCATTTAAGTCTGTTTCTATTCACTTTAATCATATTTTCAATGTGTCTATGATGTTTGTAAGCCCACATGATTTCTTGCAAAGACATTTTTAGCTCATAACAAGAAACCGTTTGATGTAAAAAGGATAAATGTGATTAGTAGCTCATCTTTCTTACTGGGATCATCATTCAGGTAGACATTTAGGGCATAGTATCTGAGAGTTATTGTGAAAGCAATCTTGAAACGAAATGGCAAAAAATTGTTTTTCTGTGTATATTGAAGCAGCACTTCGCTTTGACTTCAGGACCGGAAAAATAATGCTGTTGAGTGTTTTCATTTGTTCTTTTACATATATAATTTAGCAGACAATCGTGTGGTTGGTAAATTACATGATAGCCATCATATAAGGCTTTTCCTTGTGCTACGATAGTACTTGCATGCTATGTTTTGCCTTTTCAAGCCAGCTTTTTTTCTCTAGGTTACATTTTGTAATTATTAAATGTGAATGCATTAGACTGTTTAATCTTTCGTTACATTGTGTCGGACATATCTGGTTATGCTCCAGGAACATTCCAGTTTTGTGTGTCCTAGAACCTTCTATTGTTCCATCCGCCTGTTTGAAGCCCTTCATACCTCTCTGAGTGAAACATCTGTTCACTCCATTTTGTATTTCTTTGCTTGTGATATATTAGCATTTCTATTTCCATCTGGACATTCTCTCATGTCATTCCCACCTCCTTCACCTGTATAATACATTAGAGGCTCTATTTTCAGAGCCAATTCATCAACGCTCTCCAGATCTTGCGATCTGTTGAATATTTTAGCTATGCATTTTTATCTCTTTAAAGGTCATCTACATCACATTAACATTTGTTTTTCAGTTTAAAAAAATTATTAAAGGTTCCAAAATCAAACTAGTATGATGATGTTCATTCATTTAACCATAGTTAGGCCTTTGGAATAAGATTTTTGTTTAGAAAAAACAAAACGGACAGCTGATACATGACCTTTCATATGACCTTTGACACTTAAAATTTTTAACCCATTCTAAATATAAACCTTCAGGTATCTTTTTTCATGTTTTGTAATAGACTGTACATTTGTAAACCCTGGGTTAATGTTCTTTTATGGATATTTGCCTATATTGATTGGAGGAACACAGCATGTGCTTCATTTAAATATCACCTCATCTCGTTCCTCAGTGTACCATCAGAATAAATTGGTCTCTTCTGCAATGTTATGATTGCATTTTCCATTCATTTCTGTTTGATCTTTGTATTTTTCCCTCAAACGTTGACATGAAATACAATGCAAAAGTTTCTGTGACTGTACAAAGCTCATGAATATTTAATGAGCAGGTGCTATTCAGGGTGTTATTTGTTGCTAAACAACTACCAGTTATATAGAGTGCAGCAGTCAGAATAAAAATCCCAATCCATTTTCTCCATACGGGAACTGATTTTTAAAGTAGTTTTTTTTTTTTTATCTGAGATTGCTAATTGATGGTATAGTGTTATCCTAATATACCACCACATACCATATGTGACCCTGGGCCACAAAACCAGTCATAAGTGTCAATTTGTCAAAATTGAGATTTACACATCATCTGAATAAATAAGCTTTCCACTGATGTATGGTTTGTTAGGATATGACAATATTTGGCCGAGATACAGCTATTTGAAAATCTGGAATCCGAGGGTGCAAAAAAACTCTAAATATTGAAAATGAGAGAAAATTGTCTTTAAGTTGCCCAAATCAAGTTCTTAGCAATGCATACTACTAATAAAAAAAATAAGTTTTGATATATTTACAGTAGAAAATTTACAAAATATCCTCATGGAAAACAATCTTAATGTCCTAATGATTTTTGGCATGAAAGAAAAATCAATAATTTTGACCCATACAATGTATTTTTGGCTATTGCTACAAATATACCCCAGAGACTTAAGAAGGTTTTGTGGTCCAGGGTCACATATACCTTTGTCATTTATAAGTAGAATTTCTAGTGAAAAACTACACTATCCATGATTCTGCAATAACATTTCCTCCAGAGAATCACAAAAGCAAATTGCACCCTTATTTAGTTTTATATTTCTCCATTGTTTTGTAATTTGATTGACTCGTTCACAATGCTTCATGGGATTATAGTTTTTATCCTCATTAAAGCTGTCTGGTACCAGTCTTGTACCTTTGGCTTCAAATCAAAGTTTCTAATGTTCATATCTTATAATTCTTTAATGAGAACTACAAATCCTATGGTAAAATACTACCTGAATCAAGGGCACTTTAAAAAGTGGGCGGGCACTGTTGCACTCCTTGAAAGGGAATTTAACTCAAGCGTTTTTGCTTGCTTGATTTTTTTTTCTCCAGGCTTCATAACCCACTATTAAATACCCTTCTAAAGTAAAAGTGCAATACTTTTCATTAACCCGGGGTTAAGCTAGAAACAGCTCCATTATACCAACTTACACAATGAATTCATCTAGTCCAAAAGTAGAAAAATGCAGCCTGTTACAATGACATTTCTTGTATATAATCATCTGTATTCAAACACATTTTTAATCCTTTGCAATCATAAGAATAATTTTGTACTTAGTTTTTTTTTTTCTTGTCCTTTTCTTTTTATCCTTGTAATGTAAATTTTAATAAAAAATGCAAGTAAAACCAAGTCAATGCTGATTTCAAGATTCCTGCCATGCTTACCACTAGAGAGCAGCACATACAAATGAACAGATAAGCAGACACCTCCTTCCACTGTAATGTCATTCAGTGCTTATTTCAGATCAGTATGATTATGAAATCCTACCACACTGGCTTTATTGAAGTCAGATCTAGCTTATTGAAGCACAATTCTCTGATGTAGCTATATGTGTGCTAAGTTTAACTTTTAATAGATGTTTATTGGACTAACACAAACAGTTTGAGCTAAACATATGTGACATAAAATGCTGTCCATGCAGAGAAAAATGAAAAAGCAGAGCTTTTCAACTGAATGTTTATTGAATGTCTCAGGACTTCAGGTCCTACTTTCCATTATCTTGACCTACTGGATCCTCATCTTCGCCAATGAAAAAAAAAGCCTAAAAGCAATAAAACTCTTTAGAAATATCCCATGCATAGTTTTTGTGCTGAATATGGCACTTGTGCCTCTAAGTTATATTTCAAGTTCAGTATTCTACACAGCATCTCCCATATCCAGGATTGCTGCAAAGTCTATACATTCCATTTCAACCTAATGTACAGTTATGAGTCAACAAATCAACTACCTGAAAATGTGTAAAGGAAACGTGCTATATCAGCTGCACACATTTCTGTTCGGCCATTTGACTGTGTTTAAATATGCAGGCTAAAGACAACCGAGAGAATTCATGTGTTCCAGCAGCATAAGTCTATGTCTCTCTGGCAGTGATGCTGCTTCAGGAAACGATGCAAGCAAAAATACAGAAATGCGACTGGGTGTCCTGCAATGAAAAACACCTTTCTAATGGGTAGCAATCCCACAGTAACACTGTCTACTGTTGATATGTTGAAAGTGAAGGGCTGTGAGCCCCATATGTTTGTGTTCAGAGCAAATAATCATCATCATACTAATCACAACACCGACACAAAGCAACATTAAGCGCTTACATTCTACACTACAATACCATTCATTAAAGCAAGGACAAACATAGTTTATAAGGACCAATGCATTGGTTTCAAACATACAGTAATATCAGATGCTTATGGAACCCCATTTCTGCCACACGAGAAAAAAATAATTGCTTTGGTAAATCACAATTATGACACACTCAGTCATAAAAGTTGACAGTTTTGTAATAATTATGACTTAGTATCACATAATTTTGACCCAAGTCATAATTATAAACTAAACAGTCAAAATGAGATACTAAGTCATAACTATGAGATGAAATCAAAATGATTACATTTTTGTCATAATTATTATTTTTTGTCAATTGTATGATTTTTTTGTCAGTTTTCATAATTTTAACTTTTTGTTATAGATTTTGACATTTTTTAATCTAATAGTCTAATTGATGTTCGACTTTTTCCCTCAGAAATATGAAATCTCATAATTGAATCTCATAATTTCTATTTATGTCATAATTCGACCCTTCGCAAAGACCCACCCCCTTCATTACTGTTCTTCGACAAGCCATGGCGTTCTAACGCCACACATCATGTTCTCACGCAGTGAAAATACATCGCGGAGCAAAGAGGAAACTGACAACGCACTGACAGACAAGACAGAGCAGGTTAGGTTTGGTATGAAACAGTCTCAGCTTTAAAATGTTGTAATTTTTTAAGAAACTCAAAACAATAAATGCCGTTTTGTGGCCGTCGTGACAGATCGCTGTAGCTCATTAGTTCAAGCTGTATGTGAACAGACTAGTTATAGCATGAAATTAACAAATGAACATTAGAACTCAGAAAGTATCTTGTTTCAACTGCGGAAAGACGTCAATACACACCATTTTTCAAGTTCAAGTCCTCCGACGTTAATCTACTCTCCTGTCTGGTTTGTTTGTCGGACAAAAATGGCGGATTCGGCGTTATGATTAGTCAGATCGCCTGTCAATCAAACTCCTTGCGAAGGGTCAATTTAGATTTTTTATGTTACAAAATAGGCCTCCATATATGCTCCTAAATCATTTAATTTTGTTATTTGTTTGGACATTTGGCTGTAAAGCTGTTCAGGAAACACACTGACAAAGCAGAACTCGCATCTCCGGGATCCAGCGTTCCTCACTGGCGCCGTTTTTGTGCAAAAGCAATATTCTGTGCTCTGAATAATCCTGAAATACTACCACTTTTTATAATTTTTCCTCAATAAAACTGAGTCTAAAAGGTATCGCTCTTCATTACTTTCTCATCTCAGTTAGAAGTATCATGTGCTAATACAGTAGGTGAGTATAACACGGCCTGTAGACAGAATAAATAGTTCTAGTTTCTTCAAAATGGCAGGAGTAATAATGTGCTTTTCCAAACCCCTTCATTTCCACTTTCATTCTTCATATTCAGTGACTGTCCAACAAAAAATATATGATAAAAAGTTCTGTGCAAACCTTGACTGAGGGAAGTCACTGAAAGCCCTTGTCAAGTTCTTCACTCCTTTGGAATGCTCTGAAGATTTGAGACACATCCTCACTTCATCTAAATGCTTAGCGTTGACATTACAGCACACCTTGTTTTCGTATCTGACAATGAATGTTTTTTTAACAGTAATCCAGGGAGACAGTCCCGTCCTTGCTGCAGGTTGGTTGTAGATATCAAATAAACGTAAAATGGCTCTCTAGATGGTACTGATAAATCTGACATTCATGTATGCAGTCTTCGTAGTCACTGACTTAATAGACATAGCACTGTCTTCTTGTGGAGATTTTTTCTTTTTTTGGACTTATTGCATGCTGCCATCTAGAGTTGGTAGCTGTGCAGTGTTCGGGTGGGTTTTGGAGAGAGGGTGGTCCATACACGTCATGGCCACAATCCTTCCACCCCAACAAACTGCAAACTGCAGGACTGGTCAGGAGGACTGCATGAGGCCTGTCAGTCGTTTACTTGTCAGAGACTTGCCCTGAAACACAATTACAATGAATTAAATGTGGACTTAAAAATTGTGGTCTTGAATTTGACTAATAATATTCATCAGTAAATTCCAAATATAACAAATAGTATATTTATACATAAATATAGTTTTTATTCTGGTCTGACTGCCTTCCAGAAAGCCTGATTTTGAAATAAAGCTAGAAAAAGACTGGCGATGGTCGTTTTTTCTAGACAACAGGTGCCACTCACCACACTGCGAGTGAATTTCTCCAGGGATGTGCGTCGACCTTGCTCAGTCTCAGACTGTGGAGCCGAGGTTAATGAAGGGGAATGGGGAAGATTCAGTGCACAACACCACGTTAACGTGTTAGTAAATAAAAGTAAATGGATAACACAAAAAATATTCAAGAAAATTTATGTTAATCTGAAATAATCACAATGGGACCGAGACACAATCAAACTATAGAATGGCTCTGAAGTGAACTGAAGTGCTCATGATTAACCATTACAAGTTGGAAGTAGAGTAAGTAGGCCATTTGATGAGTAAATATTAAGTTGGCTTAGTATGTTTTAATAGGTTCAGAACACTGAACACTCGTTTGCAAGCAAAGAAAAGGAAATCATTCAATTCAGGACTGATGTTTTTAGTCAAAAGGAAACTAAGGCTTGAAATATCGTCTCTTACGAAAGAACTGACTTGGAAAAATGCGCTGAAAATGTACTCACCCTCAGGCCATTCAGGAAGTACAGTTTGTTTCTTCATTGGGATAGATTTAGCATTACTTGCTCACTAATGGATCTTCCACAGTGAATGGGTGCCGTCAATAATAAAAATGCTTCCTTCAGTGAAAAACTCTCATCAAAATTAATCTACAAATTTGTTTAGGGTTGTTTTCGACTGTTTCGTCAGTGTTTGATATGTGCCTATTTCTTTCCTGATTCTGACAAGACAAGTTCTTCACCGGAAAAAGCAATATTATGGATAGAGGACTTTAGCTGGAAGCAATGGTGTGAAGTAAAAAAAATAAAAAAATTACGTGTTAATGATTGATTAGTTTCTTACAATCACACCGATTTTCACTTTACAAGACATTAATTGTTGGACTGGAGTTGTATGGATTACTTGTGGTTTGTCGTCATGTTTTTATCTGCTGTTTGGACTCTGATGGCACCCATTCACTGCAAAGGATCCATTGGTGAGCAAGTGATGAACTGCTAAATTCCTCCAAATCTATTCCGATGAAGAAACAAACTCACCTACATCTTGGATGACATGAGGGTGAGTAAATGTTCATTTTCAATCTTAATTGTAGGATGAACTATTCCTTTAACGGAAAACGTCCTGTCAGAAAATTATCAGTATCTTTTCTGTTTTTCAAAAAAAAAATTCCCTTACAGTACTCTAGGAGCACACTGATTTTTGTTTTTATGGCTGAATGGTTTGTGAAAAAGAATTCTGAGCGATTCTGAAAACAAAAATGCAGAAAAATTATTCAGATTCATTACACACGGCAGAGAGAGATTGGAGATTGAGATGAACCTTCTTTCTGGCCAGCAGGAGGTCCTGGTAAGCATTGGAGCGCAGGAAACGAGGGTAGCTGTCACTCTTCATCAGCTTGTAGATGTGGTCCTGAAAGAGAAAAAACATTGGAGGCTGACAGTGAGTTTGCAGCCTGGACGAAAGGAAAGCGCCTCATTGCAAAGTAATGAGAAAGAGCCAAGAATCTTCACAAAAACTGCTTTCTGTCCACATGATCCGCTTCTATTTCATTTCAATCATGGCATCGCATATGCACACATGAATAAATATGTAGTAGGTTCTGCCAAGGGATAATATATATCTTGCAGCAGGATTAATTAGACTTCGCCGCTGCTTATGAAGGTGATGAAGGTGCATGTTCTTTTTCCTTACAGATTATTAAAAAAAAAAAGCATAATTCACTTGACAGCCTCCTAGCAAGTACCTTGACAGATTCTAAGCAGTGGATTCTGCAACACATTCTTCAGTTATTCTACATTGTCACTACAAGCTAACTGCTTTCAGAAAATTCAGTTTCTGGAATAAAATGGATTTCATATTTCCAGAGAGGCTTTTCACCCTGGTTCTGAACATTGCTATGCCTGTTATTCCATCTCTTTCATCAATCATGTAAATGTAGATAAATGAAGGAGACAGACACAAGGCAAACTCTTTTGAACAGAGCCACGAGGACAAGGAATAGATGATCCATCAGCATTATTGTACATCAATCTCCCCAAATAGCCCAAAGCCCTCAAGTTCCTATTTCATAATTTCAAAGAATGAAAAAGATTCTGCCTTGGGCACAACTTGTCCCTAAGTGCAGCTTTCACACTTCCTCAGTCTGTCAAAAAACCTAAAAGCCCTCAATCATCTGTGAAAATGTGTTTACAGAATGATTATTGGACATTAAAAAAAAATAACAACATACAATTGTTAGATATCTCCAGATTTCTTCCCATTTAGTTCATGATCTCCAAATGAAGGGGTGTGGAAATTGATAAAAGGAACAAAAGCCATCAGTGGTTGAGCTGTGCTTCCTGTGACAGTTACTCACCTGGGCATCTTCAAAGCTGTAGCGGCCCGGGTCTTTTAGATTCTGACTGGTGCGCTCGTAGCTGTGCGAGTCCAGATTGATGGCACTGGGAGCTCCCTCAGCAAGAAACTCTTGCCAGATCTCCTGAGCACGAGCTGCCACTTCCTGCAGGGGGCGGCACTTCAGATCCTGCACAGCCAACCAGAACCTAAAGTGAAGATAATAAATGTTAGCTGTACAGAGTATTGTCATGGGAGGATGGTGCAAATTAAATTAATTTTAACATATGTAGTTATTTAGTTAAAAAAAAAAAATCTAAATACACTACCATTCAAAATTTTAGTTTAGCTAGCTAGCTTAGTAGGATTTGTTTTTGTACTTTCATTCAACAACAATGCATTAAATCGACCAAACGTGACAACACAGACTGTCACTTTTAAAAAAATACTGTTCTTTTGAACTTTCCATTAATCAGAGAATCCTGAAACAATGATCATGGTTTCCACAAAAATATCAAGCAGCACAACTGATTTCAACATCGATAAAAATAAGAAATGTTTCTTGAGCAAATCAGCATATTAGAATGATTTCTGAAAGATCATGTGACACTGAAGACTGGAATAATTCAGCTGAATTTGTTTTCCATCATATAAATAAATAAATTATATAGTAATACATTTTTAAATATGTTAAAATAGAAAACAGTTTTGTGTAATAATATTCCACAATATTATTTTTTAAATCATATATTTGAATAAAAATGTAAACAGTTTGCCTAAACTTTTGAATGGTAGCGTATATATTTTTGTTCCTATGCCAACATTTGTAATGTTGGTCAATGGCATCATGATTTTGTTCTCATATTTTGTGTGTCCTATTTTCTCATATATGTGCCAATGCATAACGTAATGAAGAAAAAAAACCTTCAGGCATTTGTGTTAAATTTTATGGTAAACAAGTGAAGGCCAGACTATCTACAATCTGATTTCAGTCATGCATGTTGCTGTTCCACAGCCAAGTTCC
Organism: Barbus barbus; assembly: GCF_936440315.1. Classification (NCBI taxonomy): domain Eukaryota; kingdom Metazoa; phylum Chordata; class Actinopteri; order Cypriniformes; family Cyprinidae; genus Barbus; species Barbus barbus. The sequence continues at coordinate 17,837,620 of NC_136752.1, forward strand.
CTCCCTTAAGCTAATTTTCACTCCCAATTAGCACTTGGCATGTGTTACTTTTGGCCCCCTCTTTACATCGCTGATGGCAATGGCATTCCCAAAATCCTCAGGAACAAATACCGGGTTAATTATGGAAGTCAGTACACGCACAGCACTCGCCACGACAGATAGAGGAAAGCAATCGGCCAGTAACTCCTTCTACTCTCATATCACACTTGCTCTGTAGCTCTATAGATCTCTGCAGTGTAGAAGTGGTTTAGACCCTAATGAGCCCAGGGGAGAGTCAGGCAGTCAAGAGGACACATCACTTTCACTCTCCTCACAGACTGGCAAACATAAGACAGCCCCCACAGAGGCTATTAGATGCCTAGCTGGGGGATACGCAGAGATACAAGAGGGATGAGAGATGCATGGAGACAAGCAGCATTTTATCTCTTCCCCAGTCACTTTACGGCTCCAGTGACCTGCGTTATCTCTGCAGCTCCCTTCGGGGCCTTGCTGTCCTGGTTGGGCGTCTCCTGGGGCCCGCTGCTGCCTAATTTGCCCCACGACGCCCGTGGTTTGCAGTAGCTTATCACAATGCATCAGTGATCAGGCTTTGGAGGTTTTAATGATCATGTACCATCAGATTTACTCACTGTTTTTCATCTGTGATATTAAAAGTCTGACCTTTTGCTTGTCCTGTTCTGCTACATTTTGTGCAAGTCATTAAAAGCAGAGTGGGAGGTTCAGAGAGAAATGTCACAGAAGTGCAAATGAAAGGAGGATGCAGGAATAAAGTGCTGGAAAACTTACTGCAGGTTCTCGGAGCTGAATTCGGACTCCAGGAATTTAAGAAACTGCTCACGGCCCACTGGGTCCTTTAAAGCCTCGTCCAATGAGAAGCCCCACTTCTTTACTCGCTGTTGATTCGGGTCCTTACTGAGAGAGAGAGACGGAAAGAGAAAGACAGTGTTTTATTTATTTAACTTGCATTGTTCTTTGCAATATCTACTGACAGCAGCTAGTGCTTTGACAACACAATGTACCATTGTTTGTCATATTAGCAAGACGAGGATGAAAACAAAGAAACAGAGAGACCGTGTGTGTACAAGAGATCACTTAATCACGTCTAATAATATCTTGTAAATTAGTGTTTGAATAAATTACAATAAGTAAACCACCACAAGAATGCTAATCATTTTGAAAGACCTAATTCCAACAACTGTTAATTAATTTGATAAGGTAAATTAGTCAACTTAATTTTTGCATAATTAAGTGACAAGAGTCACATTGTTGAACAATGTGAACAGACACAGAAAGAAACCCAGAAATGAAACATTGGGATGAGGGGGTGTGTGGGAGGTACTTCTTAAATCCTGTCAGGGCATCTTTGAGGAGCTGTGAGAACGGCTCAGGCAAGCGGAGATGAAGGAACCTGCAGTGTTTTATATAATTCAAAACAACATAAGGACTTCAGCAGACTTAAAAGTACTTATGATCGTCAGAACGAGGTGCGACATTAGTCACAATCTTAAAGAGAGCTCCACCAATCAGAGTAGTCACTGTTACTATGAAGACATGACTCTCGCTCTGCGATTAATGTCATTAAATCATTCCCCTCACACTCTCAAATTTGCCATCCTAGAGTTTCTCTTGGGTGACCATACGTCCTTTTTTTCGGGATTGCTCAATTGTCTAAAATGTCCATGTTTAGTTTTTTTCCCTACTGATGTGCTCTACAGTCCTCATACATTATATTTGCATTGCTTTGACAGTTCTCTGTAGATTCCTCATTATGCCTGCATGCTATTATATTACTACTTTTCAGTCATTGCCTTCAGCAAGCAAAATGCTGGATTCAAATTTCTCAAATTCAATCCTATTAACAGATTACAGCTTTCACAATGGGAGCATGGGCTGTGTGGTGTTGATCCCAGAATTTATTCATCATTCGATGAATTCGACCATTCATCAAAATGAAAACACCTCGCTAACGCAGTATGTATGAAACGTGCACAAAAATTTGGGATCACATTAGCCTTAAAAGAATGTTGGTAAGCTGAATTAACTAAATGAAACACTTTACAATAAGGCTATGCATTGGGAATCACAATGAACATTACAGGACATGTATTTTATAAATGAATAAATAATTGTCTGCAGACCTCCATGTTATTTTAAAATTGACCCCAATTTGAGAAGAAATCAAGAAACAAAAGCACAACATAATAGTGAGACAAGACATTCGAAATAAGACCAAAAAGAAGCATAACCACAAAACAGATAATAAAGTTTTGACAAATGTGACCCTAAAAATGTTCAACGTAATCCATTTCCTCAGCAGCAGTTAAGGATCTCAAAATTTAAGACAAAGACTCTCAATTAAGATAAGTGAAATTAAGAAATTCAGACATTCCGATCCCTCTCCCTTTCATCTAATGAAAACTAGAATAGAGAAGAGAGGAATCTATAAAGAGAGATAGTGTTTAGGTTTTTTCATACCTGGCCTCTAGCTCCCAGAAAGTGACATCATCACTGATCCAGGGGTTAGCTGGATCTGGTACTGTCACAAAGGGGTCATAGTCAAGATACTGCTCTGTGTAGCTCATCAATCTGCAAAAATGGGTTGAAATAATGTTACTATTTCATGTCATTGTATACAGGTACATCTAAAAAAAAAATAATAATAATATCATGCAAAAGGAATATCTATATTTTTTGTCACTCATTTCAGAAAGTGAAACCCATATATTATATAGATTCATTACACATAGAGTGAAATATTTCAAGCCTTTATTTCTTGAAATTTTGATGATTATGGCTTACAGATAAGAGATTCTCATAGACACATAGATTCTCTATGGGGTTCAGGTCAGGCGAGTTTGCTGGCCAATCAAGCACAGTAACACCATGGTCATTGAACCAGCATTTGGTACCTTTGGCAGTGTGAGTCCTGCTGGAAAATGAAATCAGCATCTCCATAAAGCTTGTCAACAGAAGAAAGCATGAAGTGCTCTAAAATTTCCTGGTAGATGGCTGCGTTGACTGTGGACTTCAGAAAACACAGTGGACCAACACCAGCAGGTGACATGGCAGCCCAAATCATCACTGACTGTGAAAACTTCACACTGGACCTCAAGCAACATGAATTCTATGCCTCTCCACTCTTCCTCCAGACTCTGGGACCTTGATTTCCAAATGAAATGCAAAATTTACTTTCATCTGAAAAGAGGACTTTGGACCACTGAGCAACAGTCCAGTTCTTTTTCTCCACAACCCAGGTAAGATGCTTCTGACGTTGTCTCAGGTTCATAAGTGGCTTGGTAGCCCTTTTCCTGAAGACGTCTGAGCGTGATGACTCTTGATGCACTGACTGCAGCTTCAGTCCACTCCTTGTGAAGCTCTCCCAAGTGTTTGAATCAGCTTTGCTTGACAGTATTCTCAAGCTTGCAGTCATCCCTGTTGCTTGTACACCTTTTCCTACCCATATTCTTCCGTCCAGTCAACTTTGCATTTAATATGCTTTGATACAGCACTCTGTAAACAGCCACACCTTTCAGTAATGATCCTCTGTGACTTACCCTCTTTGTGGAGGGCGTCAATGTTCATCTTCTGGATCATTGCCAAGTCAGCAGTCTTCTCCATTATTGTGGTTTCAAAGAACAAGAGATACCCAGAATTTATACTTTATGGATGGTTATTAATTGAAACTTAAATGTAAATATTCTATTATTTTGAGATACTGATTTTTTACTTTCATGAGCTGTAAGCTCTAATCATCAAAATTAAAACAAAAAAACTTTTGAAATGTTTTACTTTACATGTAATAAATCAAAAATATATGAAAGTTTCACTTTTTGAAATAAGTTACAAGAAAATATTTACTTTTTCATGATATTCAAATTTTTTTAGATGTACCTGTAAAAGTATTTTTGTCTGTTTTTTTTATTTTTGGAACCAAATGAACTGTTTTCACACATGTATTCCTCCGCAAACGTGGATGGTACACTGTACTGAAATACACTTACAGATTTTCCCACACAACCACAACCCCGCCACTGAATTTATAGCATTAAACTTAATGTGATTCGATTCCTGAATCAACAGTTCTTATGAGCCTGATACAGCACAACCACTGTAGTCTGATTCCCAAATAAATAGCTTGAATAAGCCACTTCTTTTAAATGAATCAAACACATACAGCTTATGATTTAACTCTTTGTTGTAAAGTGAAATTCATACTCTTTGGTATCTTGTTATTAAAGATACACATGAGATTTGGCTCAAGTTTTTTATAATAACTAATAAAATATGTTGACAGTTGTAGTTTTCATATTGTTGTTTAATCTGTATGGTTACTACCAATTCGTCGAATGCAATAAATGTTGTCTCTAAAACAATTCTGATGAAAATGTTTACAATAGACGTTTCAGTCTTTTTAAAGAGTCTCATCATTTGGGAATGGAATTGCATTTCTTTTTTTCTCTAAAGTACTAAAAGAAACATTAATAAAACCAAAAGAGAAATCTGAACTGGAACCAATAAATTCTTTATGATTCCCATCTTTAATAAGCATAATGTTTTTTAATTAACCCATTTTTCATGGCGAGTATTAATATTTGCTGAGAAAAGTTTGAGTTTCATGGACAGATCAAGAAAGAGGACTTACGTATCAGCGACTTTGGACATTTTCATACAGTGTCGATCCAACTGAGTGTTCAAGAATAGAATCTGAAAGAGACAGAATACCGTTGCTCACTGCTTCTACATTTGAGCAAGTGAGTGATCGTGCTAAATATTAATAGCCGCTGCGAGGCTGTCAAGAATCAAATTCACACCGTCGCTCGCACACACCTCTTTCTCTACGTCCTCTCTGGTGTCCTTGCTGATCAGCTGGGAGGGTGTGTGTACAGGACTCTGAGTCTGTGTGTCATCCACTACCCCATACACTGACTGCAAGACAGAGACAGAGACAAGAGACAGAGACGGGTCACAATACAATCAGACACACCCTCTGTCTCATACAGCACACAAACAAATAATAAGAGCATAAGCACCTTTTTCACCCTTTGAGGATTCTTCAGGCGACGGCACTTCCTGATGTCCATCTCTGTGGTGTTGACACACCCAGGCTGTCATTAACAATCACATGTAAATCAGCCATATAAAAATTGAATATACGCACATTTTCATTACACACAAATTGTCAAATCCAATAATTATACATATTGTTTCATTTTCTTTCCTTAAAAAGAAACTGAATGTGTTAACAGCTGTTCTAACTATGAAAAATTTAGATTAATCACACTTAAATATCTAGTAACACGTTACAATGGGGTTCTATTCATTATTATAAGCTATCGGAACAGCTCAAATGAAAAAGAGATGAAGGGATAGTTCACCCAGTAATTTTAATTCTGTCATCATGTTCTCACCCTCATGTCGTTCCACACTTGTATGACTTACTTTCGTCTGTGAAACATGAGAGAAGATACTTTGAGTAATGTTAGTTACCAAACTGTTTTTCGTTATCATTGACTTCAATTGTCTGGACAAAAAACTGAGACATTTCTCAAAACGTTTCTTGTGGGACACTTGTGAATGCACTGCGTTATTAAAATAAAGTTATTTTTGTTTTCTTTGTGCACACAAAGTATTCTCATAGTATTCTCAGAACCACTGATGTCACATAGACTATTTTAACAATGTCCTTACGATCTTTCTGGGCCTTGAACGTGTCAGTTCGGTTGCTTTCTATGCAGGGTCATAAAGCTCTTAGCTTTCTTATCTTACTTTGCGTTCCGAAGGTCTTACAGGTTTGGAACGACATGAGGGTGAGTAATTAATGACAGAATTTTCCTTTTGGGCTGAACTATCCCTTTAAGTATCCTGTAGGAACTCTGGTATGCATTTTAAATGTGACCAAAAGAGTTTAATTTTAGTTACTGAAGGAACCTTCCCAAGTCTTTAGAGTTTGAAGGAACTTCTGGGTTCCAATTAGCAAGAACCTTGAGGTTTTGCCAAATCTGAGGAACCCCAATGGTGTTTTAAGTATTTAATTTTTTACAGTGTGCCTATTTGATCTATTAAATTCAAACAAGATGCAAACACAGAATCGCGTCCCACACTGGATCCACCCCTCACACACCACAGGACGGTGAACATCCCAGAAGGCTCTCTCTTGACTATCCAGAATCTTTCTCTCCGTTTTGTCTTTTTTCCTGTCGATCCTACAAAATCAAAGAAAACACAAAGCTTCAAGACATTAATATTAAACAAAGAGCAGGAAACCTTCCGAATCCACACACTCACACATTAAAACAGACAACGAGCGAAGCCCTTGTGCTCATCAAAGTTGCAACCTGCCTGTGAGCAGAGCTAATTCATTTCCATTCCTGCCACTTCGCTCTTACGTAACTGACATTTGCTGCATCACTCTCTCTATCTCTCACTGATCCTGGTTTTGAGCCCTGAGACTCTTTCATCCATCTCTCTTTCTCTTCTGTTCTTGCTCTCCCCAAAATTGGGGTTTTCGTCATGAAAAGGGTACTGCGGACAGTGTGATGATAGAGACAGACTGATGATCAAAAATCGGAGCAGGGTTGACTTGTGTTTGCAGCCCTCGGCCATCAGATGAGGCTCTTCAGCCGGTGTTTGAAGAGCGAGAGACTGCTTCAATCAATGAGGACCACTCCAAATCAAACATACATGCTAATACGTCTCGCCACTAACAACTGCACTTCAGCAATATTATGATGTTTCATCATAATGAGGGCTTGTGTATATACAGTATGTCTTTGTGTGAATGTGTGTGGGCTGAAAACAAAGGGTAGATGTGTATTCAACACAGAAGAGAGCAGGTATGAGTGAGAGCAAGTGTTTGCGTAGTTGTCCTGACAACAGCACTTACTTGACCTGTGCCTCAGCCTGCATGAAGATGAACTCCCACTTCCTTGCAAAAGCCCTCTGTAGTCTCGCTAGATTCTCCTGAGTGAGATAAATGAGCAAGTAAAAGAAAGAAAGAACAGAACAAAAAATATTTTGACAAATGTAGTAAGTCATCTAAATATTCAGGGCTGAATTTGGAAAAGCATTAGCATACTACAACTCCATTACTATTAGTGTTTCTGCCGTATATACGAGAAGAAATGGTACAAACAGTATTTTTAGTGTTTTTTAAAGAAACTACTACAAATAATTAATAAGAAATTATATTTTATTTTATATATTTATATATTATATTTTAAGCAAGGATGCATTAATTGATAAAAAGTGATAGTAAAATATTATAATTTTTTATCATAATGTTTCAAATCTATTTATTTATAATAAATGCTGTTCATTTGAACTTGTCATTCCTTAAATAATCCTTAAAAACATTTATCTAAGTTTCCACAAAATTATTAAGCAGCACAACTGTTTTTAACATTGATAATAGACTACTAAATCAGTCAATCAAATATCAGAATGATTTCTAAAGAATCATAATAGTAGCTGAAAATTCAGCTTTGCCATTACAGGAATAAATTACATTTTAAAATATATTAAAAACAGGAAACAGTTCTTTTACATTGTAATGATATTTCATAATATTATGATTTTTAACTGTAATTTTAATCAAATAATTGCAGCCTCGATGAGCAAAAAAGACCTCAAAACATTTCAAAATCTAACCAACTTAAAAGTTTATATAGAATTGTGCATAAAAATGTATATATTTTTATATTTCTTATTTGTTTTCTTTCTTGTATATAAATATACATTATAAATAGTATATCATCTTTTTTTTCTTTATAGTACAACTGTGACAAATATTTTTGAAAAGCATAAAGCATGCTGACTTTGGCATCACAGCTCGGGATAGTCACTTCAGTGTGTGTCACTTCGGTCAATCTGCGTGTCATAATGCCATTTCAATAACAACAACAACAACAAAAAGTTCAGAAATGAGCATCCATTAGCAAAGACTGAATCAGCCATTACAGAGGTCCTTGTTCAGGCCACTTAAAAAAAATTTAATAAAAAATTCAAAAACAATGTCAAAAGCGCCACAGAGGCACAGAGTTTACACTCTTTGAGGGAATCAATCAACAAATGACCTACTTATCGTTACCTCTGCACATTAAGCAAGGACAGGAGAAAGTATCACCGAAATAAATTACACACTTCACCTTTAATTCTCAATGACAAGGGCTCATATTTGGTATTTTCAGGTATAAAATAACATCTGTCAAACGCTTCCATTTTCTCTGTCGGTTGTCATCGCAGTGGGTCACTTACTGCCTCATAGTCCGCCAGCTCCAGCCGGGTCTTGTTCTGCATGGTCCGTTTGCACAGATAGATGGCTGTGACAGGCAACAGACAGAAACAGACAAAAAGAGAGAGACAGAGAAGAGAGAAACAGACAAGAGGCCATAAGAGACTTGGCCTTATCAACCGTCATGTATAATCCCACCCCTACACACGCACACACATCCAGTGTAAGCCCTTGATTGGATTTAGTATTTTCCTCTGCATCTATCATCTCTGCTTAAAAAAAAACATCTACGGTAAAGTTCTGTGTGCTCTTACGTCACAGTGACCATGCCCAGGAGGGTCCTTCTCTTACCGTAGTCTGTGTTCTCTGGCTCCCAGCAATTAGAGGGCCAAAAGTATGGAGCCTGGGTGGGAAAGAGAGAAATGATTACTCTTTTGTAGATTTGCAAAATTGTAAAATTGAGTAGGCAGACTTTGGAGAGTGAACATAAACTTGTTCTAGCCAAAATACATTCAATTGCGCTGCTCATTTCTCATATTTTTACATTTAGATTTCCTTTGCTGTCATCTAACACTGACTTTAAATAATCTGTAAAAACACAAAGATTTAAGAACACTGTTAAATCTAATCTGTAATCTCACAATGAAATTCCTTTTTTTATACTATAAAAATTATGCCTGAATTTACTTGTTTTTTTTTTTGTTTTTGTTTTTTTTATTTAGACAAAGTCTATATTAAATTAACACGAAAATACTTAAAATACTTATTGACTCATTGCTTTGGCTAGAATTTTAATATTGGTGCAAATTAATAATAATAATAATAATATACGTAATATATATAATTGCCCTGAATCTATTCTGGAATCCCAAAATGAATAATGGTTCATTAATTTAATATACAGTTTCAACATTCCCAGTTTGTGTTAATACATTTTTTTGGCAACACTTTATTTTAAGGCGTCCTTGTTACATGTACTTTTTGTTATAAAAAAAAAAAATATGCATAATTATATGCAAGTAAACCTAAGCCAAACCCTAATCCTAACCCTAATCATATAGTAAGAACATGTTGTTAATTAATATTACTCCGTACTTAAATGTATAATTCCACTGCAACAAGGACACCTTAAAATAAAGTGTAACCAAATATTTGAAAGTATGCAACGTTGACACTAAAAGCAGAGGTCACACATAATATTAGGTGTACTTAGATTAAAAAATAAGTACAATGTACTTATGTTCTTATTTATTACAAAACACGTTTGCTTCTATTGAGGTGGGATATGGGTAAGGTTAGGGACAGGTTTGGTGGTATGGGTAGGTTTAAGGGTAGGTTAAGGTGTAAGGGATGGGTCAACAGTGTAACTATAAATGTAATTACAGAAATTAATTACAGATGTAATTACAAGCATTTATTTAAAAAAATATATAAGAACAATGTAAAAACATGTATGTACACAGTAAGTGTATTGTATTAAAAGATGTATTAAAAGATCATAGTAGTTAAGGCCACCTAATATAAAGTGGGACCATAGCAGAAATACCAGAGGCCAATATGGGGGTCCTTTGAATACTGTGTTGGACAGCGGGGGGCCTTTGAGTCAAAATGGTTGAGAACTGCTAATCTAGACAATATCTGCTTCTGGATTGTCAGTAACTACTCTGTTTAAAATCAAGTGTGAGTCTGAAAGAACTAAGAATGTCTGCCATGTGTTTACTAGCCAAATCTGATGTTGAAATTGTGATTCTTTTTCCATGCAGTTAATATATGAAGATATTCATGTTATGAAAGCTGTTAACAACATCTGAACTAACTCCCTCGCCTTTGTGGAGCCAGTCTAAAAGACTACAAGCAGCACAAAGCAAATGATGGTGCATTGAGATCATTATCATCAGGCAATGAGCTGATGAGCCATACTCCAGAGAAACAGAAACACTAATTCTGAGTAATTAATGAACGTACAAAAGAAACTCAGATTCATTCATTGGCTTATTGATACTGTATCAAGCTTATTGGAAAGATAGCCTAATGCCATTATCTGAGAATTCAGCTAAAACTCTGAAAAAAATACAGCTGTTTTGTTGTTTGATATTGAGAATATATTAATTTAACAAGATACTTCAGTACTGTAATTGAGTATTGATGCTTAATCATTACACCTGCACCAACATTTCATTGTATTTTAGTAAATGTTTGCATGTGACTGATTTTTTTGGGGCTCTTTAAAGACAAATTCCAGACTGACATGGTAAATATGGTGGATCAGTGTAATTGAGTGCCTATGAGTTAATATGTCAGATTTCGAATCAAGCTGTCAAGCTCCAGCTGAGCGACTGGCATTGAGATGAATGGGAATGCAAATAGATAGCTTTCTCCAGGTATTATAGAAATCTATGGCTGAAGAGAATCTGTTCAATGTTGCAATCATTTCCAAATGAAATGACAGAGCCTTTCACAGCTTTACCCAGCAGTGTTTCTCCTGTGAAACATAAAAGTTACATGAGCTAAAGAGGCTCAAAGGAAGACATGCCCTTGGCCATCTCCTCACTTATCATCTAAATCACTTAAAAATTAAGGATCAGCCTTTATCAAATAAATATTCCCCTTTTTCTGGAGGAGGTACTTATTAACACCTCAGATTTTAAAAGAACAGCAATAGACAAACATACCACACTACTGTTCAAAAGGTTTTAAATGTTTTTAAAAGTCTCACCATGGTTGCATTTATTTGTTCAAAAATACAATATATAAATGTATAAATGGTGATACATTTTTAATTTTTAAGATTAAAAGAACAGAATTTTTAAATAAAAAAATTGGACACTATACTGTCACTTTTGATCCATTTAATGCACAACGCATCCTTGCTGAATAAAAGTACTAATTTCTTTCAGGTTGTGTATATATAGTATGTTAAATAAATCTCAGTAATGTACTGCCTATATAGAGAAGTGCTTAATAAAGGCAGCTGCACTGATCAAACACAGTCCTATTTGTTCAGTAGGTGTAAAGGTCAGTGGAGCTTCTTCATACTGTGTATTAGATGTGATTTGCACAGTAGATTCAGAATCTTGGCAGTGCTGAAGTGAAACAAGATCACATCCTGGAAACCACAGCTGCCAGGATACAATCCACGTAATGGTAGATGGATAAGCACACCTGAAAGCGGTATAACGTCCCATCATCCTTGAGGGTGAGAACATGATCAGAGATAGGGAATATGTAGCCTTGGGCGGCGATCAGGCTGCCGATGTGTATGGCCTCCGCTGTAAATACAGAAAATAATGCATTTGCTTTCACAAACGATCAGCAGTCATCAATAAGGTGTGTATCTTTCTTCATATCATCACCTACCAGGATCATCTATGTTGAGGTTCTTCATCATCCACTGAACAATGTCAGAACCTGACGTTTAAAACAGGGAAACATATCACCTTATTTTCACATACAAATTTATGCATAAATTCTCAAAGATGGTTTAAAATTAATTGTGTGTCAGATCATTCAAGCTAAATCTACATTAACACCACCTTAATCATGTGCAACATCAATGCTTTAGTTCCAAATCAGCTATTAGTTTTCCGGATGTGGGCCTGCGGGCATCTATTTAGAGCTGCTCACTATAGTAATTGTGTTTAGTGATGTGTGCAAATCAAGCCATATCTTCAAGTTTATTCTCTTTGAGGGTTTATAAGGACAAATAACTGTTCTTCCAGCATTCATAGGATCGGTGGAGACCACAGAGGCGTATGGCTCCTGATGTGTCACCAATTTTGTTTTTTAATTCCTCCCTCTGATCTATGAAATGCCCTGGCAACTAAGCACAACCCCCTGTACATATTTTATCAGCACTGACAGTGATATTATTTTTTAAGAACATATTTTTGAAAGCATCATTAACTTAATAAGAAAACTGCTGTTTGAAGGGTGCACTCAGTAACATTTTCCTCATCAAAAATGTTTTATACCAACTGTATTGATTAATACTTTTGAAATATATATTTATTAAAATCAGATGAAGACTATAGTGAACCTATTATGAAACACTTTTGCTTACAGATAAATGAATCATGTCTGACTGCTAATAATAATTCTGATAAGAGAAAAACGTTAATCTAAAAAAATAAATAAACCAAAGCCAAATATTACTAGCCAATAGAATAAATAACTTGAATTTCATAAACAAATACATAAGCAATCAAACAAACAAATGATGCAGTGTTCATCTTGTTGCTATACTGATGATTTTCTAATTTAAGCAAGTAAGCAAATTAAATTATTTTAAATCAATATTTGATGTGAATGTATTTGTTTATTTACATTAGCTGACTGTACATTAGCCCTTATATATCGATTATGTTACTGAATGTATAGAAAACACTGCTTAGAAATTGTTTAAAAAATGTATACAGCTCAACTGCTACAATTAAACTGTACTGTGTTTTTGCACACACACTGTATGATAGCAATGGCCAATGCCCCCCCGCCCCCCAAACTTTCCCACTCCTGCCAGTATACCTGTAACAACGCTGGGAATCTTGGACAGGAAGCTCTTGACCGTTCTGACAGGTACACCTTCAGTTTCATCTTGGAGGTGTGTGATGATGTCCTCAATCTACAGGAAGAGAGAAGAAAGAGTATGTCTAGTTAGTTTGACTTCATGCTGACTCACATCTCATACTGTATCTACAGTCTAGGCCTGTTTCACTTTTATTTCAGGACCCATATTGACAGGATACAGAATTAACACAGCCCACAAAAGCAGCGGAGCTGCAAGTGGAGTTGACACGGAGTTACATTTTTGCTGTATGCCGTGCGCAGAAAATGCAAATATAATTCTTTGTGCATCTATCACCAATTGTACATTTATCAATCAGACTATTTTTGTAATACCAATTTAGTTTTCTCAATAGCTCGCTCCTGATAATCACTGTATATGCTACCAGTCAAAATGTTTTTAAAAGACATCTTTTATGTTCAACAAGGTTGCATTTATTTGATCAAAATACAGTAAAACAGAAATACTGTAAAATATTACAATTTAAAATAACTTTTGCATTTTAAATTTCACTTCATTCTTTTAATGGCAAAACTGAATTTTCAGCAGCCATTAGTCCAGAAATGTATGAAAATATAACCTCTTATACTATTTTACCATTTTTGATCAAATAAATGCGGCATAAATAAGACTTCCTTTCACAACAATCTTAACACTCAATGTAGTAAACCAGAAATGAGCTCTGTTTCACACTGTCAGTATGAAAGCACGATGCTTATTTTTATTTACACCATTCATTTACACTATTAGACTAGATCTGGTTATTTTACAGCTTTCTCCATGTGTTGTGTAGTATCACATTCTAACCAAACCGTCAATCATGACAGGTGTAAACACACCTACGTCTCCTGCTGCACACATTACTAAGTACCTAATGCACACAAAGCATTGGCCAAATTTATTTATTCCATTTCTATTTATATTCCCAAAATCTTTAACAGCCACAGAAATTTAACAGCCACAGGAACATCTGTTCTTGTTCCTCTCTGGTTACGTGGGCGTCTAAGCATCGGTGGAGGCCTTTGGAATATACAAGCTCGCACCTACAGTCTATAAATAATCCCGACACTGATGAAAACAGCTCGTGGTTTTGCAGGAGAGAGGGAGCGTAATGAGATTAGGAAGCTTTCTCTGCTTTGGAGATTGCATATTGTCGTTGCTGCTCTGTGGCACTCAACGCTCTTTTTGTGCACGTGTCGTGTAGGAGGCGAGATCTCAGTTGCTTTGGAGACAATTAATGCATACAGTAGCTATATATAAACAATCAAAGCCAGCCCCCGACCCTTGTGAGCCCATGACAACATGACGCAGCTAAAATAAAGCAAAGCCACTTCAATTCGAGTATAAAGAGAAGGCACATGTTGAACAAACATACAGCTGTGCTACATGAGGACCCGCCCTCATTATCCCAAAAAACACTCTAGTCATCCAATCCATTACCACGTGAGACTAATTTCCCCTCTCTACCCATGAAAGCACTTCACTTCGTTTAATGCTCTCTATCTAGTGGCTAAAATGCGAGTCTATGGCGCAAACTATTCTAAATGGGTCAATGAGTGTTGGCCTGAGTCCCAAGAGAGATCCTGGCTGTAGACAGACAGCACTGCCAGACAGGAAGTCCACCTCTAAAGCCAGCAGCGACAGGGGAAGCCAAAGCAGAGCATCTGCTTAATACTCAAATCAATACAGATAAAATGCTACATAGTGTTTAGAGGACAAAAAAATGACATCTATCCAACAGCCACACATCAGTGCCTCCCCAACAAAATTCTCAAGTTTCAATAAGGAATCATGGGAAAAGTAGGCCTGGATTATGGCCCCATATACAGTGCGACTTGACCACTAGGGCCCAAGCGACTATGTTTAGGGGCCATTCACGCAGAAAGCATTTGTGCATTTAAGACACAAAAAATACAAATGTATTAATTAAGCAGCACAACAGTTTCTAACTTTGATAAGCACCATTTCAGCATATTAAAATGATTTCTGAAGGACCATGTGATACTGAAAACTGGAGTAATGGCTGATGAAAATTCAGTGCAACACAAAAACACATTCTTTAGTCTAATGATCCATCTAATTGATATCTAATACTCTAATCTAATATTTAACCTAACAAAACATGCATTTTCTAAGTTTGTCAAATCATCCTTTTCGCTTAAAGTAGGATAAATGGTCTGTTACGAAAGCCAGCAGGACCATCCCAGACTAAAAGGACTTAATTTTGAGCAAATGTGCACTCGTCATCACAATGAAGCCATGTATCTATCTTTAATGAGAGTGAATGCCATTAAATGAAGTTAACGGATGTCATGCATTATCTTGTTGAGAGACGATCTTCACTCGGCTTCATGCTGGTTTGTCATTCTATTTCAGTACAATCAGCAGCACTCACTAGAGAGCTCTTTTTAAGATGGGCCCTTGTGTTGGCACCAACCCAAAGAGCACTTACATATGTTATATTCTGTCAAAACACTGTGCCGAGTTCTTATTAGGTTATCACAGTACCGTCCCCCTCAGAGGCCACCGCAGTCTGTGCTAAATGTAGCAATTAGTGCTCTTGCTTCTTCAAGGAAAGCTGGTGAACCAGCCTCCAGTTCGGGAAGTGTCTGTAATCGTTTTCCAAAGACGAAAGACAAGCCCTGGCACATTATTTCACATGTGAAAGAAAATAACAGTTTGGAAGGTATTTGAAATATATTTTAGTTGAAAAAGCTTTGAAAAAAAAGCATCACAAAGTGCCTCACAAATTGAAAAAAAAAGAGAAAGTTCTTTTTAATATCAGCATGTGTCTTTTTTTGTTAAAGTGCTTGTGGTCTCTATTTAATTCAGCAAAGTATTTTAGTCAAGTAGTCCTGTTATAATGTCTTTGTGACACAACTGCACTGCAGATTATCAATGGGGACATTTAAAAGAGAAGCATTGATTGGATTCCTGACAGTAACTATCAAGTGAGGATCAAGCAACACTCACTTGTCACTTTCCTAATAGAAAAATGGGTACCAAAAAGGCAAATGTCTTTGATCGGAGAACGCTCACTCTGTGTTGCCTTGAGCTTGCTGCAAATGTCAAACACGCTGCTGTTTACAGCCTTTTTATTAGGCTTGCTTGAGTAATAAATAAACACTGCATACTGAGACAAACACTACAAAAATTACAATAACGAAATACATTTTATGCAATACATAATATATCGTTTTTGTCTTCATGCAAACATGTTGATGACGGCATTATCTCGCAGTCTCTGAGGGATCTGAATGAGAGGCAGCCGCAGATGTGGGTGGCTACATATCAGATTCACCCATAAGAGCCCCTTCTCAATCAAGCCCATGTTTCAAACTTGATTACAGCAAGTCTCAGTAGCCTGTGAATGGCACTCTTACAGAGAAGAAGAGAGAAAACAACGACAGATTTCCACCTCTGCTGAAGCCGCTTAAGATGCAGGTCATTTCTGAAGCGAAATAGATGGTGGAAAAGCACCTTATTATGCACTAGCTTGTCTTGCTTGCCAGGTAAATCCATGAAATTAAAACATGCCATTTCGGAGATGCATCAAGGTCGGGCTGTGTAGCAAAGCAGCGTGAGTTAGTTCATGAGACAGGTTAGTGTCGCCATAGATAACAGCATGGGAAGCGCTCCTGATGATAATACCTTTGCAGCATCCTGTGGCTCATCTGCTCAGTCCCTGCAGGAGATATGTGAACAATCGATGCTGTTGATTTTCCACAGCCAGGTCCTGATGAATGACACTCAACCATGTCTACCCGAGGCGCATACTGACGTGACAAGCATTTGTTATACTGAGAGGCGGCATTATGACAGCTTCAAACCCCACAGTGGGATAATAATGTTTTATGAAATGTGGTCAAAGGATGCCCATAAAGAAGTTAATTGGAAAACGTTTTATGCAGCAAGAAAAGTGAACATAACTTGCCGATTAACATCTAATATTGTGAATTCTGTCTCATATTTACACTGACTGAGTCTAAAAATACGAAAAGAACATAATCAGATGAGATGGAAATAAACATTTAACATGCCATATCATACTTGGTCACATAGGAGCCCGTATTTGACACTGAATAAAATAGTTTTAAAAAAGGTAATTGCAACTTTTTATCTCACAATTCTTTTTTTGTTTGTTTTTTTGTTAGGGTCTGCAAAGATGCAATAAATTGATCAAAAGTGACAGTAAAGACTTTAATAATATTACAGAAGACTTTTATTTCAAATAAATACTGTTCTTTTTAACTTCAACGTTCGTCTTCAACGTCGATAATAATAAGAATTATTATTATTAAATTAATGATTTATGCAACATTAAAGAACAACCATACATTTTGACCCATATTTGATAGCATCTGATAGCTATTCACTGTCATACAGGTTTGGAATAACATTAGGGTGAGTAAATGACAGAATGTTTTTTTTTTTTTAAAGGGACATCAACCTCCTGATCACATCAACCTATATGCATTCTCTCTTGACTTAAAAATGACACCCACCTTCAAACTTCTGGCTTTCTCTGAGTGACCTCCATGACTTTAAGAGGCTCTTCTGTTTTAAACACCTGGCCATACAGCTGGGAGATGAAAAAGCAGGTATGCAGGTGAAAGCTGGTCTCTGCTGATCTCATCTCTCATCAAAAAGCACTTCTGTTCTCTGTACGTCAGAAGCAGATGTCTAAATGCAAACTCTCCACCTGGGCGTTCAAGGTTTGCAGGATTCAAAGTCCTGCATAGAGCAGGCTGAAAGAACTCAATAGTCAATCGAAGTCCTTGAGGTAGAGGCTCAGTCCAAAACTTTACCTTATGGATTGCTCTCTTTAAAAACTCATAAAACTCTGTACGCTTTTGAGGTCATTTCTGGCCTCAGATGATCATTTATGCATGTACTCTGAGATTAATTTTTGTTCATGCAAAGGGTTAGTGAGAGACTGCATTAATTCATCAATTCACAATAGGAACAGATTTCACAAATTTGAGACTGAAAATGCATCTTATTTGCTGTGCTTTTAATTAAACCACTATTTGAGATACTAATCAAAGAATCTGCACACATATGACAATAATTGAGTTAAACTATGATAAATAGGCAGTATCATTTCAAACAATTTGTTAAATGCATTTTTTTGTTATTATATGCTACATAGTCTTAGTATAGCTTACAGCATCAAAAACAGAGCTTTTGCCATTTCTACACTACATTTTGCTCTTTGCACTGTACGTGGCTGCTTCACCAATTCATTTGAGCTACGTCACGCTCTTTCACAGAGAAATGAGATTATATTCATTTAGCCGTCTAGATGATGGTTATAGCACCAGAACTCATTCACACTCTCATAAATGTGTAAAATAACATGCAAAATTAGCATATAAACTGCAATAATATCAACTCACAAAAACGTGCATGCCAAAATGTATTCTTTTATGCTAATTAATGTTAAACCCCTTATGAGATAATGCTCTATAATTTAGCTCGATGTTGAATTTCTGAATAATTTAAGGCTTGAGTCTTTTATTTTGCTTCATGATTAAAAAGTAACAACACAGAAGGGGGTCTTTGGCGGCATTGAAAGAACTTCCAGGTAGACTGGACCAAATACGCTGATCTTTTGTAGGTACTGCAGAAATCAATGAATGAAAACAATCATGCTTGGTAAGTCAGTGATGTAATAGTGTAGTACCGTGCATGTGAACCGCAGCTCTGTTTCAGGCTTCCATGATTTGCAATCAAATGGGTCTTGGTTAAGCTGAAAAGATTTGCACACAGGCCCTGCAAAACACCACAGGATAATCCACAACCCTGAGGTCACCTCTTAAAAAAATCATTATAATCACAACAAAGCCTGTGAGTTAATCGCCAGGCGAATGGATTGCTGATCGCTGCAGGTTTCTCCAGTAATTCATGATTAAAGTTAAAAAAGCTCCAGTGTACGACTGCTTTTGGATCACATGAAGACCAAGAGCAGAGTCTGAGCTTTGCAGAGAGCCCAAGTGTGCACGGCTGATGCTTTTGACAGCAGCTGTGAGATGTGTTTCCTAATGGAAATATGATGACAGGGTCGTCAGGCTTTGAAAAAAGCAACCTGGATCCCGTCCTTTATGGAAATGTACACCCCCTTGATGTGGGGGCTCTTAAAGAAATATTCCTGGTTCAACAGAAGTTAAGCTCAACTAACAGCACTTGTGGTATAATGTGGCATACTTGTGATATACCTCAAAATATTTATTTTGATTTGTCCCTCCTTTTCTTTTAAAAAGCACAAATCTGGGTTACAGCGAGGCACTTGCAATGGAAGCTAATGGAGCCAATTTGTAAACATTTCAGCAACATAGACATGAGACAAATAATGCAAATTTACATGATTTTAGTGTAAAGAAATTGTTGCTGTTACAGAGATAGTTCACCCAAAATTACAAATTTTCTCAATTTATTCACCATCAGTAGGTTCCAAACCAGTATGAATTTCTTCTTTTGAACACAAAAGAAGATAAATTGCAAGCTGGTAGCTATTGACTTTCATAGTATGGAAAAAAAACTGCAACTTTATGGTTACCAACACTCTTCAAAATATCTTCTTTTGTACTCAACAGAAGAAAGAAAAGTTTTGGAACAACTTGAGGGTGAGTAAATGATGACAGAATTTTCATTTTGGCATGAAATAGACCATTCATTGCACTTACCTTGTATTAAACCCTGGATTTCATTCACTATGTTTCAATTACTCATTTGTTCATTCATTCATTCTTTATGCTAGTGGCAATTCCAGCTGTGTTTTTGTCTTCTGTTGGTATCTACTGTAAAGTGAAGAAAGAACGAACTAAAGTTTTCACCAGTCACACTGTTGACTGATTCAGAGACATGAGCATTTCCTTAAAACAATTCACTGCTCTCTAATCTCAGTGATTCTCATGACACGGCCCACTGGAGCTGAACAGCAGTGGCATCTACACAGACCCTGAAGCAATCCAGCCAACAATGTCAGAACATAGCACACATGAATTAGATACAATAGCAAGACTACAGCAAAGGAATCAATGCCAAAGCTGACAGAAGCTCAGCGAGCACCAATTTAAGACAACAAGAAATTACAACTGACCCTGTTGACTTTACTAATAAAATGCAATAGCAAGAGAGAAAAAAACTTTCTCTGCCTCTAAACAACTTTTATAGACATTACCATTCCCATTTATCTCAATATAAGAATAAACAGCAATATAAAAGCCCATTTTACTCTCCAATCATTTCCTGATGGATAGAACGGGTCTCTCTTTATTTGACACTGTATATTCTGTTTCCAAGTCATCCAGGACACCAAATCAGAAATTGCAGTAGCTTCAGCTCAATGCACTTTTGCATTTGTTCCTCACAGCACTTTCAGGCCCATATAATTTGCACACACTATGTAAACATCCTGAAATACAGCATGAAAAAATGTTTTATCATTTACATGATCTCATTGTGAGAGTGCAGCATGTTGAACCTGGAGAAACCAGAGCCTCTGAGATCCAGTGTTGTCTCAGAGATCAAGCTACACCTGCTTTAGCAATATAGATAATTAAAAATAATACGAGATTGCTTATTTGAGTGATTTTTACTAAGTTACAGGTGTGATTAGCTTAATTTACATTAATTATGTCATAGCAGGGAAATTTTAGGAAGAAAAACAAACAGACAACAACCTCCTTGATGGTAAGACAGTACAAGTCATATCACCACCGACACAAGCTACAAACATTTTCTATCTTTGCTTACAAAATAAATATGACTGAATATGAAGGTAGTAATGGGGAGGATAGCATGTTAACTGCTGATATGTAGCCATGGCAACATAAGGTCCAAATTTTTCGAAAGATAGAATTATTCGAAATTCCTATTTATTAAATGTAGTATAACTCTTATTCTATATAACTCTTAATTGCATTTCATTCTAGACTCCCAAAAGTAATAGACATCAGTCAAGCTTGATTTTAGTCTCCATAACAAGCCCGTTTCTGTAAATAAAGATCTATGCCTATGCCATACACGGCTGACCATCTTTTCCCTTGAACAGCAGGATGACAATTTTTCCACGCAACATTAATATTTACAGTGCAGTGCCATCAGCCAACTGGCTTTAAAACAATCACAGGTGGCTGGGTTCATTACATTCTTGTCTATAATTAGATGACTAGTGATGACAGATGGACAGAGAGTAAATACTTTAAAAACATCATGACACACCACATTTGTTTCTGTGGCATGTGTTTTAATGCCATTATTTTTTTATTTTGGTCACATTTTAATGGCAGACACAAGTAGAGGGGGAACAGGAAATCATCAGACGCCAAACCTTCCAACCAATAATTTTCCATGGTTTTCCATGACTAAGTGTCTTTTTTAGAGACTATAATTATCAAGAGCAATATCTGAAGAAACATTTTAAAACTGAGCATAACTAGAAAAAAAGTGCACTACTGTTCAAAGGTTTGAGGTCAGTGAGATTTTTTGAAAAGTCTTTTTTTTTGTTCACATCTGCACTGACTTGATTAAAAATACATTAAATATGGTAATATTTTCAACAACTGTTTTCAATTTTAATATATCTTAAAATGTAATTTATTCCTGAGATGGCAAAGCAAAATTTTCAGCCAATAATCCAGTCTTCAGTGTCACATGATCATACAGAAATCATTCTAATATGCTGATCTGAAGTTCAAGAAATATGTTTTTTATTATAATCCGTGTTGAAAACAGTTGTGCTCCTTCATATTTTTATGGAAACCATTATACACTTTTTTTCAGGATTCTTTGATGAATAGAATCAACTTAATGTAGTAAATATTGATTTCTTTCAAAAAATAAAAAAGTAGTTAATGAAATTATAGAAATGTACATAATTGTTTTTAAACTTGAATTTCCCGCATGAGAACTATGAATCCAGATGTGGCCAATGTGTCTGGAGCCCTGAGGCCACAGATCTAATGTAATAGTGGTCCCTCCAAAACCCTGTCTAGAAATACAGTGATTGATTACAGTTTCAAATGTGAAGTACAGTATAATAAACCTACACTGAACCTTAACGGAGCATGTTGTGAAGCTCATAAGAACACAGATATAAACCACAATACTGGCACATTAAAACATTAATCACTAAAACAGAGTGTGACAATACTTCTGCAGATATTAATCATCGCATTTCGTTTTGCCGATATCAATCACTGTATTTCACTGACATTATTAAGCGTTGCATTTCATTTTACTGTTATTGACATTATTATAAATATGCCAATATCAATCACTGTTTTAATTTCACCAAATTACTCTACCGACATTAAGGCTAAATGTGTCAAACCTTCAGAAGCTCATATGAGAGAGGTCTGGGTGACTGAGCGAAATGAATGGAGCAGACTAGGATAAAACAGACAATGTGGTAGTCGTGAGTGGGTAGAACTCAGCCGGAAAAGCCTTGGCAAGGACTGGAATTGAATTTGTCTCTGCGTATCGGCACATTTTTGATTCTCTGCAACTTTCATTTCAGGAGAGAGAACATAGGATGTGTGGTCTCTATCAGATCAGACTGAAGGAAAGGGAAAAACAGAAAGGGGGCACTGTGGAAAGCAGAGCAAAACGTTTGATATTGACCTATTCTTGTTTTTTTCTGCGAGATGAAATGAGACAGCTGGTGTACGCTGTGCTTGCTGTCAGTTGGACAGCTTTCTTCTCCACCCCATTTGCTTTGGACAGTGTTCAAATCAGTAGCATCTGATTCCACATTCTCATTGATCAGCCACCACCAGACATAAAAGTGGGATACAAAGGGAAGGATGCTTGGCAGCATCCCACTCAGCCGGAGCTCGGAGCCATTTAGCGGACTGCAAATCAGACAAGGTGAAGCTGGACCGTGGCCCCTGAGATCAGGCCCTAATCACCGAAAGCAAATGGGTGATGTGTGATACTGAAATATAAAAAAACAGATAGGGCTGATTTAGACCAATAGACGTGGAGAGCTTAGCCAGAGCAAAGAGAAAATTCTTAAAAAGGCATGAAAAAGTACAGCCTCTGCATATTTCACATAATTGTTAAACATTTATACAAGCACACATTATTATGACACTCAAACAGCATGTTATAATCGCAACGGTCCAGTGAACAGAATGCTTTGGCGTGAATGTAAAAAGAGGCCTGGCAAACAATAGGGACCCTTTCATCTATTATTTCCAAAAGAGACGTATCTGATTATCTGCCTGCGTAAACATAAACAACATCCACATCCCACAAATCCACATTTCCTGTGCTTGTTATACATCTGTGGCCATTTTGAAGCGATGTCAAAGCTTTGCCTTTGAAGACTCGTTGTAAAGAAAAACAGAAAAAGAATTGGAATTTCTTTGGTAAACAAGCAATAAAGCTTGAGCTCAGCCAGTTTAAGGGAATTAGTGTTGAATAGTCTTTACCAAATCAGATTTACATAACAGAAAATATTACAACTTATGCACACACACAAAATGGAAAAGCACAAGTGAACTTCAGCAAGTCAGAATGTGTAAGTCACATTGTGAATATGCACTACAAGGAATGAATAACTCATGCATAAAAATTCACAATATTGTATTACAATAGAGTACTACTTATTTTAATGTTATTTCAGCTCAAGTTTGAGAACAAGGACAGATTTAGTTAAATATTCAAATGTTTAAGATAATATTTGTACTTTCTCATTTAAATATGACTAGCACAGTAACGTTCATATGTTTGGGATCAGTAATGTTTTTGTTTGACTTCTTTTTAATACTTTTATTCAACATGGATGCATACATTTATAATGATATAAGTGATTTCTGTTTCAAATAAATGCTGCTCTTTTGAACTTTCCATTCATCAAAGAATCCAGGAAACAAAATGGATCCCGGTTTCCACAAAAAAATTAAGCAGCACAACTGTTTTCACGATTGATAATTATAAATTTTATTGAGGGCCAAATCAGCATATTAGAATAGTTTCTGGACTGGAGTAATGATGCTGAAAAATCAGCTTGGCTTTCAACCGAAACAAATTACATTTTAAAATATATAAATGTAATGCAGCCTTGGTGAGCATAAGTCTTCTTTCAGAAACAAACTATTTTACTGACCCCCAAAACTTTGAGCAGTAGTGTAAACTAAAATAAAAAAAACAAACGTTATTAAATTAGCGAATAAATGAAAATGATATGAGAAAATATTATACTAGAGTATTAGACCTATTCTACATTTTCAGTATATTTCAGTATATACGACTGGAAAATAAAAATAAAAAGAGTGTAAAAATGATCACTGGTCAGCCCAATACACACCAAGCCGACGGTCGGCCATCGACCAGTTTTTGAACGAAGTTTTCTCAGTGTGTTCCGCACCGTCGGCTGAAGTTGGTCCTCGTCGGTTTGTTTTCAGCCGATTCAACATGTCAGTCAGTCGGGCCATCTGATCATTCTAATTGGCTGTTCAGCTGGCGAACCAGTGCGCGAGAAAAAAACCCTACTTGACTGTCGGGTGTCGAGCGTCGGCTTGGTGTGGTAGGGTAACTTTGGACCAAGACGCTGCCGACCCCGCAGTCTGCTTTCGTCGCCGTCGACTTGGTGTGTACCGGGCTGTCTGGGTTGTTCACCTGGAGACTCTCACTCACAAGGGTTGGAAGGTCATGCTTGTGATTCTGATCTTTCCTTCAGTTTGAACCTCTTATTTTTACAAGATCCCTCAGAGACCCAATTATAGAATGCACTCTCCTCACCTATTTGGCTATTGAACGGACCATGCAAACTAAAGCCTATTGATTGCCAAGTAGTTTTGCTTTTGTTGGCCTTATAACATCATTGGAGACATTAGAGGAAGCAGTTAAACCGTCTCCGAAAACCTCGACTAATTAAGTCCCTTGTTATTGTCCTGCATCTACACAGGTACACCATGCTCTATAGTCCAGCTTCAGATGCTTTGTGCAAAAAGGGCCAAACAGAATAACCAGAGCCAAAGGCTACAGCTTCGGCAGTAGATAAATTGGAGAGGAAGGGAATTATTGATGTGCAACTCTACTGAAATGCTGCTGGCTCAGCAAAGCTCAAGCATTTCATTCATTTTGGTGATGAGGGAATGTGTTGTAGCAGCAGATTACGCCAGTTGTGTTTGACAAATGCATTAGGCTGGATGGATCAGCAAACAAAATATGATCCCTGCAGTCCTTTTAAAAAGCCTCTAGCTCATTTATTGCCATTACCCTGGAGGTAAATGGTACAGAAAATGAGTATTTTCAGAAAGGAAACCATTAAAGGAAAAGTGAAAGCTTCCTTTACAGGATATACATATGCATATGCAATCTCAAGTGACCCATTGACAATCAATAAAAGACTGATAACAGCCTCCTGTTGTTTGATTTTGGAAACACATCTCAGCATTGAGCAAATTCATTCATTTCACGCCTCATTTTGATTCATATTCCTATTTTTAAGAGAAATACAAAAAATCTATTACAGTATGTCCTATTTAAGTTCATGTTACCACAAAAAAAAAAAAATTCATCAGTGCCTTTTGCAGATCTATGAACAGGACCCTGTCAGAAAATACACATGCACCACAATAGCAATATTTCGAAAGATTAAATGTTAATATACACATTAATTTAGCATATCCTAACATAATACACTTTCGTTCAAAAGTATGGGGTCAGTAAGACTTTTTGTTTATGAAATAAGTCTCTTTGCTCACCAAGGCCACATTTTATTACATCAAAAATACAGTAACAGGAGCAATATTGTGAAATATTACAATTTTTGAATATCATTTTAAAATTTAATTTATTCTTGTGATGGTAAAGCTAGATTTTTCACATCTCTCATTTTCACAGAAGAATGTGGGGCTGTATAGTATCTTAGACATAAAAATATATTAACAATATAAATGGAAATAACACATGAAAAAATACAATATTTTATATCTAGGGCATATCTTGGTTCACTCCGCATTTCGCTGGTGACGTACATTATCTACAGCGTCTGAACAAGACACAGTTCCCTTTTCATCAAATAACTAATTTTGTTTGTCTTGGTTAGTCATAATTTTAGTCCTTTGTGACCTGTCACCATTGGTAAGCCATGAAACCTTGAAAAATGAAAATAAATGGAATGATCAGGGACATTAAACAACAATTTCAACCTACTGCACACTGTTAACAAATCATATGATATACGAGGAAGAAAACACTGCAGCAGGAAGGAGCCCTGGCTTCTCCCTGCCTGACATCCAGTAGTATTTAGAGGAGCTGAGCCGTGATGGCTCCATGTCTCATCCTCACGATCTCCATCGACCCATCTGTTCAGATAAATTGATGGAGCTCAGAAAGCATCTTCTCCTCTATGAAGTCTCTCCATGAGCTAGCAATTAATTTGCTCCCAGACCTTGAGTTACTCCCAGTGCTTGGCAAAAAACAGGCACACGGATTTGCTGGCCTGATCTGCCACAGAGAGCAGTTCTGCTCATGTTTACACAGGGTTAACAAACACATCTCTATTGGCTTGGACAGGCTTTGCGAATAAAATAAAAAGGAAAAAAAAAAACAAAAAAAACCAGACCTATTATGCAGAGATATTTTGCTTTAAGCAGAGATTGTTTTAAACATTCAGAGTGTGGTGTTAAATACAAACCTCCCTGGGTGATTACCTTCTCTGGATCAAAAAAGAAAAGTGAAAAAAATTTAAAATAAAAATGGCGTCCACTAAAAACTGCACCAAGAATTATGAACAAATTCCAGTCTTGAATCAAAAGGAGACAAAGTTATTTTTTCCAGTTGAGATTTAATAATTCATGCAACAGACAGTTAATGTGTCGGGCTGCTTGGCCATCAGTGGGAAAAAATGTAAAAGCCTCTTTGGAATATTGACATTGCCTATACAATAAAACAAAAAAGTTCCTTCCTGATTCAGTCTCTTTATGACCACCACGGCACAGAGGATGTCACTACAGGAGCCTGCCAGACATATGAAGCTATTGTTCAAGGTATGAAAGTATTGTTGATTGTAATGGTGAATGGCTTCATACGTGTATCCCACTTCTCTATTGTTCCCTGTGCCATACTTACCTCCCACTGCCCGCTTTTATATCTTCTGCTACCTGTCAGTAAAGGTTTATATGCTATATATACACACTCCTTCAGGATGTGAACACAGGACATCTGCCTTCAGCTTGGTTTTGTTTCTATTGTACTATATGCATTATCATTTATTTTTGTTTTTATTTGTTAACTCATTATTGCATTGCATCTTATTACCCCCACCTATTTATGCCAAGCAGTGGTTCAGTTGCACAGCAAAGGCCAGCCTCAAGGTCAGATAGATGGGTAAAACCTAACTTGTGAAGTTCTGAAAAGAGTCATGGAAGACATTCATTAAAAAGGAATTAAGATGAATAGCCATTGTAAGGCACTGCCATCAGAAAGTAATTTCTTTTCAGCACAGTACGACCAGAGATAGCGGCAGGCCATTACAAGTTTAGTGCCTGGCGCTGATGTCCTACGGGAGGACACAGAACAAAAGAGACAGAGGCAAAAAGTAATGTAAGAGAAGAAGAAAGGCGAAGGCAGTCAAGAGTAGTAAACAGAGTATTAGGAAGAGCCTAACAGGGAAACGAGTGAATATTCTCAAGACCTGGTGATGGATGGCTTTGTCAGCCACGGTTATTTTTGGTCCTCTGTTGATCGCTTCATTATTAAGGTTTGGATGCACAAGCATGAAGTTACATTTTCGGCCCATTAGCCTCTTTGAGAAGACCATTAACCCTGACCACTTTGATGTAATCTAAGGAAAACTGATCTTGCAAAAAAGGAAAAAGGAGAGCGAGAGAGACCTGTGGTGATCCTGAATGGTATGCCGGGATTCATGATTCATTTTGCATCTCTTATGGTGTAGTAAATTATTACAGTCACTCAGGAACCATGGCTGACTATTGATCTGAGTATAGGATTTGCATAGAGCCAGACCCTTATCTATCCGTTCTCTAAAAGAAATAAAGAAAACACAGATGAGGGAAAGAATAAGTCCATTAACATCATGCAGAGCAAAGAAATGAGTCAAGTAAAAGTTTAATTTAAAAACAGCATCATCCAATTAGCACAAAAAAACACTCATTTTATTATCAGTGCGTGTTGTTTGCAACCTTCCACGGTCTAGAAATGGTTATACACACACACTAAAAAAATATATATATTTTTAAGAAATCTCTTAAGGCTGCATGAAGCCTCAAAGGCTGCAGTTATTCAAATAACAATACAGTAAATACTGTAATTTTTACAATTTAAAATAACTGTCTATTTTAATATATTTTAACATGTAATTTATTCCTGCCATGGCAAAGCTGAATATTCAGCAGTCATTAATCCAGTCTTCTGTGTCACATTTCTTATTATCATCAATGCCATTCAGTAGCCACGTCTGAAATCACTCCCTATTCCTTATATAGTGCACTACAGTTTTGTGCATTAAGCTACCCAAACTATAGTTTAGGATATTAGGCCTTATTCTTCATTGCCATGTATCCCTATAATCTCCAAATCAGAGTACTTTCCAGCTCATTAGCCCCTAAGAGCATTAGTGAAGCTTTGATTGGTGTTCAAAACTAATTGAATTTACATGTTTTACATAAATTTGACTTGCGCTCCCCCATCAACTTTTTTCCAAACCTGATGATCCACTCAAAGAGCTCTCACTGTCCACAGCATGACATACACATATCATTCCACTATGATTATTATCACACTGACGACAAGGATGATGCCAGTTGGTTATGAAATCGTATCATCTAACGTTTGAACCAATTAGAGACATCCTGGTGTGAATCAGTGACAAATAGGTGACGTGATGTGTGTCCTAGAGGAACAAAGTAATCACTCTGCAGCCAGTCTTCCCCGTGGGTCCCGGTACTGCTGCAGGAAAGGCTCAGTGAATCTATTTGCCTGGATTAACATGCTCCGATAAGGCTTGAGTTGACAGGAAAGCCAATTAAAGCTTTACCATCCCTTATGAAAATCTGAATCTACGTACTCAGTGGTTCAATGAGTTGTGAAAAACAAAGTCAATATTATCCCATGAAACTACTGCAAGTTAAAGCTAGTGGTCAGAGCTGCATTTATTCAGCACAGAAGGTACAGAAGGTCATTATTTGTATAAACAGTAATGATATTTAGGATAGTTGAAATAAAAATGAAAATTAAATATATTTTATATTCATATATATTTTAACATTCATTTTTCAGTATATTTATTTTTATACAGTATAAGCATATTAGAATGACTTCTGAAATCTATCATGTGACACTTATGACTGAAGTAATGGCTGCTGAAAATTCAGCTTAAATATATAATTAGTATTATAATACATAAATTTATTAAAATAGAAAATACTTATTTTAAAACAAAAAAATATTTAACAATATAGCTGTTTTTACTATATTTATGGTCAAATAAATGCAGCCTTGTTGAGCATAACATACTTCTTTGAAAAACCTTTATTAAACCTTATTCTTAATTATTCCAAACTTCTGACACATTCTCTCTCTCTCTCTCTCTCTCTCTCTCACTCACACACAATTACTAACTATATATATATATGTGTGTGTAATATAATAATGATAATTCTTATTATTTTTCAAAACAAGAAACATTGTTCACCAGAATTTAAAGTCCACAAAAATACTGCATAAATTACTTTTGTACAAAATTACATATTTTGTGTCCTATCTTGTGTCCGGGGAAGTCGTGGCCTAATGGTTAGAGAGTCGGACTCGTAATCCAAAGGTTGCGGGTTCGAGTCTCGGGCCGGCAGGGATTGTAGGTGGGGGGAGTGAATGTTCAGCGCTCTCTCCACCCTCAATACCACGAATGAGGTGCCCTTGAGCAAGGCACCGAACCCCCAACTGCTCTCCGGGCGCTGCAGCATAAATGGCTGCCCACTGCTCCGGGTGTGTGTTCACGGTGTGTGTGCGTGCACGATGGATGGGTTAAATGCAGAGCACGAATTCCGAGTATGGGTCACCATACTTGGCAGTATGTCACTTCACTTTCACTAAGATTGCAGTTGGATTCAAAGTCTGTTATTATGTTTAACGGAAAGGCTAAGGTAAGCAAAGACAAACATAATAACAGTGGAGGATGACTCATTTAAATCAGTTCATTTAAATCAACAAATACACATTTTTTGGTGCCCTAAAACATTACATCATGTTATTATAACTTAATTTTACAAATTGCATATTCAGAAGCTCTCTTCACTCCTCCACAGTTTGGCTGGCTCTACGCTGTAATTCATTCAAACAAAAATGAGCATTTAATATGACACAGCAATAACATATTTACCCCAGAGGTACTGCGACCAACATATTCTCCCAGCCTGCTGGAAGAAAATACATTCAAATTTTGATACTGCCTAATGCAATACTGCTCATTTACAGATTGATTGTGTTTCACTGTATAAACAACTAAATTTTCTAGACATTTCTTCACCATTATTCTAGTATTTGGTACAACTGATCATTTAGAATATTTTTTCAGTATGGTATACAGGCAGTTACAAATCCTTGGGCATCTGCAGGGACCGAATATCTCTCCTAATGTATCAAAACAGACCAAACGTGGCCAAATAAAACATACTGATATTTGGGACATTTGAATCAAAAATATAAATTATTCTATATAATGTATCAATAGATTTATATATAGTTCATATTCATATTGATACAAACTCATTTATATTTATATGTGTGTGTGTGTGAGTGTGAGTGTGTGTGTATTTCTTGTAATAAAAAGTGATTACCTTGCTAAATTACTATATACAGTAATATATAGAGAAAATATGCAAAATTCTCTTTTAATACACATAAAAATGTATAATTCATGTATACATTCTTGCATCCACCACATTAAATCACATACTTAAACAAATATTCACACTCCCTGCATTTGAACGACCAACAGGTCTAGGTCCCTTTTAAAAATGGAACATTTAATTTTCCAGTTGCCAGTACCAATTCCAGTTGCAGGATATTGGATCATAAGGAACCGAAAAAAGTGTTCAATAATGCAAGACTTCCTCCCATGAACGACAAAACCAAATTCATCCAGTGGTGAAGCTGTGAATGGATAGAGGATCTGCTTAACTACAATGTGGACACTAATGTGATTTATTCTTAAGGTATTGAAACATTACTCTGTGGCAGCTCTTAATGCACCAAAAACTGAACCTAAAAGTCACACAGACAAAGAAAAAGGAGAGTGTGGGGGTGGTGTACAGTACATTGCATGCAGTACGAGTTATGTGTCTCATATAAAACAGCATATGTTAAGAAGATCTAAATTCTGTCCATGACCCAAGCCAGCTGGGCGTTGAGTCCCTCTCAGAGCACGTTGACTGCACAACAGGTAAAGAGAACAGAACAGCCGGAGGCTGAGCAGAGGTCAGTCTTATTTTTTTTAAAGATAACCTGCTATGAGACTCTGTTTCAGAGGCACACATCTTCTCCCAGTTCTCGCCTTTAAAGCAACCGTGAATGTTTCCTGACCTCACACTTCTAATTATTTAGACCAACATACTTGACAACATAATTACCAACATATGTTGTTACATATACCTATATATATATATATATATATATATATACACATACACACACACATATATATATATATATATTAAAAGCAGGGAATGAGTCATATCAGTTATATCCATTACTTCTGTATTCTGAATCTTGCATTCGATGATGACACACACAGACCAGGATGAAGATGAGGGAGCTGACTTTGAGAGAAAAGCAAGCAATTTGGATGCTAAAAGAAATGAGGAAGTCAATTAGAGCTCTAGCAAAAACAAAGGGCATGGAGAAATCAAGAGTTTGGAAACCACCAGCGACACCAGCAACCAACAACTACTTGATCGGCTGAGAAAACAACAGTAGTTGATGACAGACAAATCATAAAAACTGTGAAAATGAACCCTAAAGATATGTCTGTAAAATCACCAACAACTTTCAGAAAGCTGGGGTGATGCTCTGATAATTTACTGTCTTTGACTTTGACACAGAATTACAGATGTTACACAGCAAGATGCAAACCTCTGACCAGCACCAAAAATAGAAAGGCAAAATTAGAGTTTGCAAAAAAGCACAAAGGTGAGCAAAAAGAGTTTTTGAACTGTGTTTATGGACCGATGAGACAAAGATGAACCTTTATCTAAGTGATGGGAAAGCAAAAATGTGGAGGAAAAAAAGGGAACTGCAATGATCCCAAGCATGCAGCCTCATCTGTAAAGCATGGTGGAGGTGGTGTCATGGCATGGGCATGCATGACTGTCTCTGGAACAGGCCCTCTCAACTTTACTGATGACTTAATGTATGATGTCAGTAGCAGAATGAATTTGGAAGGGTACAAAACCATCTTGCCTACCAGTATTCAAGAAAATTACACCAGATTCATTGGGAAGTGCTTCATATTGCATCA
The DNA here is from genome assembly GCF_936440315.1 of Barbus barbus. Lineage (NCBI taxonomy): Eukaryota > Metazoa > Chordata > Actinopteri > Cypriniformes > Cyprinidae > Barbus > Barbus barbus. Next base: position 17,869,903 of record NC_136752.1, read on the forward strand.
GGACAATGATCCAAAACACCCTGCCAGTTCAGTCAAGGAATTTATAAGGGCATAGAAATGGAAAGTCTTAGATTGCCCAAGCCAATCTCCAGATTCAAATCCGATTGAACATGAACATGAAGAGGAGAGTAAAGGGGGTGGTGATGGCGCAGTGGATAAGACACATGCCTTTGGTGTGAGAGACCCGGGTTTGAATCCACTGTGAGACACCAATGTGTCCCTGAGCAAGACACTTAACCCCTAGTTGCTCCAGAGGCGTGCGACCTCTGACATATATAGCAATTGTAAGTCGCTTTGGATAAAAGCGTCAGCTAAATGAATAAATGTAAATGTAATGTAAAGGCAGAAACTCCCCAAAACAAGCAACAATTGGAATTGGCTGCATTAAAGGCTGGGAAAAGTATTTCAAAGGATGAGACCAAGAGTCTGGTGATGTCTATGGGTCACAGACTCACTGCTGTGATTGTGCGCAAGGGATCTGCAACTAAATAATAGCTTTTAATCTTTTATATCTGCCTTATGTTCAACTGTCCCAATACTTATGCTCACATCAATGAGTGGGATGAACTCTAAAAGTGCTGTTCTTTTTATTTGGTAAAACATGTATATGTTGAAACGGCTAATAATAAAATGTGACATTCTGTAGTTTTGTCTCATATTCATCTTTTAATCATATTTGCAAATGTCTTGACTCCACAGCCAACAGAGCAATTTTGTCTTTACTGTTCCAATACTTATGGAGGGCACTGTATATATAATATAATATAATATAATATAATATAATATAATATATACACACTCACTGGCCACTTTATTAGGTACACCTTGCTAGTACCGGGTTGGACCCCCTTTTGCCTTCAGAACTGCCTTAATTCTTCGTGGCATAGATTAAACAAGGTGTTGGAAACATTCCTCAGAGATTTTGGTCCATATTGACATGATAGCATCACGCAGTTAGTGGAGTTTTGTCGGCTGCACATTCATGATGCGAATCTCCCGTTCCACCACATCCCAAAGGTGCTCTATTGGATTGAGATCTGGTGACTGTTGAGGCCATTTGAGTAAAGTGAACTCATTTTCATGTTCAAGAAACCAGTCTGAGATGATTTGGGCTTTGTGACATGCTGCATTATCCTGCTGGAAGTAGCCATCAGAAGATGGGTACACTGTAGTCATAAAGGGATGGACATGGTCAGCAACAATACTCAGGAAGGCTGTGGTGTTTAAATGATGCTCAATTGATACTAAGGGGCCCAAAGTGTGCCAAGAAAAATATCCCCCTCACCATTACACCACCACCACCAGCCTGAACTGTTGAGACAAAGCTGGATGTTCTTTATGCCAAATTCTGACCCTACCATCTGAATGTCGCAGCAGAAATTGAGTGTCAGAAACCAGCTTCTTTACACCTGTTTCTTACATTCTTCAGCTCGAGCCAGGCTGATTTTTTTTATCGTCTGGCCTGTGTGCTTTGCACACCTGTATGGAGTTTTATAAGCAAGAATTTAATCACAGTCACAAATGCGGCTGTGACATTTCTCAGTATTCATAGCACATTCCCCGATCTTCTGAATTCACTCCAAAGATGTTCTTTCTACTCATTCCTTTATAAACACGACAAAAGAATGCACCAAAACAGGGAATTACCATATTTGCATATTGCATTACACACCAAGTTAACCCTTAAAATGGCAAGACCATAAAGAGACATCAGAAAATTTATGTATTGCTATTTTCCCTCTTGTTAGGACTCAAATAATACAATTCCATTATTACATTTTTTTCAAAACTTGACTCCTATTTTTGATTTTAATGTTTGTATCCCCCAGGATATGTCGCTACTTTGGGGGTATAAATTCACTGAACTTAGAGCACTTGTTTATCAGTGCTTGTTACAACATGGTTGTAATTCCTAAACGCTTTGGAATACACACCTAAATTTGGTCTTTTTAAAATTATGACAGACAGCAGATTATTGCTGAAGTGAAAGCATTTTTTTTTTTAAACTATAAAAAAAAGTTATAAAAGTTTAAGTTTACAGTAAAAGTAATGTAATATACTATATTTTTTATATAAAATAAATATTTTATAATATGTTGCACTCTAAAATTTTTATAAAATCAAAGCCAAATTTCAAAAATCAAATCACCAAACACTAATGATTTGTACATACACTATTTGGACAAAAGTGTTGGGACACCCCCTTCTTTAGTACAGAAGAAGGCACATTTCCAAAACTGAGGCAACAAAGATGGAAGCATAATTCATGCATTTAAAAACTGTATTTCCATCTCTGTTGCAACAGTTTTGAAAGTGTCTAAAATGACTGTACCCATATACAAGTCATTGGTGTTTGGTGATGAGTTTTTGGCTCAAGGTCTGCATTTAAAGTCACATCAGAGGTGTTCAGCTGGGTTCAAGTTCTTCCACACTGACTGAATCAATCATTTCTTTTTGAACCTTGCCTTATACACAGAGGCACTGTCATGTTAGAATAGAAAAGGGTCCTGTCCAAACTGTTGCTATAAAATTAAAAACACAATTCCCTAGAATATCTTTATATGCTTAAACATTAAGATTTGTACTCATGGAAATTACTGAAGTAGTCAAACCTGTTCATTATAACAGGTAATAACATTATAACTTGTGTTTTAGAAAATCTAATCTTTTTGTAATCTTGACAAAACAAATATCGTTGGAAAGGTCAGACAGATTACAAAAATTTTTAACATTTAATTCATACAATTTCAATGTAAACCTATAGGCTAATGCTGAACAACAGTTTTTTAAACAGGTAAGTCCCCTCCAACATGTGTAAATAACTAAATCAGCTTTTATTGGAGGGCAAGTAGATTTCCCACTACAGGTGGCCATACAGTTTTAAATGCTGCCCGGGAGCTAAATAAGGAATATATGAAGTCAACATATATAAATATTCACAACAAACACCCTTTCAACATGAAACCAAGAAATGAGACCTACACTTTCCCTGCCTCTCCCCACAGCCTCTCATATGTTTGTATCCCCCAAGATACGATGCCAGTTAAAGGGTTAAAATAAGACAACTGGCTATTTTATTCAGCAAACCAGCTAACATATCACTATCTGCATTAAAAAAAAAACAAAAAAAAGTTTGTCAGATGTACCCTGCTAAATTAAAGTGGATATTTGTTAATAAACTAGTGTTTGGCTCTGTTTTAATCAATGCAGTCTCAAATAAACAGCTAACCCTGCTATTGCATGATGCGTTGAGACATTGTGATGGTCTCACCCAGCTTGAGGAAAAATCTCTTGAGGTGAAACGAAGTGTTCTCCACTCAGTCATTCAATTAAATGGCTCTCTATGGGGTGGAGACTGCTAAAATCCCTGCCCTTCTGTTCTGGGTTCAGACAGACTCAGGCTCCATAGGTCTCATTGATTTTACTCATTAAATCTGTAATTATCTGCAAAAAGTGGTGTTAAGGTGAACTTAACCCTTTCATGCACTGTGATCAGTTATTTACAGGTCATGTTGTTACGTTTAAATGGCACAGTTGCATTATGAGGTAGACTTTATAACATAATAAGCACATTTAATGTAGCAATCCTTATAATTTTTTTTTAAAAATGATCTTATCAGGTAAAAATGATGGTTAGATGGATAGATAGATATAATTAGACAAAAAAAATATTTTGATTTTAATGCATTTAATAGTACATATGATGTCAACGTTTTTGATGTATAAATTGTTATACTGTTTTTACATTAAAGTATTTATGGAAGTAACCATGAGGAAGACAATGTCATTGTTCATAATGAGACTGAATTAACACAAATGAAAGCTGACAATGCAAAGGTGATTTCAAAACATCAGCAGTTTACCTGCAGAGAAAGCACAGTCTGAACGTGCTTTGTTTGATTACGGCCCTTTGTGTATAGTACGCTATTATTTTTCCTTCAGATTTATGATAAAACCCCCCCAGCACTTCTAACATCACATCATCTAAGGGTGACAGGCGCAAGATAAAATGTTCTAATTATTAATGCACTATGGCAACTTAATCGCCCTTTAAAACGCATTCAAAATGTTATCGACAAATAAGTTACCCCTTTTGATGAGCACAGACTACAGTAAGAAAAAAAAATGACACAAGAAGCTCCGATTTGACAAGCACAACATTACCATAAGCCATTTCGCTGTGGTTATTAGAAACAGAGCAGAATTTCACAATGTCAGCAGGCCTTATCAAAGCAATTAATCACAGCCTTGAGTGAGTTACATGAAAAAGCATTCTTCTCACTCATCACATCAGACTCACAAAACACTGTAATGTGATAGTGGAAACTCTCATCACCTCTAATAACAACCAGCTGACAATAAACCCCCAGTCAACGATGTAATCATCAGAACCAGTGGTTCAGGCCGGTTCCTCCACCTGTAAATACTGGACCAGCGCTTAAGATGAGCACTTGTGGACGTGGTTTTAAACAAGGTGAGGTGCATTTGCTGCAGTCCTGTTTTGTGCTTCGGCTGGTGAAATGGTACAAGCACCCTCATTAGGGATGACACACCGGCATCCTCCGAGGGTGCCCGGGAAAATTGATAGGCTCATTACCGCAAGTCTCCTTGAGTGTCGAAGTTTTGTTTAAGGAGAGATGACAGTTCTATTTACCCAGAGCGCCTCCGCTTTACCTCCACTCGCAGACACAGAGGAAAACACTGCTGATATGGGGATTTAGTGTTTGAAGGTAGGCATTGCACTAAGCTGCTGTTAATATGGACCACTAAAATTGTGACATAAGCCTTTTGGATTGTTTGTCAATCATCTAGGCGCATGCTAATTGACTCGCATGCAGGGAGGCATGCTGTGGACCCTCTTTCATCCATTGTATTCAAACCCTCATGAATCTGACACTGAATGCTTTCATCTCTTTAAAGAACTCATCCAGTGTGGCTGGAATGCTTTGCCCTTGATAAGTGAGCGAACTAATGTTCAAGAGAATCATTGTGATTGTTAGCAGTCTGCAATTCACATGAGAGAATGAAAGCTCTACAGACATCCCCTTCCGACTGAGAAAAAGCAAGCATCTGTTTAAATGATTTCAATGAAAGCTCGCTGGAATATGAACCACCTCTGGGTTAATCAGGCTCTGCATTCCCAGACGAGTTTCTATAAGTCAGCTGGTAGTTTCCAACCAGAGATACACATATCCCAAGAGGTACTTGAGCAGGTTCTAAGGGTTATTTGATAAGTAAATAAATAAATAAATACATACATACATACAAACATACATAAATACATAAATATGGCAGAAAGAGTAAAAGTATGCATGTTATTGTGAATTCACTCAACCAGCTAGCATTAATCATTTGCTGACTGTAATGAAACAAGACTATATTGTTTGATTTTGGTTTATTAAATCTATAAAACAGAAAACATGCCTTCACTATCACAGCCAGAAAAATAAAAATAAATGAATTTATATGGCTAACACTCCTGGCAGAATGTCGGAAATATTTCAAATTGCTACAAAACACATGGAAAAAGTAAATAAATGCTGAATGCAAATTTGCAATTGTTTCCCCACAATTTATGGCTTTGTATATGTAACAGTTTCTGCCCCCCGTTGCAGAAATACTTTGATGATGTTCTCATTAGCATTAAGTAAAATAGGTGAAGTACATGGTGATAGCATGCATATAAAATTATGTCAAATGAATATATGTAAATGTAAAATATATTTCCTCTCAAGGTTAAGTGGATCATTAATGATTAATTTAAAAACAGAAGGCTGGATGATTATGGCCTCCATCATCCTGTACAAACTAACAATCAGAGGCTTACTTCAACATTACAGAACACTCACATCTGACAGCAGAGAAAGAAAGCCGAGTCAGATCCGTAGGGGGATTTTGCATTCTGTTGCTAAAGGCATTAGGATCATTATTCTTCAACCGAGAGGAGACGCACTTAAAAGACATTAGATGCATACAAAAATAAGGGGAAAAATGTGTATATAGTGTTTTTGCAACGATGAATTAATTGATTTTTTGATGCTCAATTTAGAATGCAGCAGGCATGGCAAATGTGCATTTAACAGATGTTATTGCAATTTATAGTCTCATCAAATTTAATTTGCTGAGTTAATTTCGGCTTAGAGCCAGGTAACATATGTAAGTGACTTAATATGAGAAAGATTAGGAAAGGGTCACTTGTCCTATTGATGTTGCAATTAGATTGTGGTATTTGATTGCATTTCATTTTGGTAAACGAATAGATCCTGTCTAATTGATGCATGGAAATGCAATTTGCTCTTTTATTGCATTTAAGGTAAATGCAATGAACATGAGGCTGTATAACATTTCTCTGGCAAAGGCTAGTACTGTAGGTCTGTGGATTTTGCATTCATTTTAGCTTGAGGAGTGTTTGGCGAATTGCAGAGTGCGAGGAGGTTCAAACAGCCAGTGAGTCATAAGGAGACTCAGTTCATTATTAGTGGAACAGTTGATTCTTAAGGCAGAAGATGCAGTATAGAAGGAGCATTTTTGTGAAAAAAGTAAAAAAGAGGGACAACAAGCAAGCTGTAGAGAATAGAGGTGTAAACTTACAATGATGTGGATGAGGACAACTGTAAAGGTCACCAATGAAGGAAAACTCTTCCAGCATGACAAGCTAATAGTTAATGGATAGAGCTAGGAAACCATATTTTCACAGTTATGGGGAGTCCCTTTAAAAGAATAGTTCAACTCAAAAATTAAAATTCTGTCATCATTTACAAATCCGTATGAGTTTCTTTCTTATGTTGAACATAAAAGAGGATATTTAGAAGAATGCTGGTAATTAAACAGTTGATGGTCCCCATTGACTCTCCTATTATAAAACTCAATAGGGTCCAACAACTGCTTCTCCAGAATTCTTCAAAATATCTTCTTTTGTGTTCAACATAAGAAAGAAAATTATACAGGGTTGGAACGACATGAGGGTGAGTAAATGGCAAGTCAGGTGAACTAGGCAAGTCAGTTCACTTGGTGGCCTTTTTGGTAATGCCTTTAGGCAGCTATTGTAAATACATATATCAGTGAAATGCATGCACATTCTAGATCAGCAGTTCTTAATCTTTTTAATTGGAAGACCTTCCATTGTTCACACAATATTCAAAAAGACCCCCATATTGGCGTATATAACAAAGTGTTAACTAATTAACATGAACTGGGAATGTTGATTTATTAAATTAAATAAGCATGATTTATTTTGTGATTCCAGAATTTTCAATATTCTAATTATTTGTTTTTCAATGAAAACAGTTATTGAGGGTAAAAGAAAAAAACATGAACCTCATTAATACTTGATTTCTTTGTTTTGTTGTTAACATTTTAATTTTGCGTTTATTTATTTTTATTAAACAAAATATCAAAAAGGCAATTGTAGATGCCATTTTAAGCATTACAATTTATTCTTATACAAGTAGCTTCTCTCCATACAGTTCTAGTGAATATCTAACTAAGATTAGTGAAACAAACTAACCTTTTCAGTAGCTTATTTTATTTATTCAGTGTAAATTTATTGGTTGAAATTACAGATTAGTTTATTCATTCAAGAACTCTTGCTGTTCTTGTGCCAGAAAAATAGATCTGCATTTAAATGATAAAATCATCATTAGTTATGTTTAAAAATGTAATGACTCCAAGAAGGGGCATCATGATGGGATAGATTGTACCTTGGGAAAGTTTTCCCCCAACACTGACATATACATTAGCAATTATCTTTAGTTTAGATTTGAGACTGTGTCTAAAGATTGTTCCCTATGCAGCAAAAAAAAATAAAAAAATAAAAAAATAAATTATACTCCCAGAAGAGATAAGCACCACAGCAGCAGCAACCATGTGTAAAGCATAAAGCTGTGTGCGAGTTTGGCCATTTTGCTTGCTTGCGTGCGTGCGAGCGTGAGTGCGAGCGTGAGAGAGAGCGAGTGAGAGAGAGAGAGAGAGAGAGAGAGAGAGAGAGAGAGAGAGAGAGAGAGAGAGTGAGAGTGAGAGTGAGTGAGAGAGTGAGTGTGTGAGTGTGAGAGAGAGAGAGAGAGAGAGAGAGAGAGAGAGTGAGTGAGTGAGTGAGAGAGTGAGTGAGAGAGTGAGAGAGAGGTTGTGGAGTGTAGGAGAGCGACACCAAGACAAGTGAAGGAGAAAGACAGAAAAAGAATGTTTGTGCATCAGTGTGACCAAAATTTAGAGCAATGGAAGGAGAGAGAATATGTGAACGCCTGTGCGTAGGAGAAAATAAAGAGACAGAAGAGAGGAATAGAGGAAGATTGAGTGGACAGCTGAAATTTTGCAGAAAGAGTGAAAATGTGAAAAGGCTTGTCATTTATTTCAGTATGATGGGCTAATGAACAGTGGCTGTCATTCAAGACGGATTGTACCATGTCCAGGTCTTAATAGAGCCCACAGACGGAGAAGAGGGTGAGATCTATAAAATCTATACTTATCTCTTGTGGGCAGAGCATCTGCTCAATCTTGCTTTGGTGTTTTTTTTTTTTTTTTTAAAAAGGCACATGGGCATATGCCTTGCATTCACACTGAAAACGGGAAGCATATGGACGTGGTGCAGACAGACCTCATGTGATTTGATGTCCCCAGTCCAGAACAGAAGCTCAGCCTGGGCTTGCCCCACTTTGTTGACATGTAACTAAAGCAATAAAAAGGTGTCAAGCACACAAATATGCTCAAATTTTATATATTACAGATTATATTTTTATTAGGCCTGGCGAGGATTAAAGTGTGCAATAAAAGTAAGCAATATGATTAACACAATTAACTTATTTGTAAATGCTGTTATGGACACATGTATGACTTATTTTCTTCTGTCAAACACAAAAAATATTTTGAAAAATGTTTTTAACCAATCAATTAACTTCCATTGTGAGGACAAAAGCACTCAGGCATTTCTTAAAATATCTGTTGTTCTGCAGAATGAAAAAGTTTGGAATGACATGGGATTAAATTATGACTATTTTAATTTCGGGATAGACTATCATTTTAAACACATTTAAAGGGGTGGTTAACAGTTTTTTTTTCTAGGCTTGATTGTGTTTTTGGGGTGCAGTCTAACATGTGTTAATGCTTCGTTTAAAAAAAAAAAGCATAATTTTTCACATAATTTACCTTTATTCCACACCACTTTGTCCCTTCTCCTATAAACGCGCTGATCATTTCCTGCTTGCATGAAACAAGCCCCTCCCTCAGAAATACGCAATGGGCTCTGATTGGTTATCTAGTCCAGTGTGTTGTGATTGGCTAAACCGTCTCTAGTGTGCGTCTAAATTTCCTGCCCCTCAAGGTGTCATCTATATTGCTTATCAATTTGAGCCCAATTGAGACTCAGAGAATATTAGTGAAGAGGATCGTACAGAACCTGTGCAAGCACGGCTCTCAATGGTATTTTTTTTTTTTTTTTTGCTGTTGTCTCACACTTTTAGATACGCTGTTATTTGTAAATACTACTGCTTCTGTTAGCTTTTAATATAAGTTTTTGTCCTGATTAAAACTTTAATACAGCACGGCAACCGCACACGCACCCATGTATAACAATTCTGAGCTGATCATCTGAATCAGAGATTGTGAGAGAAAGATTGAGAGACAGAGAGAGAGAGAGAGAGAGAGAGATGCAGAGCGTGTGCAGAGCAGGGTGATGCGAGGAACAGGACTGAGAACTGCTGCTTTAGAACATTGATTTTGAAACTTGTGAATCCATTGGAATCGTTAGAAGACAGAATCGCGATTCATCTATGAATAGATTTTTACATGCACCCCTAGTTTTCTTCCTCTTCTCTAAAGCAGTGCAGCATGGCCTCGCCCCCTGTGATATCACAAACCCGGGAAGTAACTCGTTGTAGTCCCTACGAGCCGTTTTTGTAGACATTAAACTGACAGAATTTTAAAAGGCGATATCTTAATTTGCATTGAACTCTCAGCGTCGCAACTTTGCAGATATTGTTTATACTCAAACAGCAACATTACACATTAACTAACGTTAAAAAAGTGAAATCACAATCAACCACCCCTTTAAATTTGACAAATTTCATTCTGTTCTTTGCAATTTCTGAAAACTGAATGGCACGATGAGTCTTATTTCTGTGCCTCGCATTTGCAAAGTCATTTACATTTATTAATTTACCGGACACTTTTACCTCATGTCTTTCCAAACCTGTATGACTTTTGTTATTCTCTGGAACAATCCCCATACAATGTATGTCCAGAGTGAATGGGGTACAGTGCTATTTTGGACCCCACTGACTTTCATTATTCTACAAAAACAGTTGCAACGTTCTTAATAAAAAATATTCTTCTTTTGTACTCCACAAAACAAAAGAAAGTCATACAGGTTTGGAAAAACAAATGTGAATAAATGATGACAGATTTTTTGTTGGGTGAACTATTAATGCCAATACCTGCAAATTACATTATCAGTGGCAAATGTGTCCTAACAATTTATTTTTTCAGACAACTTAAAAAAAAAAAAAACATTCACTGCATACGTTCTAATGACAGGCCAGTACTTTCATGTCACAAAACAAATGAACACACAGAAATCTGAAGGCGTTTCTCAATCCTGTACATTTTCCTCTGTCCCCCTGAGGCTTTCTTCACAATGGACAATGAACTCTGCAAAAGCATCTTAATGAGCTCTTAAACTGTCCACAGCTGTCTTCATCATCCATTCATGCACACACGCGCTCAAATTTACAGAGCTGCGCCCTTCAATGCCAGTCTCTAATCCTGCCATCCCACACTTCAATTATTTATCCATCACCCAGCCCAGCTTTCTGGCACTTTCTCTGTGATTACGGCACTTGTCTCTGCGGCGTGACTATGTGAGACAGTGCAGTACAGCGGTGTTCTGCCCGTGTTGAACCAACCTGAATTAAATGCACCATTACACTGGGAGCTCAAATAGGCTTGATTTCAGAAGCCACCTCGGAAGCATACATGAGAATAAAACTAATGTAATCTGAGGTTACTGCATTTTCCTGTATTAAACAGGAAGGTCGCAGGTGAAGGTAGGCAGCTGGCGTACAGAATGCCAACGAGGTGCAGGCTATGACTTAGTGTGGACTGTTAAAATGCCAAGGGAAAGGGTTTCATTACTGCTATGCTAATCCTTCAATGCTATATTGAGCTAAATGCTGTTCAGATAGCCTAGCCTTTAGTAAACACACATCAAATGTCACTATCAGTGCTCTTCACCTAAATCCCCCTTTCTGCTCCCTATCTCACCTTTTCTTCCATATTTGAAAGAAACAGCAGCCCACTGGGACTCGATTACAGCTCACCAATTCAAACAGCAACCGGCCTTATCGGTGTCTGCCAGTTGAAACACTTAAAAGGGAGTGTGATGACAGGAGAGACATTCATAATCAAGGGTACTGCATTCTGGATCACTGAGGCTTTGAGTCTCTGTTAGATAAGATGAACATTTCGCTCGCGGCCAATACATTGACTGCAGCACATCATCAATCCATCTACATGACTTACGAGAACAAAGATTCTCTGCGTCAACCAGCCACAACAAAAAAAGACCTAACATTCCTCACTGAGGTTACAGGACGGAAAATCACAGGCCTAAATTTAGAGTTGTTCCCTAAAGCATCATCCACAAGAACTTAGAACAGAGGTCATCGAACTTATGACATCGAGTGCCATTTAAAAAAGCTGCGCCATATCATCCCCTGAAAAAAAAAAAAAAAATGCTGGATGTTGTATTTCCCAGCATGCATCCCGATATGAATAAATAATGTAAATTACTGCTTCATTGTTTACTGTTCTCTGCATTATTTGCACTGGTAACTTGGAGTGAATCTTAATGATGAATTGCTCACCGTAGCATCTCCTCATTTATACAATGTATTTTTCTAAGAGCAAACAGAAAAATACAATAGGCTGAACTACATCATCATCATGAGGGACCCACTGGTTTACTTGCACGGCAGTTTATTATGCAGTGGGTTTATCAGAAGTGTGGCCTCCATACTGCTCATAAAGCTATGTGAGAATCAGGATGGATTACTGTAGTATTTTGGCATACAAATGTGAGGTAATCTGGCATTGCTAAAATAAACTGATTTAATATTAATCTTTCGCACTCTTAAGCCAATAGCATTACCCCATATGTGTCTAAGGATGATGATGCCTGACCTACTGAGAACAGAGAGGAAAGGATTGAGGTACTTATACTTATGCATAAAACTCCTCCAAACAAGACCATATGGGAAGGTTGAGCAGAGAAAGAACTAGAGCTAGTGAAAGAAAAAAAGAGAGAGAAGCAGTGTAATCTATAGAGAAAGGTTTTGCAGTGTCCGTTACTGGAGCTCAATCCCTTAGGACAGTGGCTTCCTGCTGGTGTCTTTGAGGAGCAGCAGTGCTTGTCTGGGTAAAGTTCACATTTATTAATCATGGTCTCATGAATGGCACCTGCTGGGTCTTTTGACCTGACTTGACCCGAGCAACCCCTTCAGCCTCATGAAGGTACTCAATTACAACAATCAATAACAAGGAATCCTCTTTATTTGACAATTACACAGTTTAGTCATGTGACAGTTATTTCTATGAAAATAAGCATAAGGACAGTTCTAGAAGAGTTATGTCTTGCACCAAACACTTTTTATACTACATCACACATTTGACCTCTGTACAACAAGTTTTAGGATGTTCTCCATAAACACAGTGAGACATTAAAAAACTTGTATATATTCACATTAAAGGGCTCATGAACTGAGAAATGAACATTCCCTTGATCTTTTGATAATATAAAAGGTCATTGTGCTGTAAAGACATTCTGTAAGTTTCAGAACTCAGAATTTTCCCATTAGTCTAATCTAACAACCTGCCTTAAGCTTATGTTTAAGGCAGGTTGTTAGAATGTGGCACTCTATGATGTAATAGTGTGGCTAAACGCCGCCTCTGCAGAAGAAGATCAATGCCTGCTTATACATCACTGCCTGTTTAGCCCAACCCACCGATTCACACAATGTAAATAAAGAGAGAGGCAGGTCTACCAAGAAACCAAACAATAAACTTTATTTGATGAACTTTGACACCAATGTGCTGACTACATTGGATCTGATGTCGCTGCGCAGAAGTGTGAGTAACCTTTCGTTACGTGATCACTATTGCTTTGTCTGTTATTACAGATCATTTGAGATGTACTCAGTATTATGCGTTTTTAACTTAAATCACAGCAGCATCCATCCATGAAGGATCTAGGCAGATAAACATACACAACTATTAGCCAATCATAGCAGTGGGCGTTTACGTAAAAATAGCCTATTATTTCTAAATTTGATGTTTTTTTATTTCAAAATCTTGATAACATTATAAGTGGACCTCTTAGAACAGTACAAAATAAAAAAAAACAAAGGCAGTTCATGACCCCTTTAAAGTGGGACTCAACAAGATACATTTAAGTCTTTGGGGTGTCCCCCTTTTTTTTACTTGGGGCTCTAAGCATGTGCCCAGCAGCCACTCTGAACAACTTGGCAACCACCTAGCAACACTCTAACAACTAATAAGAATAACTTTTTTGAACAGTTTATGTTACTGTGCATTTTTAAAAATGACTCAGTACATACAATCTCTACTCAAATATCTGCTGTGATGTGCTGTTTGGAGAGATTGATTGTGTAACCTTTGAGAAAATGTGTGCGTGGTCTAGCGTTTTAGACAATAAACAATTAGGTACATGACGAACCAGGTGCTCTTTTGAGAAGGTGCATTGTAAATACAGGTGTATTTTTCTATTGTTCCGAAGAGCCTTCTATAAAAATCTTTACACCTAATGCGTGAGGCCTGGCTCATAACAGATTCACAAGAAGTGGTCTGTGCACACCCATAGTATGAATAGGTCTACATGCCATTTTCATAGAATGGCTGCCTTTGAAATGGCCGCCTTCATTATGCTCGTGAAATAACACCTTGAAAAGTAGGGCTCTGGGTCTTTTTAACTGCAAATGATGTGATTGTTTCAGCATACAATAACCTGCATACAGCCATATGCTAATGTGGCCCAATAGCGGATTGTCCAGAAAAAAAAAACTGCATACTGCAACAATATTAACATCTGTTCTTCTTATTCTGAGCCTAAACACAACAACAACTGAGGTTGCTGATACAAATCTCATTGTGATTTTAAAGGGATAATCAAAAATTCTGTCATTGTTTACTCACCCTTATGCCTTTCCAAACTTGTATGCATTTCTTTCTTCTCCAGAAACACACAAAAAAAAGTGTTTTGAAGAATGTTGGTAGATAAATGGTATTTGGTAATGGTATAAATGTATTTTTGTCAAAATAATGGAAGTCTATGGAACCGAAACTCTTTGGTTGCCAACATTCTTCCAAATATTTTAAATTTCACAGAACAAAGCAAATACAGACTTGGAATGACATGAGGGTGAGTAAATAATGACAGAATTTTCAGTTTTGGGTAAACTATCACTTTTATTTTTAGTAGCTATTAGGTCAAAAAGGTCATTGTCTTTCAGATTTACTATGAATATTCATATGAGAAATTAAAAAGTAATGCAGCTTGTCTATACCAGCCGATCTGCATAAATTGAAAAACAGAGATTTAGGATGCCTGCACCCCCCCCCCTCCTCCCTCCTCCTGAATGTCCTTCATATTGGAGCGTTCCGCCGGGATACATCATGTTGTGACAGCACTTCAAGGTCCCAGCAGACCAATAAGTAAATGACTCTTTTTGTGTGCAAACAAATAATCAAAGGGTGAGAAAAACATTGCCAGAGCTGCAATGACCCTGATATATAGCCATCATGGGGATGGAGGCAGGAGCTAACATGCCCAAAAGAATACGGATGAAACATGAGGCCTTCCTCTGACATCAAATGAAACTGTATAATTGCTTACTCAAGAGTTTAATCCAGTTCAGCGACCCCCTTGAATGCTCCTCAAATAGTACAGGTGAACGGATCCAAATCCCTGCCACATTCCCAAAGCCCTAACTAGGGTTGCAAAAAAGTTGGAAAATTTCTGGGATTTTTTTTTTTTTATCTTCCTAGGATTTTTGGAAAGTTTCCAGAAATTTACCGGGCATTTTCCAACCCTTTGCAACCCCAGCCCTAACAACAAATTCTGTACAAATTCAGCATTTGCTGAAGTTCCAAAAGCCAGGTAGGAGCCTTTAGCTGGAGGCAGCATCTGAGGATAAAGAGGGAAACATGAATTGATTGTGTAAAGCACCAAACAAAATGTGCAGATTTGGCATTTTATATTACGTGCAGAGGCGAAATGCTGTACATTTGAAGGATGGTGAACTCCGTTATCTGTCATAAAACTAATTGGTTAAATGTAGAAAATAACACAAATAAGAAATCCGCCCAAAGAAATACTTGCCCGAATAAGTTCAACAGAGCTTGAAAGAAATAATTAACCGAGTTGTCAGAATTCACACAAACACTCAAGGATAAAGCTGCTCACACACACAAGCAAGAGCACAAGAACAAAGCAATAATGGGGCACCAGTCCTTTCTGTCTGCTTGTGTGAAGTGGTAATGAGGAGCACATCAAGCTACTGTACTGCTGTTTTATAATAAGCCGTCTCACTTCATCTGTCTATCTAGCACCAGAGCGCTCTTCTTCAGCATCTCCCCATCCTCTGTTTTATCATTACCCTCACTTCATTTCCATGCCAAATAAAATATGGAGAGAGACATTTTTCACTACGGTTCTTTCTCTTCGAGGGGCCCTGAGCCAAAAATGGCCACTGTAGCACAGACTACAGATGACAGTAATTAATTACAGCTGAATATGGTATGATAATAGGCTCCACTGATATAATTAGCTTCAAGAGCCTCCAAAGTATATTTCTTCCCACCTGGTTCATCCTTTATACCTGTAATTAAAAAAAGATGATTTGGGAAAGATTTGCTTTGTTGCCTCTTGATTAGATCTAGCAACGTTCAGCATGTTTTTGTCATGGTCTCTCAACAGGACACAGTCGCAGAAAACCACATGCAAATTTGAAATGGTGGTCGTCTAATTTGCTGACACAAAGGTTGCAGGTTTAATCCAAAAGAGGTCTGACCCAGAAAATTGAGTTGCTGAAATGCCAACACTGTTCTGTGACCACTGGTCTCTAAAACAGGACACTAAACTCCAGATTGCTCCAGGGATGGTCTCTTGTACAACGCAATTACCATCACTCTAAATAATAAAAGCTGCTAAATGGAAAATAATTTCCTTTTATTCACAAATAACATAAGTCATATTCATCATAATACGTCTGACTATTGTCTTTTAAATTGTAAAATTGGCCTATTACTGCTCCTTTTGCTTGTACAATATAATGTAATATAGCCATCATATTTTAAGTTAGGGCTAGTTAAGCTATAAGTGAACAGTGGTATCTGATAGTGACATGCAATGTGTCAAAATGCACTGTGATATTCCCTCAGTTCAGACAGTCACAGGTCAAATCTGTGGCTACCTGCAAATCATCGGCTCAGTTCCCTTAAAACAAAATGAGCAAAGCTTTAGCGGTTCCCTAGTCAGCTATGTTTTCCTGAGATTGGCCAGGAAAATTGCCTGAGCCTTTCTTAGCTGTAAACATGAAAGTGAGACATAAATCTTGTGTAAAATATTTGTCAGTTATCTTCTGCTAGAAAACTCCACTTGATACAAATTGCCCAGCATGCCAGACACCAGTACTCTCTGGCTAATTTATCCATTCGCTGTTGGTTATGTGTTCTGGTTCTGATATAGTGAGCCTATGGCTTGAGTAAGAAATCTCTACTGTCGGCAGCTAGCTGGAATCAACAAACCATTGAATAGATAAGCCTGTTTCAAAATTACAAAATGGTTGTAAAACCAGCGAGAAAAGAAAGGTTAAAAGGTGCATGACCTGTTCAATCATAAAATGACAATGAGAAGAGAATCAAGGTGGACACACACTGAAGTGAGACTGACAGTGATTTAAAGGGCATCTGAGGTCAGCACAGAGCTGGTGACACTTCAGATGTGACAGGAGAAATAAACGTCCCTCTTAATCCATCCCTCTGCCTGATTAATTCAGCTGGCCATATTCCATTCCACTGTACAGAACTGCTAAAAGGATCTCCGTCTTCCTCATTTAATATAAATCACATCCAACCTTACCCAGCTTTATTCGATGAAAATTATTTGATCCAAAATACAGTCAATTTTGTGAAATACAGTTTAAAGTAACTGTTTTCTATTTCA
Organism: Barbus barbus; assembly: GCF_936440315.1. NCBI lineage: Eukaryota > Metazoa > Chordata > Actinopteri > Cypriniformes > Cyprinidae > Barbus > Barbus barbus. Next base: position 17,887,133 of record NC_136752.1, read on the forward strand.
TTATAATTGCTCCAAGTTGAATTTTCTGTCATTACTCCAGTCTTCAGCGTCACACAATTCTTCCGAAATTATTCTAATACGATGATTTGCTGATTATTTGATGCATAAAGTTCAAACGTACAGTATTTATTACGTTTTTTGTAACATAGCAAATGGATTTACTATCTTTTACTATCTTACTACTTTTGATCAATTGAATGCATCCTAGCTTAATAAAAGCACTAATTTCTTTCAAAGCTTTTGCTGATCCCAAACCTCTGAACAGCAGTATTTATCTTTCTTTTTATAAATTAGATATATATTTGAGTATCTTAGCAACATATCTCACAGGAACTTTAAATGTGCTGACAGTTCAGCTTGCACATTCCAGAGATGTTGATGACTTTCACCTGGGCTTATGTTGGAAAAACAGCTTCCCATTCTAATTGCTGTTTTGGGGAAAATTGGCAGATAGGTTTCTGCAGAGGCAGACAAACAAATCCACATATCTCGCTAGATAAAACTGCACAGGGAACTTTCATGAGAAACAAGATCCAAAAGGATATTACGTTTATATAATACAATAAAGCCTTGAAGGTTGCCAGGGAATGCACAGAACCACTCTAAAAATACTCCGTTGCCCCAACAGAATTGTTGATAAGCGTGTCAGATTCTCACTTAGTTCTGTACATATTTGAAAGGGTCAGTAGAAGTCAGCGAAACAGACTTACCTCGAGGCATTTTGTCTCATTATATTTCCTCAGAAACAAATAATAGCCTTCATACAGTCAATAAGGTTGATTTCAAACCATTTCCTCTGCCAAGAATCAGAATAAAAGTAGTACAAGACAACCTACTGGCTGTGACCATGCATCTATTATTCCCCATGCAGGGGGAAGAATGTCTTTTTCAAGCCGTAAGAACACAGCATGTGTTCGCGCACCATAACAGAACACACCAAGCTTGCTGTCAGCTGGAGAAAAGCTGACTGAGTTGCATATGGGGAAGAAAAAGGTCTCCACAAGCCATTGAATACTCTCTTCCATAGTCTCACCCTCGTTCTCTGCATCTCTCGCACATGGTAATGATGTTCGCCCCGTGGGGCTTTGCATGCTCTGTTAATGGGTAAATTCATCAAAGTCAGTCCTGTTTCACTGCGCATCCAGGTTAATTGTGTCTGTTTACACATGCACATGATATCCCTTCTTGTTTCTCCTCCTAAAGTAGAGCAAAACTGAGATGAAATGTGTACCAAGACACAACATCCACTGCAACGGTGTGCAATAGAGCAGTGAGCCATCGCTGAGCACTCTTAAAATTAAAATGATTTTTTTAAAGCAATGCCATAGAAGTACCAATATGGGTTCCACAAAGAACCTTTAAGTGCATGCACACACAGTTCTTAAAAGACCCATTTTGGAGAACATTTTAATAATCTAAAGAACTTTTTCTGAAATTAAAAGGTTCCAATGATGTTAAAGGTTCTTTGTGGAACCACAGATGCCAATAAAGAACCTTTATTGTTAAGAGTGTAAGTCACCGCGAGAAAGAGAGAGACAGTCCAGGGCTGGTAAAATTTCTAAATCCCTGGTAGCCCTTCAGGTACTCTTCAGATTTTGGTAGCCCGAAAATTAATTTAACTAGCCCAAATAAAATAAAGACCATAAATGTCAATCAAAAACATTTTCAATACACAAATATCAACGAATATCAAGGAAAGAGTTTTATTTTACTATTTACAAGGTATTTGCAGAATTCTTAAAAATCTATTTAAGGCAATTTGAAAAATCATTTCTTAGACCGTTTTAAATACGTTAAATGGTATAAGGCCTTAAGAACTCTTCAGTTTAGTTGCATCAAATTTAAGGACCCGTGGGAGCAATGTTCCCTCTCATTTTTTTTCTTGCTGAGCAAAACTTTTCTCTATTGGGCGGACATTTCGGGCACCTGAGCAAAAGCATTCTTTATACCAGACCTGTACAGCATGCACACAAAAAAGTGTGTAACTTTGAACTTTAATGTGCTATTTATATTTGATTTGATCCTTGATGTAACTTAATGATGTGCATTTTAGGTTTTACTGTACAATACACTGCAGTTCAAACGTTTGGATCAATAAAGTTTTTTTAAAGAAGTTTCTTATGCTCATCAAGGCTGTATCTAACTGATAACAAATACTGAATTTAATTTCACAAAATAATATTGTGAAATATTATTGCAATTTAAAATAAATATTTTCTATTTTAATATACTTTAAAATGTAATTAATTCCTGTGAAGCAAAGCAGTATTTTCAGAGTCACACGATCCTTTAGAAATCATTCTAATATGCTGATTTTTAATCAATGTTGGAAACAGTTGTACTACTTTTTTATTTTATTTTATTTTTTATACTGTATTTTTTGGGACCTGTGATATTTAAAAAAAAAAAGTTAAAAAGAACAGTGTTTAGTCAAAATAGAGATTTTGTGTTACAATATAAACTATTCAAAAGTTTGGGGTCAGAATTTTTTTTCTTTCTTTTTTAAAGATACTTTTAAAAAGTTTAAAGAAAGTTAAATAAACTTTATTCAGCAAGGATGTGTTAAATGGATAAAATTGATAGTAAAGACTTCTATTGTTAGAAAATATTTCTATTTTGAATAAATGCTGTTCTTTTAATTTTTTTATTAATCAAAGAATCAAAGAAAAAAGAAACAGGTTCCAACGAAATATGAAGCAGCAGAACAGTTTCAACACTGATAATAAATCATATTAGAATGATTTCTGAAGGATCATGGGACACTGAAGACTGGAGTAATGATGCTGAAAATTCAGCTTTGATCACAGGAATAAATACTATTTTAAAGTATAGGTATTAAAATAGGAAACCAATATTAGAAATTGCACTAATATTTCACTATATAACAGTTTTTTCTGTATTTTTTTAAATGAATACAGCCTTGATGAGCAAGAGACTCAAAGTCAAAGACTCAAAAACAAGGTCAATTATTTATCAGGTTTATAATATAGCCTAACATAATATATTATCAAAACAAACTATTTAAACTGATAGAATAGAATTGAATAGAATAGAAACTGAAGCTAAACTTAAGCTGAGATCTGTAAATTTAATATAAAAAAAACATGAATATATGAATTCTTCTATAGCGGTCTAAACATCGTTATGAAGTACAGTTTGTACAATACTCTTGTGTGACTGTACATGTTTCAGAGTTTTGTTACTGTTCTTTGCCCATCCTCCGCTATTTCCAGTACTTAATCAAGCCACTCTTCTTTAATACATGAGGATGTTTTATGTCACGTCATTGCGTTTGCGTTGTCTCTCGTGTTGAGCGCACCGCAACCATTGAAGTATTCAGTTTCTACAGCGACTCATTTGGTGCATATCGTTTTCTTTCTATGAAACCTGTAAACCGCATTCACTGGTTCTAACTCTGTCGTGACATCAGCTCTATAGCGGTTTGCCCGAGCATTGCTATTCTTTCCCTTTTACTGCGGCATTTAATCAAATGGCTTCCCAACTCATTTTTGTGTGCGCGAGGGACATTATTTCTTCTGTGTGGCCGCGGTGGAAGAAGAGCGTGCTCAGCTTAGAGGGAACACTGCGTGGGAGCCCTGTATTTAAGATAGCCCGTCGGGCAGGGCAGTGATATTTTTTAGTAGCCCGACTGGAAAACACAATAGCCCCGGGACGTCGGGCTAGCGATTTTGCGAGCCCTGCAGTCTGTGGACTCATTTTCCAGGAGAGACTTCCATGCCATCACTCTTGACTGGGTATTCTGTTTCTACACAGAAGAATGGCACTCGCTGTGAACTCGTGCCCTAGGAACACTGGGCATTTCTTCCATGTGCCTAGAGCATATTGTGAGCCATCTGGTGCCCATCTCATATCCCTGTGAGGTAGCAAGCGACTAAAGAAACAGCAAGCTATCAATCAAAGAGCCAGTGACATCCTATCATTGCAGGTCAGTGTTCTCCATCCTCCATCCATCAAGTTCCACACAATCCTAAAATGACTGACAGCTGTATTCGATGGACTTTCTCTTCATATCTTCTCTCTCAGTGCAAAGAGGTTTTCCTGTATGTCTAAAATATTCTGTTTAATACATGTCTTGACTCTTGCAAAGGTACTAAGATTAGGAACGTACTGTACAATATGTGTTATTCATGATCTCACCACAAGACTTCACCGTTCAAAACTAGACATTTTTCTTTTGTGTCAACCACACCCACATCTTAAGAGCCCCAAATGTCATAACAGGAAGTACTAAGATCCACTGATGTACATTAAAGCACTGTACAGCATGACATTTTTTTAAGCTGTTGACACTTGCGTTTTTATTAACAAAAACATCCAAAATTGGTCTAATAATATTCATCAACATAATAACTGTAATGTTTTATGAAATATTTACAGAAAACTGCAAAAATTGTCTTTTTACCAAGTTTTTTGTGACAGTATAAATATCCAAAATACAACAAATTTAGAAGCAACACTGCATGAGATATTAAGACGTTCATAGATTGCATCTTGAAGTTAAGTGTACATTTTCTTTTCACTTGTGCAATTTCTTTTCACTTGTGCGCTTTCACTTGTTTTTAACTTGTTTATACTTAAAACAAGTGTAATAAGAAAAATACACTCATATTGAAGATGCATTCTCTGAAAACAAGACTTAATATCTTATGCCAGCTGCTCTTTCAAAAGTAAATCTACTTTGTTTCACACAATTTTATATATTTTAATTGGAAAACAAATCTCATTAAGAAAAGGATTGTAGTAATATCAGTGGTGTACTTCTTATTGGCATGGATTTTTTACAATTAACATTTATCAAGATACTAAGCAAAGGGTCCCCAAAGAGTGATTAGTATAAAATTGTTTGCGTCTTATTGGCTTAATCTAAAGGTGCGCTCTCCACCACAATGCTTCTCTAGCAATTTGGCAATTGACTCCAATCTTGCTGCAGTTGGGCTCAAAATCTTTGCTCCAGCTTGAGCTGATTATCTCCACTCAGACAGAAGCAAATCATTTGGCATCAAATATGCTTCACTTGGTTTTCCATAAAAGACTTGCTTGTCGGTGGTCCATAGCTAACTGTTCAAGCAAAAAAGATGACACAAAGCAAATAAGTACAGTTTCTACACAAAAACTCAAGTGAAAAGAGAAAATTGGTTGTTATCAGGCTAGTATGGGTTTGTGATACAATTGAGATGTTGAAGAATGCTAACATTATGAAATTAATCACTACCTGACAGCTGTTTTCTCATCATAGATCAGAATTCATCTTAAACACACAAATGATCGATTACAGCAAGCTGACATGGCGAATGTATGCGACTTTCTCTTGAAAAACAAACAAAAACATTTTAGACCTTTAAATGTAGGAACAGAGGTTTACCACTGGAGCCACGGATGGTATACGAAATGCACAGCCATAAATTCTTTGTTCTATTAAGTAACACTTCATGGTTTACTATATGCTTATAAGCAGACACTTTTACATATTTAGGCAACTTCTCTTTACTCACAGAGACCATGAAGGTCAGGGAAGAAAATAAATATTCTATACACAAAGAAGTTCAATAAATATCAAGGGATGACAATGCACTAGCAAACAGCGAAATAAAGTCATTCAGATTCAAATCCAGTACTGAGCAATATTCATGACTCTGTGTGTTTGCCCTACCCTCAATGTATATATTTGCTGACAAAAGTCCTTTCGCTTTCAAGCATTAACGTGCTGACAAGACTTTAAAGACTGCAAATCTAAAGCATATAAAATTTAAAGGCAATGCAGTACCTTTCTGTAAGCAATCATGTTGGGTGAATCCTCATCTGGGTTAGCTATGCCCACTGCACATTGGTCCTGAGAGGCCTGGGCCATGCTTGGTCTTTTGTTCTCTCTTTCTGTCTCTGCGGGGAAAGGACAGAACAGAAAAGAGATCAGTCAAACAGAAGAGATGCCAGGGTGTCGCCCAGACAATGAATTAAATATGTACAGTTGTTTGTGAGAAAGTGTGAATGAGATTTGAGAAAACACAGGAGTATTTTCAGTAAAGCATTTCTTAAATTTCACTGTTTCTCAAGACTTGGGGAAAAAGCAAACAACATTCGGGACTAATTTATGATGCTTTTGATTCCTTCAATAGCTCATATTCACTGTCATAGTATGGAAATGTCTGGACCTTTGTAAGAACTAATAAAAAAAAGATTTAAAAAAAAGAAGTTTTTATTTAGTTCCACTGAGGAAAGAAAGTCCTGCAGTAGGGGTTTTCAAAGTGTGGGGCCATTGTAAGAGCAGCATGGAAAACTGCCCTAGTTCTCAAATCTTTTACAGTTTCACACATTCAGTTTGAACACGTTGATGATATATATGGGAACCAGAATGAATTTCTTGTTCTGCAGCACCTATGGAGTACAGTATATATCAGATATAAATGGGTGGAGGGGAATATTTTCAAAGAACAATGACTTAAATTTCAGGCTATATTCAGTTAATGCATGCTTTATGTGACTCAGAATATACAGTACTATCAGATAATTCTTGTGAACCATTTTATAGAATATTGAATTTCACAATCATAAGGTGCGTCATTTTATAGTGTTTAGTGTGAGCAGTAGCGGACTGGCCATCTGGAGGTGGGCAGCTGTACAATGTGGGCCGGCTCTTTGCGTAATATATATTAGGGCTGTCGCGATTCGTCGCGACTAGTCGTCGACTTCATTTTGCTCGCGTCGACTAACCGCAAAATACCGGAAGTGGCGCATTTCATGGACGAGAATCCATAAAACACATTATTAGACTATTTTCCAAGGCTGCATGATATATTAAACCCATTTACAAAACAATAATAGTAATTAATAATAATTAAACCCATTCAATAATTAAGCATAATTGTGAATTCACAAACGCTATGATTTAATTAAATAATTATATGCGATAGGGCTGTGTCCAAATTCAGGGTCTGCATCCTCCTTAGGATCCTTCCTACCCGGTTGAAGGAGGAGGGATCCTCCGACGTCCGCAAAACCCGGAAGTCGGTGTTTGTGAATTTGGACAGCCTACCCTTCTTTCAGTTCCCTCCCTTACCCGTTGCTCATATCCTGTCGCCTAGCAACCGTGACAGCGCCAAGCAAGAAGCGGGAAAATGGACAAACAAAGAGTTATTCTCCTCATTTTAATTCTTTTGGAAGAAATAAAGCAATTAAATAAATTAAATACTTTCTTTGCTCGTTGTCGGAGAGTTTTTTATATCAGACTACAAGACAGTCACATCCAGGTAAGCCATTATAGCCTATTTTTATTTGTTTTTAAGTATTCTACTAATTTCTCCTACAAATTCATTGAGCCGAAGCATAAACTTTAGCTTGTTTTGTCAGAGAAACTCCTCTCCCACTCCGCTACCGCTCGCTTCGTCCGCCATTACGCTCTGCCGAAAAGAATTATGGGATAGGTAGGACGGGAAAGGATCCACCACACCCATCCTTCCAATTCGGGGAAAAGGAGGACGTATTTGTGGGCCGCATTTGAAGGATCCTATGAATTTGGACAGCCTTCGTCGCGGCGCTGTGACTTAACATCCTTCAAATGAGTACTCCGAAGGATGCAGACCCTGAATTTGGACACACGTAGTTCACACAGTATGCGCTTTAATTATTTCCATGCCATTTCCAAGCACGTGCGTCTCACAGCGGCTCTGTTCACAGTAGCTCCACAGAAACTTATCATTTACATGTGGAGCATCTCATACTCCATCTCTGCATGATGTTGTGAGTTTGTGTTTATTATGACCTTCATCTGGGAACGCAACACGCGCCATTTCATCAGATTTGTGAGGTAAATATTTTATAAATCTACACAAACACAGGAGAATACATCGCGATTTCAAAATAAAAGCTCAAACCCTCACTCTGAGTTTACACGGTTTGATGTCCACATATTCATTTAATTACAGTGGCTGTAGCATTTCTGACCTAAAGAAATGGACAAATATTAAAGATTAAGTGTACGTTTGAATTAAATGGTGCTTGGTCAATATTAAACAGTAATGTGTAAAAACAGTCATCAGGCCGTCCGCGCCTCCTGCAGGCCTTTGTTGTTATGCGTAATCTACATTAGCTCTATTGTTTAGAATACATTATGTATTTTAACAGTTTTGTTCAATAAAACCATATGATTTCTTGCTTTTGATTCTTTATTTGAACTAATTATTATTGCATCATTGCTATTATATATGTAATTTAAGTCATTTTAAAAGCTATTGTTCACTTTTACCACAAAAAATATATATGATTATAGGGCCCTATGAAATACGTTTTATTTCCAAAGTCAGTTTTGATAAATTTTATTAATCAAAAAGCCTGTCTAATTAATTGAGTTTTACAGTTTTATCTTTACCAAATTCTGTTTTTCATTATTTTCTGGATTCCATTTTAATTGTTCCATTAAATGTTAATAATAAAAAGCATATCCAATTAATTGATTTTATATTTAAAAAAAAAAAAAGTATTTTTCATAAATACTGCACCTAAATACATTCTGGTAAATAATATTTCTGGTAAATACTTCTTTAAAAAGTGTTTTTTGATTATAATTGTATTATTATTAGACTAGAACACAAGGATATGTTGTCATTCTCACACTATAATACTGAACTTTGATTTCAGTGATTTGGACACTTGCTTCTTGCACTCTATGTTGCACTTCACTTTTGCTTTAAAACAGGATTTCATAGAAATTTGTATTTCATTTGGTTTAATAAAATATTTTTAAGTAAAATTGTTGATTTATTTGCGGGAAATTAGTCGTTTAGATTAATCGATTAATCGAAAAACTAGTGGTTAGATTAATCAAAATAAAAATAGTGTTAGCGGCAGCCCTAATAGCCTATATATAAAACATTGATTATTAGTAAATGTACATATATCTTCCATCGGCCCAGACGAATGACCCGCATGGTCCACTTCATTCAAAAAATGGAATTAAAATCCGGCTCGCGCTGGTCAGTGTCAAAATGTTTGAAACAGCCAATCAGAGTGCAGAAGTTGTGATTTAGGCTACTGTTCACAGACGCCGAGCTGCGCGCGACTTGAATGCCAGCTGAGGTAAGATGTAAGCAGCTAAACATGACGAGACAATTCAGCAATATTTGCCAACAGTTTAGTTAAATGACAGACATTAATTTTCAGGAATGCAAACTACTACTGGCCTTTTCACATTTCTCAGATTTTAATGCCGTTATTCGAATCGTCATAATGTAGGCTACATGCAGTTTTCAGCAGAAATGAGATAAGAGTTTAGTGTAAATCTGCTTTCTTCCGTGATTCATGTGTTAAAAATCTCTCAATCGAACTATGTAAATCTGAAGACTTTTGCTTTCGAGTGCTGTGCAGAGGAAAGTGATTTATATTATATGCCTAATAAAAATATAGTTTGCTTATTAATTCACATGCATTATCCTGTTTTATATACACACTGGTGGTTAAAAGTTTGAAATAAAGGCTTTTTATTTATTTATTTATTTGAAAGATGATTGCATTTTTTTGAGCAGCAAATCCGCATATCAGAATATTTTCTGAAGGATCATGTGACACTAAAGACTGGAGAAATTATGGTGAAAATACAACTTTGATCACAGCAATCAATAATATTTCACTATATATTAACATAGAAGACACCTATTTTAAATTGTAACATTATATACCTATTTCACAGTACTGTTTACTGTATTTTTCATAATCAAAATAATTTGTACACTCTTTTCCACAATTGGAGCTTTATTCCTTAAAAAGATAGATGTCGAGCTCCTGCAAAAGGACAAATACTGTATATGATGACCAATAGAAAGGACCCATAAAAACAGTCCACATTCTGCACTATTCCAGTCTTCTAGACAATACCGGAGCATCGTGTCATGGACTGATAATATTGGTATTTAACTTTATTGATATTAAACTGTCTCTCGTAAAAAAATATTTAAAATTATTTACTATGCAGTCATATACACCAGAAAAGACAAATTATACTGTCAAGAATACGCCACTCATTTACATTTATGCATTTAGCAGACGCTTTGACTTACATTGCATTGCATTCAAGTTACAGTTTTTACATTTTATCAGCTCTTTCTTTCCCGGGGAATCAAACCCATGACCTTGGCGTTGCTAGCGCCATGCTCTACTATTTGAGCTACAGAAAAGCTGTAGCATTTATGGTGGACCGGGTTTGGTGGGCCGCTCTCTGCCAAAAAGGCCAGGGCCACTTTTTGGCCCCAGTCCACCCCTGAGTGCGAGTAATGTGTACATGCTAATTTTTCTTTATGTAGCCAAAGGGGAGAAATTTATTTATTGGATATTTTAAAAGCTTGGACTTTCTATAACGAAAATGTTTATTTGCAAACAAAAGGTGCAAAAAAAGAGAAAAAAAAATAGGTCTAGAAAGAAAAAATTCCTTCAGTGTGATTTTCCTCAGTTTGTTTAATGTTTGAAGAAAGCGTGGGTGAGATCGTCTGTGCATGCACAAAAACTATCTCGCGATTCGCGCCCTTTTTAACGGACAGCAGCTATCAGAAATCAATATCATATTAACTTAAATTACAGAAACACGTTGGTGCCGGAATAACGAAATTATACATAGAAAATAAATTTGGTTATGTCAACCTATAATTAGGCTAACGTTACATTAAATCTTTACTTGTCATGTTATGAACACAGATGGATTCAGCGTCCACGCGTCTAATAGGTTGCTCAGAAAGCGATTTATCGACCACTCATAATTGGAGTCAGCAGAGAAAACAATAGATCAGTTTTCAGTTTAACATAATGGAGAAGGTATGTTGACACACATCATTCTATATTGCCAATATAGGCTACTGTATGTGTAGCTTTTTAGTGGAACATATGTTTGGCTACATTACAGCAGTTGTAGCGTCTTAACTGAAAAAAACAGAGGTTTTTGAGTCTTAAACATTATTGTAAAATTATTGTTTAGCCTACTTTACATAGCTAATCAAATACAACAAATTACAAACATGCTTGCACACATAAACCGAAACCGCTCATTTTAAAACTCGCTCATTTTAAATTTGTCTAGCCTTTGCATCTTACAAACAGCGGGAAAATGTCTGTTACTAGAAAAAGAAAGAAAGACTCCATGCATTTGGTCTTCAGCACAGGCTGCACTTCACTACACAGTAGGCTATACTGTGTGTGTCACCTGCACGAGAGCGCTAGAAAAGACTGAAGACACTCAATATCTTCTAGAACCATTTGTGGACTTATTTTCAGTAACCCTCAATCGGTTATACTCTTCCACGCTGGCCACATGAGGAGTGCGCGCTCACAACAGCTGTTTTGTGATCAACACCAGCGAACCCAAAGGTAGAAATGTTATTAATTTGCGCGTGGGCATGATTTCCCAGCGCCGCATTGCACTACAAACATGTGCAGCTATTTAAAAAAAAAAAGACAACAGCTGCTTTCAGAGCGCAATCCCCACAGGAACACCGGTCCCAATTCACTCAGCACTCCACAGAGCGATGCCGAAAATAGGAGACAGAAAAACCCTGTCACTGAAAGACACGCGCCAGCCGCAATACAAGCAATCGCGCGCGAGGCGACAGGATGATTCACTTCAAACTCACCAGTACTTCGGGAGCCACTTGAATCCAGCGCTGGACATGGCAATTGATCATTCAGCGCCAGCGAACATGGGTACAAGTTTACAGTGACACACAGTCACACACAAACAACTGATGACTGGGAGAGCGCGTTACCTTAGTAAGTACCGCCTCGTCCACTCCTTTGAGCTCGATTTTCCCTCCTTAGCAACCAGAAAAGAGCAGGCTCATGATCTAACTGGCTTGAAGAGACTGATGATGATGATGGGGTGTTGGTGGAGGGAAGATGATGAAGAGACTCCAAGGAGCTGTGCAGCTGTGGAAAGCAGTGGGTTCCTTCCACTCTGTCCCTCTCTTGCGCGCACTGGATCCCAGCGTGGGTGGTCGCTGCGTGGAGTGGAGTGCTCAGGTACAGTGTGAGGATCCTGGCATGTGTGCAACTGAGTGTGTTTGTGTCAGAGGCAGGGAGGGAGGATAAAAGAGGGTGGGGATTTGGGGGTGGAGTGTCTCCCTCTGTAGTTTCTGATAAGCAATTTTGAAACATGTATTTATTTATTAAGAGAAAACGCTTTTGCAGGCATAGCAGTTTGACTTTCTGTCATGTGATTACAAACATTCAGTGGAGTAATCACATCTAATCTCTGTTTTTCTCTCATTAGGACTTCTTGCTACATTAAAATTAATTAGACAAACTGTGGGGCTCCAGGATTAGGGTTTAAGAAAAAATAATAAACTGCTGGATACAGTCACAAGGAACTGTAACACATTTTTTTTTTTTTATATTTTAAGTTGACTAAGTAAATGTTTCATTTTATTAGTTTTTTACTAAAAATGCTTTTCTATCAGAATACAATGCTGAATGGCCATCAATGGAAGATGATGTTTTTCACAGGATCTGGAATCAAAGGGAAGAAAAGAGGCCGTTTACTTTGCCAATCATTCTTAATCAGTGAGTTTGACAGACCTGACTGAGGGTGGCAAGATTTCAACAAAAACAGTTGTCAGGTGAGAAATGCTTGACTACAACTGAGCTGTTTCAAGATGGCTATAGTGGGACGCCATCTTATGTCACTTTAATCAAGCTGAAAAGTCTATATAAAAGCTTTTTTGACTGGGACTAGAAAGTAGAGTAGAACATTCTAAAAGTTAGAGTTTTTATAGGACATCAAGCGCTTTTGTCTGAAAAGATCAAGGGAAATCAGATTCCTCAAATATGATCCCTTTAAAACAAAAAAAAGAATACATCACACATCTGAGAGATATGGGGAGCCGGAAAAAGCGTTTAATATACACTAAAAAATACAACCCAGCACTGGGTAATTGGACGGAACACATGCTGGAGTTTTCAACCAACAGTTGGGTTAAATGTTAAACCCAACCTTCTGGGCAGTAACAAACAACCCAATCACTGGGTTCGTCCATATTTTGCCCAGCATTTTTTAGAGTGTATATGTTGCACATTGCAAAATGGGTATTTCATACCACTGCATTGATGAGAAGTGGATCAGATGGATTCAAAAATGGAAGGAAACGGTCATTAAATGCATTGCAAGTACACACTGTTAATTCATCCACATCAGAATGTCTCACATCTGGAATTTGGACCACAGAGACCTCACAGAGAACACAGTGTCTTTTGTCTTCTGCAGGTCCACTCATGCAATCTGCTACTTCATTTGTCTGCAACATCCACTCTTCCATCCCATACATATGCACACATCCTCTCACACCAAATCCCCCCTTCTCTTTTTTTTCCCCCACTGGCTCTTAATTGGCCTTCTGGCACAACTGAGATGAAACATACCCAGAGGGAATCCTGATGGAGTTCTGGGAGTTGCTCTTTACTTTGTTACATTTTCTTCAACTTCTGATAAAAAAAAAAAAAAAAAGATGCAATAAGGAGTGATTTATAGAAAGAAAAAGTGCACCTTGCAACTTCACAGTGTAAGTTGCCAGTAAAATAAATAAATAATATATATATATAAAGAGAAAGTGTTGCTCAAGACCATTGCATTTATAGTTTAGCAAAGGCCTTTGTTATCAACCCTTGACCAAATAGCAAGTACTCTGCAGAGAACAGCCAGGAAAGGGCCATTTATTAGTGCCAGGAAGTGTTTTTAATCGCATACTCTAACCAGCCCCTTCCTGAGCCCTAGGTGTTAAAACAGCTCTTACACTATTTTTGGGGCTCTCTGTCCTGTATTGTTTTAGTCTGGATGTATAAAAGTGGCACCCCTGAGCACAACTGTATTTACACAAGTATATACTTTGAGGCTGAACAATTGGTTGTTTTAAGCTATAATATGATAAACTTTCCCCATGCTGAGATTCAAAATATGGATGCTCCAAACAGGCATTAGTACATGCTCAAATGCTTGCTTCTCCGAAATCAATACTGTCAAAAGCCATTAGGGAGGAGTAATTGTTCATCATGTCGGAATCACAAATGTATTCAGCCAACCACTCACTCAAAGAGGCATGTGTACACACATATAGTCATAATGGACATTGGTGCATGGCAGCATCAGCACAAATTGTCAGTATCAGAAACCCACCCACTCCAGGCTAGATTAATTATTTAGACTAGTGAGAGATGCAAGAAATGCACAGAGGTGTTTCCCTATCTCCAGTAGTTTAATTGCATTGCACACACACACAATCATCTCACTAAATTAGCTGTTTTCCATTTCATACGGACAAGAAATGATCTTCCATTGAGCTGCAGGATGAATATCTGCATCAAATGCAAGTGTTTCCTCCTTGCTTGCACTGAACTAGATATATTTCCATCTTGAAAGTTATGTTCCAATGTACATTAGGTAACATGTCGCAAGAGTGTTACATTTGCAGTGCATTTATGTTGTTTCCTATCAAAGAGACCTGCAGGAAAGGGCACGTTGCGTAAGTGCCACTTACTAGAACAGGTAGCTTAGAAAACAAGTCAAGTGTTAAAGTCTGACTGTGCCTAAAGCAATAAAGAGGTGTCTAGTATTAAGCTAAAATGAAACCTCGTGCACAATGTTAATACCAGCAACAAAATTTGTGACCAAAATGATAATCAAAGAAGGTTGTCAACAGCAAGATATTAGTAAACAAAAATGGTTTCATATATCAACTCAGTCAAAAATGCTATTGGGTTCTTCACCTAAACATATACTATTCATATGAGATTAATAACGTGAATGTTTTTAATAGTCAGAATGTCTAAAAATAGACAATAAATAACTAAATAAAGGTTTCACAACTTTTAACGCACCCAATGGCTTAAATAAACAAAATGTAACATTTTTACCAAGATAAAAAAAACTGACACTACTAGTGCAGAGCAAATGCACATTGGTACTGCATAATTAGTAGGTTAAGGTACAGTAAGAATTGTAAGAATTACAGGAGTGAGGGTGTATTTTTATGACATTGATTTTTTTATCTAATTTCTCTCCTGGTTCTTTTCTGTGATTAGAGCAAATTGTGGAGAGCTCAGTCTGACAGCCACACAGAATTCTGACAGCATCTACAACAGCCAGCACTCTTGGGAAGAGCTCTAAGCCCTTCGCTCCCACTACTTGCTCTAAAACACATTTATTTCAAGTGCACTAAAAATTCCCCATTGCATTGTTCAACCTAAGTTCCCGAGCAGAGGATACTCCACTTCAGTCTGGGTCTGAGCACTCAAGTCTTCTACATGTCCATTTCCAATAGTCTGAGGCAGATAATAACACCATTCACATTTGCTCGCTGATATATCAGAAATGTCTTCTACCATATGCATGAAAATCCAGCAAGGTTATTTGACTTTCCTTGCTCGGGCAGTAAATGCTGCACAGACTTCTGGCCAGAATCAGCCGCTGCAGGTAAGAGATGCCCTTTCCGTTCTTTTCCATTTTAGGTTAATATTAACATTTCCACAAAGAGAAGCAGCTTAATTCTGCAAATTCAGCTATATCACTGCCACAATGACATTAGACGGGATTCAGGGGCACGCGGCCACAGTCACGGGAGGGTTAACGTCACAATCAGACGCAGATTAGCAGGAGGACGTGAGGAGCCCTTGGCAATCCAGCCCTGCTCTTCAACAGGCTTTGCTGATTACTTACTGCAAGGTGCAATTATCCTCGCCGTTACCGTGGCAAAAATCAGCCTCTCCCACAAAAGCACAACACTGATGAAGAGAAAGACAAAAACATGAAACAAGGGCACAGATTGAAGCAATAATAATGAACACGAGGAGACGTGGAATGACATTCAACTATGGCATTTAAATAAATTTATTGGCTCAGAAAGCAATGGCAGATTACACCTCATAGAGCAGGCGGCAAGCACGAGCCATTTGTTTTGACTAGTTCATGAATAATTACAGCACCTCAAATCAAGTTTTTTTTATTATTATTTATTTATGAAACCGTAATACTGTAATCACTGGAAAGTCTCTTTTTAAACCTCTACATTTTACAAAGAAGATGAACAGTATATGTAAACAGTACTTTTTGTTTGTAATCGTAATGCTCCTTTTTAAAATGTGCACATAATTAAAAACACAATTCATTAAATTTTAGATGAGAGAATATATGGAGTAACGTCTAACGACACAATAAAAGAGATCTAGGAAGGGAACACCATCCCAGCCTCGTCTCTCTCAAAAGTGACCTTATACGTAAGAACTAGAAACAACATCAAAAGCCATGTTTTTCGTCATGTCCATAAACCAATAGCGATAGATTTCTACAAAACAAAACAAAAACAGTGCAAAGAAATTCAACTCAGGAAGCTAAGAACAAAAATAGAAGAGATTAGAGAGAATGAATTAAAAAAAAAAATTCACATTCCCACAGTAATTTAATATTTACCTTTAAAATAATCATTTAGGTATTTAGAAATGATAGAGGATTGAGAATGCTGGAAAAATGAATACCAAACCAGAGGGGAGCGATAAATAGCAGTCATGTTTTCTGCGGTCAGGGAGTTTGATGCTCTTGTTTCACCCTCCTGACTGAGGCAGCGAAACCTGGAAATGAAACTAATAATTTCCCGTCGTTCTTCACGTTGTGCAGGTCATCCCTGTTTACAGGGAGTTTCGGCCGAGGCAAAATGTTTGGCATTCTTGGTGTGTCGTTCTCTGCTGGTATCGGGAGGCACTTTCTGAGACACTTCGAGTGATTCCTAGAACAGAATCGATTATGGCTGCTCACTGTTCGCAAACTCAAATCAAAGTAACCTCCGGATCCTTTGTGCACATCAAGTTTCCAGAAATTGACTCCATTTTCATTACACTGAGAAACCAGCTAGTGTTTCCTGCACAGTATAAACAGGCCCTTCAAACCAGAAAATGGAGAGCTATACAATATACATTACTTGGGTCAGTGATAAAAGTAGGGAAGGATGTTTGGTCTTTGATGACTGAACTTTTTGATCTGGGAATGCCACTATGTTCAACCAAGGACTGATGAACTGACAACAAGAGCAAAGTGCTATAACCTGGTGTGAGATTACAGGGCAGTTGTTCAATATTATTGATCCTAGACAATGAACCAAGCTCTTAACTAAGCCCGTCCCTCTGGTTCCACACTCGTTGCGTGATGATGGCCACGGCGGCACCAGAGAAATGACTCCGTGTGAGTGCATTCTTTCTGAAGCTAGTTCCTGTGAGCAGCCCCTTACATTTTTCATGAGAACTCATGACTCCGGTTATGCCTCTGAAAAGGCTCCTAGTTTTTTTTCCTCCTTCCTTTTTTCTCCTTTTCTCCGAAAGGAACCTCCTCTCATCCCTGATATTGAATCCAATACCCGTGTGTCTGCTTTTTATAGCATTATCTCTCGTTTGAATGGAAGGTTTCCATCACTATGGTGTGTATAGGCAACGTGGAAACAAACTAAAATAGATTAGAGCTGAAGTCAAGTGAGACGATCACTTATAACCACTAGATGGCACTAAAGCAACACAATAGCAGACTAGGGCACCACAACTCCACAACAACAAAAAAATACTGCAGTTCAGGCAGAACTCTACTAGAAATAAAAATAATACCAAAAATAAAAACAGAGTCCAAATGAAGTGACATCCCCTTTTGAAATAAACACTATTCACATATGTCCGTTATACTGCACGCATAGAGAATCAATAATTGATTACTCAAAACATAAACAGAATAAATAACTGAACTGTTCCCAAAATAAGACTTGTCCTTAAATTCCAGACTTGTAGGATCTTCAGTGTTCGTACCACAGACTTGAGATGTATTTTGAGGCAGGATATCGCCAAAGTCATTATGTATGCACAAGTCCGGTCTTTAGGACAAGGGTTTAGACTCCCTGCTATTGCTTCAATTGATGTTGATGAAACATCACAACACAACACAAGTTTTGACTTCATCATGAGCAAATCACTTCATGCCGCCTCAAAAATAAAAAAAGGTGTTCCTTCTTTTGAAACAAATGATGGAACATGAAGTTTGTAGATTGGTTTCGCCAGAACATGCGTACAGGCTTCCTACAGTTTGGGAAAAAAAGCACAAACTCCAAAACCACAATGACGCCACAAAATGTTCGACTGGATGCTGAGATATGGTCGTGTAGCAGAGGAGTCTTCTACTCTGGCTCTGAGGCAGGGGGTCTTCATGGGTCAGGACTGTAGCACTGTCCAAACGACTGGAACCAAATGTCAGGTCGTAAGTAGGGCACAGGAGGGACAAGAGTGGAAGAGCCTGGAAGGCAGAGGCTAGCATCACGGCCAGTAACTAGTTACTCCTGTGGGCACTTCTAATGATGTCCCGGGGGATCTAGAGAAGAGAACTCATCACAGGAAAGGGCTGAAGATTTGTATTTTTACTTTGAGCCATGTCAGAGTTGGTCATTATCACCACAGTCTGTAGAGGAATGCTAATGTGAACATCAAATTATGCTGAATTGTGAATGGACAGTTCTCAATCCGGTCTCACATGGGAGTAAAAGTCTCTCCCACATCTGTCTGGTCCTTGAGAAGTCTACTGATTTTGCCTGTCTTCAGCAGATGGCTCAGTTCAGATCAATGGTGTTAAAGACCCACTCCGTGAACTTCTTGAGCTTGGCAGCGGAGCTTTGAGACTCTTCTTGCAGCCTCTGATTGTCCTCCCAAAGCCTCTTGACTTGTGCCTGCAGTTTCAATTTCTCTTCCCTTTCCTGAAGAACAAACAGGAAAAACAGAGTGAGAGAATGATAAATATGAGGTTGAATACACTAACTGAGCTTAGGGTCACACTAGGGTTGTATAACTCAAAGAGGAACTCCTCACTTTCTTCAAGTCCTCCTGCAACATCTTCACCAAAGCTTCCAGCTGAGAAACCTTCCCACTGTAGCTTGAAGGCCCCTCACTAACAGAAGAACCAGAGTTAGGACAAAATGGATGATGTGCTAAAAACTACAACATAACTAAGAAACCACAAACAAATTACACATTGGATGGTGGATGTACCTGGGGGAGAGTCTAGTGTGTGGCACTGGCTGCAGCTCTAGATGCTGAGGACTCAGTGAAGTCTCTCCTCTCTGACTGATGTCTTGAGAACTTAACATAAACCCTCTCTGCACTGAGAGGGGAATGGAAGAACAGTGTGATGGAGTTGAGAGAAAGATGATGATGATGTGATGACAAGCAGAGCATTAATTTAACTGTGAAGGCAGCATTAGGCAAATGATAAAGCAGCACCTCGAGCTGAACACAGACGCACATTCCAAGACATAATTTCACATCTGTCCATCAGTGCAAGTCCTCAGGGGACATTGCCATTAATATTACAGCAGTTCACTCATCATTCTAAATCCTTAAGTTTCAGCAAATCATGATATGACCAAATAGATTAATCCTTAACCTCATAAGCCTAAATAACTGTAAAGTTTAAGACACATCAAGTTCTTGATCAGTAATGGGTGTTTCTTTAACTATGGACACTTTTGGCTATGTGATCCGTTATTAAACTCCTTTAAAACACTTTTCACACTCACATTAGGTTGTTTAATTTTACAGTCCCAGGAAAAAAATTTTTTTTATGAACATTCCCATCAGAAGCACATTCCCTCTAAAAGTTAACTTATGGGTGGCGTTTAATAATATTTTGTGGTGGTAATGACAGTGATGGCAACTTTTACATCTTTGGAATAAAATGGTCCGTAAGTTACATATTGTAACTTTAAAGGGATAGCCATTAATTACTCACCCTCATGTCGTTCCAAATGCATAAGACCTTCATTCATCTTCAGAACACAACTTAAGATATTTTTGATGAAATCTGAGAGCTTTCTGACCCTGTTTAGACAGCAACGCAACTACCACGTTCAAAGCCCAGAAAGATCATCTTAAGGACATCTTTAAAATCAGTCAGTCTCTGCCACCATTTACAAGAGTTTACAAGCAGAGGAATGCACACGCGTACAATCTGGTACTTGGTGGTGGAGACTGACCCGGAAGAGAAGAAATCTTTAAATAAAGTTATTTTTGTTTTCTTTGTGCAAAAATTCTTGTAGCTTCATAGCATTACGGTTGGACCACTGATGACACATGGACTGTTTTAAGAATGTCCTTACTATCTTTCTGGGCTTTGAACGTGTCAGTTGTGTTGCTGGAGGGTGAGAAAGCTCTCGGATTTCATCAAATATATCTTAATTTGTGTTCCGAAGATGAAAAATGGTCTTACGGGTCGGAACGACATGAGGGTGAGCAATTAATGACAGAATTTTCATTTTTGTGTGAACTATCCCTTTAACAATCAAACTCTGGCATATAAAAGTGCTCATAGTTAAAGAAACACAGTTTTAATTGAACAAAAACAACTCTCCCTCCTATGAAAGATGGACAGGTGGATTGTGCAAAGCTGTGACATAGCTGAGGAGGAGAGATAAAGAGAAGAGAAAGGGACTCACTGCGCTGTGGTTTTCTTTCACCCTCGAAAGCATTGGCAACATCTACGAGGTGGGTCCAGTCCAGGCCGCTGTCTGTGTCTGTGTCCGGGAGGGGCATGAGACCCAGTTCAGGAGGAGGTGGCCTCTGTCGCTCGTGCAGGTCTGCTAGAGAGGTGTCAGACGCTGAGAGGTCACCTAACACATAGCCAATGAGAAAACATGAGGTGGTGTGTGTGTATATGTGTGATTATTATGCGCTTTTGCCCAGTTAGAGCTTGTGGAGTGTGGAACTTACACAACACAAAGGGCAAATATAGGGAAGCACTAACTTTAATTAATGGAACTACATTGCAATGTACTTTTTTTCACAAGAGTTTGTTCGAGATCAAACAATAATTGGTGGAGCTCCTGGAGTCATGTCTCAGACCCCCTGTTGATGACTCCAGGCTTAATAGATTTGTTCAGGGTTCCCACTCCCACTCTAAGCCAAATGTCAAATTCCCTGACTTTTCCCTGACTAAAAAGCTGAATTTCCATGACCTATAATGAACAGAAAAACAGGCCGCTGTTGTGCTGAGCACTTTTTTTGATTTTACCCGTTACCTAGCCTAACTAGCATAAAGTTCAAACAAATTGCAAGTAATAGCAAAATTAAATATATAGCACAAAGATAGAAATGAAATTCAAGGTAGGTACAGAAATAGTAAAAGTAAAAACAGAATGGTGTGACTTTAGCTTTGTGAAATTATGCTACGTGAATGAAACAAACAGCGGACTGAATGAGACGCAATTTCACTCTGATACCTTTATGGAACAGTGATACAGCGTTTCCTTGGTTACTGATGTAAACCAGCAGCGCTGTGCGTATGAACACTCATTTAATGTGAGGTAAGATGAAAAGAAAACGCCATGTAAACTTTTCTGAAAACAGCCAGTTCTCCTCAGAAACACATTAATATAAAATGCAATAGGATTCCTATATTTTGCGCATCGTGAACAGTGTCTCTGGCCTCTGTTAAAGGCCGTTTACAGACTAATTATAATAATAACTGAATATTTACATACAAATGGCATTTGGGAAAATGATTGCAGTGCTGTTTGCACGGAACAGAAGATGCTCCAATAATAAAAAAAAAAAAATTGCCGGTCGAACGGATGCATGTACTCCACTGTAAAAATTAAATATAGATTAATCATTGTTAAAGCTACAAAGTTACTTGCCAAGATGGGTATTTTTATACTTTTGTATGCATTTGCCCATTCAGGCACAAGAAAGACGCAGAGAGAGATGTTGTGCGTGTCAGAGGCTGTTTGTGCGCGCTGTTTACACAGAACACAGCGCGTGAGTAGCCTACTGAATGGAGTCGACAAACAAAAATCCCTGATATTCCATGACTTGGACAAAAAAAATATAAAATTCCCTGACTTTCAATGTTTGGAATAAACCTTTTAAAATTCCATGATATTCCAGAAATTCCATGACCCGTGGGAACCCTGTTTGTTCTATGATATTTTGCATTTTCAGGACATCTCTATAGATTGTGCTAGACTGTAACAGCACTCTGACCCAATCATGACTGGTTTTCTCACCATGCATCTTGATGCCCATTTTGTAGGAAGGTCTGCGCAGTGGGGCACCACGGGTGGTGGGAGATCGTGGAAGGGTAGAGCAGCTGAAAAGCACATCGCTGGCCAGAGCCTGCTCCAGAATCGAATCTCCCAGAGACGGCAGCCGCTGACCCCGGTATATGCTCTCATCTGACAGGGTGCGATGCAGAGAATGCCGCCCTGAGCTCGCTGGACCTGAGGAGGACTGCAGGGAAGAGTAGAGAAGGGATATATGATTGATGTCACTGACCCTCCACTACCATTCACACCAAGAACAATAACTATAATGATAACTATGTTAGCATCCATACTGATGTACATAACATTCGGTTATCTTCCTTGGTGTGAACAGGCCTTAATCCTTATTTTTGATCATTTAATTTTTCTAATAAAATGTACAGTTAAAATGTGATTTAAAAAAAATTTGTTTGTAGACTGTAAATTTAGCCAAAATTGTAAATAGATCTATAAGACTATAAAACAGTAAGAAGAATCAAAATAGAAATAACAACGATAATCACCATCATTACGGTTTATTTCACAGTAAATTTTTTTTTATAAACGCTTAAATACTGTAAACTCAAAGCAGTCCTTTCAATTTATTAATTTATTAAGTTATATCATGACTTTAATTTTATTTTGATGAATCGTTCATCCCTAATACCAGGTGTAAACATGATGTGATTGGCCAACCTTACTCAAAAATGGAGCACACTGGCATAGTACTAGAGTTCTTTTAGTTGACGTACCTTGTTCTTGTGGTGCTTCGATGGTGGACTTTCTGGCGTAACAAGTTTCTTCAGATCTTCTTCCACTGTAGACTTGCACATGGCTTGAGGAGAGTGCACATCCCTAAGAGAGGGCCTGGACTGAGAGGACCCGGGGTCTGCTCCCTCACCCTGTGGTCTTCTGAATTAAAATATTAAATCTGTTCATTTTAAGCCAATAATTTCCATATTTACAGGATGAATATTGCAGAGATTTCATTTCACTGTTATTACTCTTCTTCTCCAGAAGGGGGCAGTCAAGTATTTGGTAAAAAAACAAAAATACAAGAGCCACTAAGGAACACAAAAGCTAAAATCATTTTTTTACGAAAAGATAACACATTTATTGCTGCTGAAAAGGAAAGTCAGAGAGAGCAAAAACAACTAGATCAAAC